>NC_055998.1:128715226-129020649 GCF_018446385.1 Zingiber officinale
GAGTCCTAGCAGGTCAAGGGAGTGACCGGATGCTAAGCATGATGTACCAATAGGTCAAGGTTGACCGGATGTTGGTTTGGAAAGCTTGGGACTTAGTTTGGGTAAAAACCAAGAGCTGGATCGATCATTGGATCGATCCAGTGATACACTGAGTTATCTGATCGGTCTGGTGACCGATCAGTAACCGATCAGTAGCTTTCTGTGAGAGTTACTGATCGGTCTGGAGACCGATCAGAGACGAGGCCAACTCTCACACAGAGTTGGCTGATCGGTCTGGGGACCGATCAGCCTAAGGCCTGATCGGTCCACAGACCGATCAGAGTCCGATCAGTGCGGCTCTGTGATGGCTGATCGGTCTGGGGACCGATCAGCCTAGGTCCTGATCGGTCCCCAGACCGATCAGAACACTCCTTGACCGATCAGGAGTGTGCCTGATCGGTCCAGGCCCTAGCCGTTGCGACGCAACGGCTAGTTTATGTGTCTTCTTCGCAGGTGCAGGATATATATAAGGTCGAGGGCCTCTACAGTGCTTCTGCTTCTTCCTTCTCATTGCGATTTGAGCTTTGCTGAGCTCCTCTTTGCTGAAGCTTCGTGTGAGCTTCCCTCGACTGGTTGATCAGCTGCTGCTGGCATCATCCGTGAAGTTGCTGCTTCATCAACGGACTCCAGTTGACGAGAAGAAGGCAAGCAAACTTGGTAGAGTGTAGTTACATTCATATTATCCATTGTTTCTTGTTGTTTTTCTTGTACTCCTTTATTGCTGTTGCAAAAGGGATTGTGGCGAGGTTTCTCCACCCAGAAGGAGTTCATATTAGCCGGTTATCCAGGGTCTCATCCACCGACGGATTGATAGGCTTCGTCCACCTTACGGACACACCGAGGAGTAGGAGTATCATCTCCGAACCTCGTTACATCATCAAGTTTAAGGTTTGCTATTCTTTGTTTCATTTCTACATTGTATTTCCGCTGCGCTAACTTGATTTGTAGAAAGAAACGCGAATTTGGGGTCGGCTATTCAAACCCCCCCTCTCTAGCCGCATTCGTCGATCCTAACAGGAAAGTCCTGGTGAGTGAAACCATACACGTGGAGATCCAGGTGGGTCAAGGCTGACCAGACACCTGGTGTTGGAAAGCCTAAGTAGGTCAAAGTATTGACTGGATACGTGGCACGAGGAAATCCAGATGGGTCAAGGGTGACTGGACATATGGTGGAAGTCCAAGTGGGTCATGGAGAACCGGACACTTGACATGATACGGTAAGTCCAAGTGGATCAAGGTTGACCGGACACTTGGCACGAGAAAAAAACTCCAAGTGGGTCAAGGGATTAACCGAACACTTGGTGAAGAAGTCCTGTTAGGTCAAGGTTGACCGGATGCTAGGCATGAGGAGTTCCAACATGTCACGGTTGATCGGATGTTGGGTTTGGGAACATTGGACTTGAGTTTAGGCAAGTCAAGTTGGGGTAATCAATCAGCTGATCGATTGACCTAATCCCAATCGATCAGCCGATCGATTGAGAGAATGCTGCGACAAGCAGCGGCCCAATCGATTGGGAGCAATTGTCTCGAGCATAGAGAGCTGCCCAATCGATCAGCCGACCGATTGGGCAATGCCAATTGATCAACCGATCGATTGGGGCTGGATTCTTGCGAAGATGCGAGGAAGTCTAAATCGATTGGTCAATCGATTCAAGCCTTTTTCAGCGTGAGCACGGAGGCGCTCTGAGTCGATCAGCCGATCAATTCAAGCCTCCCCAATCGATCAACCGATCGATTGGGATATGACGGTTATGCAGGATACAGTTTTTGGATGACTGGGATCGTGCTAATCTGACTTGGCAATCGATTGGGAGTAAGCCCAATCGATTGGGAGCTCTAGAAGCGCAAGTTATAAAGCTGTGGCGAGCCTTCGTCTTCGTATCTCTTCTCCCAATTCACAGACATTCTTCCTCGACACTCATCGCTAGTTCTTGGAAGCTCTTGGAGACAAGTGCAGGTGCACTTCTAAGGTTCAAGAGGCATCAACAAGCAACAAGTGAGCAAGAAGGAGGGTTTTATTTGTATTCTTGTATTTTTCTTCTTCCATGTGTTGTATCTTGTTGTGTGAGTGTTATACGAGGTTTCTCCACCTCCGGTAGTTACCGAGAAGGAGTGTTTTTCTTAGTGGAGAGTGCGTCGTATGTGGATCCTGTTGGTTGCTACTTGGAAAACCTAATGGTTCCACTGTACAAAAATTTTGTACAAAGGTCTGAACTTTTGCCTAGCTACCATGTGTTCTTTTAAATTAAACTTGGATCGCTTGCGGAACTTAACACGTTTGATCCAAAGTTTAATCTATTTGTTCTTTTAGATTTAGACTTGGATCTCCTGTGGAACTTAACACGTTCGATCCAAATCACCTAGGTTATTAATTTCATTAAATATTAATTTCTAAAATTGGCTTCCAGGACTGCATGGCGAGGCACATGACCTTCTTGGATATGGGAACAACCACCACCGCCTAGACAAAGCCTTTTAAGGAAAGCTAATATTTAATTTCCTTAAATAACTTTAAGTCAACCGAAAAGAATAATCAAATCACAAGGAAAAGAAAAACAAAGAACACAACATCGAAAAAAAATTCGAAATACTAGAATCACATGTCTCTTGTATTTGGTATTTTTACATGAAGATAAAACTAGTATGATGCGGAAATAAAATACTAGTATGCCTTTTCTTTTGCAAGCAAAAACCTCTAGGTCTTCTACCGTATTTCTCTTCTAACCTCGGACGTTGTGTGGGCAACGATCTTCCGAGATGAGAAACCACCAAAGCACCTTCTTCTCCTCCTTGCAAGGTTCGGCCAAATCAAGTGCACCTCCAAGGAAGAAGAGAAACCACCACCAATGCTCCAAGGGATGAAAGCTTTCTCTCCTTCTCCAAGCTAGAAACCGGCCACCACTTGATCTCCAAGATGAAGGAAGTTTCGGCCACAAGGATAGAGAGAAGAGAAAGGATGAGGCCGACCACACCAAGGAAGAAAAGAGGGAGAAAATAATAGAGGTTGTTCACCTTGAAGGCTCCCAAAACCCCCTCTTTTATAATCCTTAGCTTTGGCAAATAAGAAAATTTAATTACAATAAAATTTCCTTAACTTTCCTTCACATGAATTAAGAAAAATTAAACAAAATTTCCTATTCCTTCATGTCATGGCCGACCAAATCATTAAGAGCAAACAAGGCTATTTCAATCAACAATTAAAATTCCTTATTTGTCTTTGGAAATTTAAAAAAAAAATAAAATTTCCCTTTAAAATCCCTTCATGAGTGATAAAAAGAAATTTCTATACTTTTAATTTTTCTACATGTGAATAATTTACAAAGAAGAAAAATAAAATATCTTTCCTATCTACAAGTAAAGAAAGAGATCTAATCTCTTTTCTTAATCTTTTGTAAAAGAGATATTTTAATTTTTAATCTCTCCAATAAATTATATCTTTCACAAAAGAAAATTTTAAAATTAAAATTCTTTTTTAATTTAATAGGGCCGGCCACCTTAGCTTGGGTTCAAGCTAGGGCCGGCCACCCATGGACCAAGGCTTGGCTGGCCCTAGCTTGATCCACAAGCTAGCTTGGCCGGCCCCTACACTATGGGTATGAATGTGGGTATAGGTGGGTATAGTACTCTATAAATAAGAGGCTACGATAGGGACCGAGAGGAGGAATTGATTTTGGTCTCCCGATAAAATTAAGCATCCCGTGTTCGCCCCGAACACACAACTTAATTTTATCAATAATAATTCATTCCACTAGAGAACTATTATTGAACTACCGCACCAATCCCAAATTACATTTTTGGGCTCCTTCTTATTATGAGTGTGTTAGTCTCCCTGTGTTTAAGATATCGAATGTCCACTAATTAAGTGAGTTACTGACAACTCATTTAATTAATATCTTAGTCCAAGAGTAGTACCACTCAACCTTATCGTCATGTCGGACTAAGTCCACCTGCAGGGTTTAACATGACAATTCTTATGAGCTCCTCTTGGGGACATTATCAACCTAGTATCTCTAGGACACAGTTTCCTTCTATAATCAACAACACACACTATAAGTGATATCATTTCCCAACTTATCGAGCTTATTGATTTATCGAACTAAATCTCACCCATTGATAAATTAAAGAAATAAATATCAAATATATGTGCTTGTTATTATATTAGGATTAAGAGCACACACTTCCATAATAACTGAGGTCTTTGTTCCTTTATAAAGTCAGTATAAAAGAAATGACCTCTAATGGTCCTACTCAATACACTCTAAGTGTACTAGTGTAATTATATAGTTAAGATAAACTAATTCCTAATTATACTACGACCTTCCAATGGTTTGTTCCTTTCCATTTTGATCGTGAGCTACTGTTTATAATTTATAAGGTACTGATAACATCATCTTCTGTATGTGACACCACATACTATGTTATCTACAATATAAATTAATTGAACAACTACAAACAAATATAGATAATTTGACCAAATGTGATTCTTTATTCAAAATAAATATTTACAAAAACTTAGGCTTTCAGTATACACTCTAACAGATCCTTGGATTAGTCACCTCTTTTTGAGATGGATATCAAGTAAATCCTCTTGTTAGCATTGTGAGTGTGTGTTTCATGTTTCATTCCACTGCATATCATCATTACGAAGCAAGACAAAAAATGCGATGAGCTATTCACCCCCCTACAAATTGACCCTAACAGAGGAATCGTTGACCTTTCCACTGAATGAAAAGGTAGTCTCGTCATTTTTGCTTCCACGCACACTTCATATTTGTGTGTTTTATCCATATTGACATTTGGTAATAAATTTAACCTGACGAGATGTTTAAGAGTATTATTATTGACATGCCTAAGTCGATCATGCCATAAATTAAGACACTCAACAACGTAGTTAGAAGCTTTTATTTTATTACCATCAAAGTCATGGTGTACAGTCATTACAACCATTTTGAACAGACTCTGTTCTAAGTACTCCTTACCTACGAATACATCATTCTTCGTAAGTACAAAGTTGTTTGACTGGAACACTAGTCTGAAATCGGTTTTAAAATGTGTCGATCCAGAAACTAGGTTCTTCCTGATGTCGGGAATATGAAGCACATTAATGAACGTTAGCTCTTTCCTAGACGTCATTTTCAGAACAACCTTCTCGAGTCCGACAATCGGGGTGTTGTGGAATTACCCATATAGAGCTTTCTTTCACTATCGGAGTATACTTGGAGAGCATCGCTTTATCAGAACAGATATGACGTATTGCTCCAACATCGATCCACCACTGCTTCCGGTTATCCATCACCGTGTTGGCTTCAAACACGACTACAGTGAGATCCAATTCCATGTCGTCAGAAGTTACGACCTGGTTCACAACATCCTTCTGACTCTTGGTTGGTTTCTTCGGGCGTCTGCAGTCTTTGGACATGTGTCCTGACTTTCCGCAGTTGTAGCATGTGCCCTTGAATTTCTTACCTTGAGCCTTCTTTTTGGATTGGTTTGGCTTTTGGCTTTTTGGCTTTTTGGCTTTTTGGCTTTTTGGCTTTTTGGCTTTTGGCTCAGCCAGGTTCGACATCTCGTCGAACATATTTCGATTATCTTCCTCAATTTGTAGCCTTAGGATTAGGTCTTCAAGTCTCATCTCCTTTTGCTTGTGCTTTAGGTAATTTTTGAAATCCTTCCATGATGGAGGGAGTTTCTCGATTACCACATCTACTTTGAACGACTCGTTCAGCTTCATGCCTTCGACATCCAGATCATGCATTATCAGTTGCATGTCTTGGACTTGAGATGTCACACTCTTGGAATCCATCATCTTGAAATCCAAAAATCGTCTGATGATGAATTTCTTCAATCTGACATTTTGGGTTTTGTATTTCTTTTCAAATGATTCCCACAGAGATGTTGTCTTTTCCATCGAACAATACACATTATACAACGCATTGTCCAATGCATTGGGAACATAGTTGCGGCACAGGAAATCTCCATGTGTCCACGTATCACATGCAGCCTTATTATCGGATTTTCCTTCCATAGCAGCTGGCGGGTCTTCATGCAGAAATCGTGCGAGGTTTAGCATTGTAGGTAGAACAACATCTTTTGTTGCCATCGTTTGAAGATGGTTCCGTTGAACTTCTCCGACTTTTCTCCGTGTGGGATGGTGGTTGAACCGTCGTTGATCTTAGCCATCAGTTTGCACGATTAAAAAAAATCATCTTAAAATTGTTGGGATCTTTATTTTGGTGCAATCTGAGCGCGGGCAGAATGACGGTATACCATCGTTTTAGTTGAGTCGACGCTAGAGTTAAACTCTATCTCTTTAAGACGAATTTGCCCTGCACATGGTGCTCATGAAACACAGCAATCGTCTCCCAAGATACAACGACTTTATCTTGCAATAGCAACACTGCAAATCGCAAGACCTCCGAACCGAAGAAGGATTCTCGAACTCTCCAATGCAAGTATCTAATGCAATGATTGCTTTGCTTGGAAGGAATTGAGTGAGTGAAATGAGGATGTGAGAGACTTTATTTATACTAAATGAAGAGGTATAAGAACCTCTTGGTTCAATTAGATCTCATCCATCCATTTTGAATTGGATGATCACATCTTTTCCTAAGAGGCACACTACCTCTTCATAAGATACCACCCTTTAACTATCCAAAAGACACTTAAACCTTTTAATTTCTCATTTATAATTTCTAACATGATCAAACTATAATTCTCGAGTTTCCTCACCACATTGTCATCTTCAATTTGGTAATCTAGAAGGATTTAAGTTGACTATTGCACAATGGCTCCAACACTCTGAGAGGAAACTAGTTCGTGTTATTGTATCTCTAAGTTCTTCTCTTAGCAGACATCCTTAAATTACAATTATTGGGATTCAATCAAAATCCCACATTGAAAAAATTTAAGAAGATCATAGAGTTAAAAGGATGTAGAATATCTTCATTGACACGAGACCTTTTAGTGAAAACTCAAAAGCAAAGCCATGAGGATCTAAGCCCAAACTAAATAATATCGTGCCATTGTGGAGATATGTGGGCATTCTTTTGCACAATAAATGGTATCAGAGTCATGGTCCAGACCAGATGCAATGTGGGGTGACCTTGAACGAAGTTGAGGGTAGACCCAGAATATGTCAGGGTGACCGGATACTCATAAAGAGACCCGGAGTAGGTCAAGAGTGACCGAAAGCGGATGCTCGTGGGGAGGTCCAGAGTGGGTTAGGATGATCGGATGCTTACAGGGAAGGTCCGAAGCGGGATTAGGATGACTGGATGCTTGTAGGGAGACCCGGAATAGGTCAGGATAATCAGATGCTCATAGGGAGACCCAAAGCTTGACTGGATGCTCATAGGAAGGCCTAGACCATGAGAGTAATGGTGGTCCTTCGTTTGAGGGGAGGATTGTTGGGATTCAATTAAAGTCTCATATTGGAAAGATTTGGGAAAGATCACGGGATTAAAAGAATATAAGATATATTCATTGGCATGAGGTCTTTTGGGGAGAGTCCAAGAGTAAAACCATGAGGATCTAGATCTAAAATAGATAATATCACATCATTATAAAGATACGTGAACATCCTTTCACACAACAACAATTTCAAGTTGTAACCAGCTCCAATGCCTTTTGTTATATTCTCACTTCGATTGCTTGTTTACCTTTTGATTTCATACCTATCTATTCTTGTTCCATGTATTTATATGTAGAGTCTTAAATTTGTGTTAAAGGGACTTGTTGACGACAGTGGCGTGGGGAGAATGATATACTAGTATTTTGCCCTTCCAAATCTTAGTTTGTGTGTTCACCACTGCTTTTTGACCACCTTTGAAGATGGATTATTGAAAATAATTTAACCAACTTGATGCTGCTTGCTCTAAGAGCATCTTCAATGCCAGCTTTATTAGAGGTTTGTAAAATTGAAAAATCTCACCAAAAAGTACTTTTATGGTTGTATATATAAGGTTTGGAGTTTTTAATTTAAGAACAGGCTTGAGTTTTCAAACCCGCTTTTTTCTCTTAAATATATAGCTAATAATTAATGTCAATGATTGCCATAATGTTTTATAATGTTTCATTTTATAAATAATTAATAATAAGTCCACTTATGGAGAGAATTAATGTGCATGAGCCATGTAATTACATGTGGAGAGAATTACAAAAAAGCTCACTTAGAGCTTTAATCATTAGGAATATTTTAATAATTTTTATAATATTGATGTGGCATATTAAAATCTTCAAAAAAGCTCATTCAAAGCTTTAACTATTAGAGATGCCCTAAGAGTGATTCATTGGTGATGTGGCAAAGATATTAGCTAGTGCTGCTGCTTAGAACCATCCCAGGAGAGAGGCTAAAGGAGGAATCATCATTTTCTTGAGTACATGGGGAATAACAAAAAACTGAAGACAAGAGTTAGAATGGCTCGCCGGGATGCCCCACTCTTACTACTCCGCTCAAGTAAGAACCAGTCTAAAGATAGGGAGCAAAGTGGACTAATGAATAATTGAGAGTAATTTTATGGTTCCAATCCCCCCTTTTACCTCATACTTGATCTCCTTTTTATGCTACCTTCGATGACTTCTAATCTTCTATGTATTAATGACAATTTATTTCTCTTCTTAACTTTACATCTTCTTGGTATGATAATAATTATCATTAATTGGAGTTAAGCATCATCATTAATTGGTGCATTAAGGACCACCATTAATGTGGTTACCGATGAGTTATTCACTTAATGAGTTTGTTCTTAATTCGGGAGGAACAAAGATAGAGCAATGGCGGCAACTTAGGCATTGCCGATCGGGAACAGGGAATTGCCGCTTTGGAAGATCGAGTATTGTCGATCAGGAATAGTGTCATCCAAATGAGTGTTGAACGAACTTTGTCCGGTCGGGAGTCCAGGGTATAGTCATTTGGGAAGACCGTGCCTTGCTGGTCGGGAATGGTCACTTGAATGAGTGTTGATCGAACCCCACTCGATTGGGAGTCCAGGGTATAACAGTTCACGACTGGCCACTAGAATGAGTATTGAACGAATCCTGTCCAGTCAAAGGTCCAGGGTATAAACACTTGGGAAGACCGGGCCTTGCCGGTCGAGAATTGTCATTCGAATAAGTATTGATCGAGCCCCACTCGGTCGGGGATCCAAGGTATAGCCGTTCGTGAGTGATCACTTGAATAAGTGATGACCGAACCCCACCCAATCAGTAGGATTTGAGCAAATTATACCCTAGCCGATCTATCTTTGGATTGACCCATATCTGCCACATAAACAAGTATCTTGACCCTTGAAGAAATACGTGACAGCCCTACCATGCCAATACATCATAACTCATGTAGCTTAGCATTGAAATGTTGCTTACCATTGAAAAATTTGGTGCCTGTCTCGTTCACTTGAAGAGCTCATATTATTATCTAAGATATAGATCAAAGAAAACTCTACTTAATGTTATTAAAAGTTATTAATAGAAAACTCTATTCTACTCTGTTATTTAAAGGAAAATCAAAGGTCAAATAGTTGAAACATTTTCCATTAATGTCGTCTTCAAGGATGAAGACAGACCAAGTTCCGCTTTTATGTCTTTGTGCTGCACTGCCTGCTTGCACTGCCATGCATGGGACGCTGTGCCCAGGGTGGTTTCAAGAACCTCAAAAAAGCCGTAGCCCAGTGCAGACTGATTAAAGCTGATAAGGCTCCTCAGAATTAAAGCCTCGTCCATCGATCCATTTCCGTTGGAAGACCCCAAACACAGTTCACCGGCGTCAACAACGATGAAACCACCATTAAATTAGCTGAAGCCCTGTCTGTCTCAATAAAAGCTACGCTTACTTACGCTTCCCCTGCTCTGTTTTCCCATTTCCTGTAGGATCCGTAGAGGTGATGGATGAGAACTGGAAGCTGTCGAGGAAGGGACGCAGCATCAGAAATGGCAGGACAGGGGATGATGGGAAGAGGAGCACGGTGGAGTCCTCGTCCAGGAGAGGCCCGAATCTTGTGAAAGAACAGCGAGCAAAGTTCTACATCGTGCGCCGCTGTGTTGCTATGCTCACTTGCTGGAGAGATTGAGAACAAATCAAAGCATCGAGCTCACAAGAGATGTAAGAAAAAAATAGCAAAGAGAAACAAAAAAGGAGAAGATTTTGTTTTATTTTATCCTTTCTGTAGATATCATTTGCGTTAGAGAGATTAGAGTCTGGATTTAAAAGTGTGTCCACGTCTGCGAATTTTGGTTGTGCTGAATTTTAAAGAACCATTTTATTTTTTTAAAGTTTTGTAACAACTAGGATACTATTTGTGTTATCAAATGAGTTGCTAAACGAGTTTAGATACATATTAAATGAGTGAAAACTACTTTATCAATCAAAATCACTCCAATATTCATCACACAATTAAACAATAATTAATCCTTTAAAGTGAAACCAAATCTTATACTAATGTAGTAGAAATAGCAGCCGCTCCTTTGTTTCAACCGTGCAGCCACGGCCATGTCGCCGGCGATTTGGAATTTCAGGCGTCGCCGTCGTTGCCTGCGAGCACGTGGTACTTGTCTCTCCTCGTGAAGTTGGTGCACTCGAATCCCAGCGCCGCCGCCAGCATCCTCTGCACGTGGTTGGCCACGTCGCAGGCACTCCTCCCGCCGGCGCAGCACGTGGCCTCCGCCGGCAACTGCCCCAGGAAGGTGACCTCGTACACCGGCCTTGGATTCATGAAGAAGTAGACCGGGTCCATTGCCTTCCACCCCCGCGCCGTCGTCGCGTGGAACACCCCCACCCGGTGGTTCATCGCCACCGGCTGGATCCGGTCCGTGAGCTCCGCGAACAGAGCACTGAAGCGGAGCAGGAAGGGCTCCCGGCAAGTGGTCCCCTCTGGGCACACTGCGAGGTCGCCGTGAGCGAGCGCAGCGCTGATGCGGGAGCCGTCGACGGTCCGGTCGCGGGTGAGCCGGACGGTGGGGATCGGCGAGAGGAGCTCGGTTAGGCGGGAGATGGAGTAGGTGACTGCGGGGACGCGACGGCCAAGGACGGCCGATAGGATTACCGGGTCCATGAGGGTGCGGTGGGTGCAAACAAAGAGGACGCCGCTGGTGGCGGCAATCGGAGGCGGCGGGGGACGGCCGCGGACGATGAGCTTGCTGCCGAGGAGAGGCGCGACGAAGCGCATCCACCGGAAGGGTACGAGGAGGCCGAAGGCGATGCGTAGGACGGCGAGCGCGAAGCCGAGGGGGAACCAGAGGAGGATGAGCAGGGACGCTAGCGGCGTCGGCCGGAAGACGAGCCGGCCGTCGTGGAATATCACCGGCCGAGGGCGGTTCGGTTCGCCTAGATCGGTCAAATTCGGCGACGGTAGGGAAATGCAAGAGCGGACCGACTCTACCGGTTTACCACCAAACACTGCCGCCCATTTCTCCAACACCTCCGCCGCCTCCTCCTCCTCGATTAAACCGGAGGCGAACCCGAATCGGTTCACCTCAATCTCCCTCCCCACCACTGCGTCCACGTACAAATGCTCCTTCGCGAACCACTCCACCATCACCCGCGGCCACCGCGTCACAACCACCAGCTTCCTCCCGTCTGATCGGAACGCCCGCCAAGCCGCCACGTCCACCTCGTCCATGAAAAACTTGGGCAGCACCGCTCGCGCCACCGCCTCCACCTCCGCCTCCTTCACCCCAGCAACAGCCACATATACCATCACTCGCAGGCCCAATCCGGCCCGGCCCATCTGATCCAGCAATTTGAGAACCGGCCACACCAGGAGAAGCAAAGCGAAGCGGACCAAACCCAACGAGTCGGACTCGATGGCGAGGAGCATAAAGTACGGGAAGGGATCAGCAGCTTTAAGAAGCGTGCCTTCAAACTCCACCACCATCGTACGGTCACCCAGAGCTCCCATTAAACCCATAATTATCGCGAGATAATACTAATCACTCAGATAAATACGTCGAGACGTTAATTAACAACACATGGATATATATAGAGAGAGGAGGAGGCCATGGCATGCAGGCAAAAGGACGTTGAACGGTCTCGAACTACCAAGCGGAAGAATTACTGCTGGAACAATATGAGATTAGGGTATAATTATATTTAATTATTATGGATTAATACAACACAACTTGAGAACTGGAAGGTGTGAAGTAGTTTGCAGGTAGGTGGTATATTTTTGTGTGTATCTGTATGGAAATATTGGTATGCGCACCTTTAGAATTTTGACACGTGGCATGAGTGCGTAGATTCCTGTGGATTTTCCAGGAACATCTGAAATCTCTAAATGTTGGGCAGGTAGTTGACCTCCTTTGAGATAATGAAAACTTCCATGAAGGGTAAGGACTCAAGCAAAGAAAGAAGAACAGAGAGGGTATATTCCCTATTATTTAATTAATTCAATAGCTATTCGCCACCAAAATCTTTGTAAATTAAGGAAGATTAAAAAGAAAGTCGACGTCGTGGAGTTATGCTAAGGAAGAATCTTGAGGTTGGGGTAGCTCTTCCATTCGAGATTATATATGTTATTCGAATGCTCGCCGACTAAGGAACATATTTAGGGAGTCAAACTATATGATAAAAAAAGTTAATTAAAAAAAAAAAAGATAACTCAGTGTATAAATATTCTGTTATACGGGATCTCGAGGATGGATCATTGTATACAACTTTATCTTATTTTTTACAAAAAATTATTTTTAAAATTCGAACTCGTGACCTTTTGATCATATAACAATAATTTTATCGTTATATTATGACTCCCTTTAAAAAAATTAAGTAATTTTTTTGATAAAAAATTGGAAAAAGAAGAGTAATTTTTAGGATTAGCATATGATATGGAGAGTCATCAGATAGCGTTACCTGAATAAGGGAGGACAATTGTCTTGTTGAAGTGGCAGTTCTAAGCCAAGAGAAAATCGGGTCAACCTCATTTTCATGGCGCCCCTGCCAACATGGAGCCCCCAAGCCCCATCTTCTCAGAGTCCCAGACTCCTCGTCGCTCCCGACTCCTTGGCGCCATTGTCTTCTTGGTGTCCTGGCTCTATAAAGTCTCCATCTCCCTATCACCTTTATTTATTTCAGGACTATTTCAGGAAGAAGATACACGAATATAAAAATTTTAGACTATTTTAAGAAGACGACAACATTCTCATGAATCTAGGGATATTAAATTATTTTAGGAAGAAAATAATGATATCATGAATTTCAGAACACATGGAGAACGTAGAGAGTATTCATCACCTTATAGAAGGTAGACTCCTAAGATGGTCACTGTGCATCTAAAATTCTAGACACCTTCTCATATTACTTCTTAATCCTCTGTCAAAAATTTAATAACTATTAGAAACTCCTTGACCGTCGTTCTAACTTCGTTGATATCAACGTCCTCATACAGGATCGGATCATTGATCAACGTCCTCATACAGGATCGGTATATAAATCTCTTCCTTTGCAATTTTCTCAAACTCAGATACATTCAACACAATTAATAGAATATGTTGAAAAGTGCTCTTTAAATTCGGCCATTATAAAGATTATCCAAACTACATCTTATCTATAATTTTAATTTTATTAAAAAACCGAAAATCCTCTACCTTAGATTTATTTTATATAAAATAACATCATTAATACGATCAAATTCGAATGTCCATGATCATGTCCGAATGAAAAAAGTTGGAAAATCGGAAATGGGATGACCGTTGACAGGATGAAGATCTCGATCTTACAAAACAAAATCAAAATCAAGAAAGGGATCCCTGACCTTGACCCTTCGACGCTCAAGTCAAAATCAAGAAGAGAATGAGTAATCCAGAAAATAGAAAATCTTGCCTTCCTCATACTTGACGTACCATTTTATATTTTTTTTCCGTGATCGTTCATCTGTCCTTATTTAATGATATTAATTGTGAGAGAAAGACTTATTTTTCTTGACTTCCGTGTATTGATGATAAATGTAGTGTTCTTCTTTATCTTGACTTCCTTATTTAATGATAGACAACGTGTTCTCTTTTGATTTCTTATCTCTTCCTGTGTAATATCATTCCTTGCGCCGAACGGGCGGTTTGAGCGGCTTGTTTCCTTGCCGACCGGCCCATGATGCCTTGACCGACCGGGTGATGTTCGCTCAGCCATTCCTTTGTTGATCGGGATAACTGTAAGCCTAGAGTTGACCATCTTGACTTTGACCGACACAGTGTCAATTGACCCATGACAAGTGGGCTCTCCCTTATCGCCGCATCACAAGTCTCCCCCTCAAGTCTAGTCGAAGGAGGCTACAGACCCGACTGGCTGAACAACTCGTTTCCTTGGCGATTTCTACGTCCAGTTGGTGTTGGAACCCCAAGGTTGTTTTGGTGTGATCAACAAGTTAAGTTAGGTCTTGTGTGTTTCTAACCTTGTGTCTAAGTGTGCAGGAGCTTAGGAGCACAGGTAGTCGAGCGGAAGATGTAGCTAGCGAGAAGGACGGCAGTCCAAGGGACGAGGTGTTGCGGAAGAGTACACCGGCGGATGAGAAGGAAGCGTGCGGTGGTTCCGAGAGACGAAAGCTGGAGCGGAAGATTGCTCGGGGAGCAAGAGATGCAGCTAGCGAGAAGGATGACACGCGGTTTGTCCGAGGGACGAAGACTGCGGATGAGTACGCCGGCAGACGAGAAGGAAACATGCGGCGATTCCGAGGGACGAGAAGCTGGAGGGAAGCCCACTCGAGAAGACTGGAAGTTGGGTTCGGGTGAGCCCTTTTCCGGATGGCAGAGATCACCCAAGCGAGCGGATCCGGAGGAGAAGAACCGGACTGAGGCGGGACTGAACCAGAGAAGAGGTCCCGGACAAAAAAGTCAACATCTGTTGACTTTGGGCTCCGGGGCGCCCGGAGCGCCCCGGAGCCCTCCGGGGCGCCCAGAACCCTTCCGGGCGCCCGCACCAGACTTTTGACCAGGATCGAGATTTGACTCGATCTGATTGTTGGGGGATAAAGTTTATCCCTCCCAGGGCGCCCGGAACCCCTTCGGGGCGCCCCGACCAAGGCTATAAATATAGCCTTGGTCCAGAAGCTTTTCATCAGTTCAGAAATTGTAACAACACTTGTGTGCTTCCACTGCTTAAATTAGCTTATTTCTTTCTGTGCCTACACTACTGTAAACGAGGCTTCTCCGCCTGAAGGAGTTCTTAGTGCGACCATCTTCCTTGGATTAACAACCTCCCTGGTTGTAACCAAGTCAAATCCGGTGCCTCGTCTTTATGCTTTATTTTCTGCTTAATCTATTTTTCAAGTGTTAGCTTAATCGTTCGAGGAAGGGTTGTGTTTTATTTTACAGGGCTATTCAACCCCCCCTCCTAGCCGGCCCAACGGTCCTACAAGTGATATCATAGCCGAGATGCCTCAGAAGGACTAACAACCGTCTGAAGCTACAAAGAGATGACCGGACCAAGCATCCACCCACCGAAATTCGAAGGGGATTTCACCACTTGGAAAAAGCATATGCAGGTATTCTTTACCACCGATATTGAATTAACTTTAACAATGAAACTTGGCTTTGAAGCTCCATAGAACAAGGAAATATATCAATGGACAAAAAAGGAGCAAGCCGACTTCGTAGCGAACGGTAAGGCAGAATACCATCTGCTAAGCGTTCTTCCGCCTTGAGAAGTCAACCGGATCGGGAACTATAACTCCGCAAAGGAACTTTGGGAGAAGTTCCTCGAGCTGCACGAAGGAACGCCCGAAGCCAAGCTCGCTAGACGAGATCTGCTTCGCAATCAACTCACCAGCCTGCGACTTGGGGAAGACGAGACAGTCGCACATCTGCACTCCAGAATAAAAGAAATCATCACTGGACTCACGAATCTCGGAGAAAAGGTAAGTAACCGAGATTCGCTCAGGTACGCATTAAATTCATTTCCGAGAAATTCAAAATGGGCATCACTAGTAGATGCTTTTTACATTTCGAAGGACTTAGAAAAAATTTCATTAGAAGATTTTTTTTTAACATTTGAAGTGCATGAGTCAAGATGTGCAGGAATGAAGGAGCTCAAGAACAACGTGACCCTCAAAGCTTCGAGAGACGAACCTGAGTCGGAATCTTCTCTCGACGACGAGGAAATGGTAATGATGGTAAGAAGATTCAAGAAACTTTGTAAATCTAGATCTACTAACCATCTGCAGGGGAAAAAGAAAAGGACAATCCGATGCTACCACTGCGACGAAGAAGGGCATGTCAAGGACAACTGCCCCAAGCTGAAGAACAAAGACAAGGAGAAGGGTAAGAAGTCTATCCAAAAACGAAAGGCCCTGAAGGCGATGTGAGACGATACGTCGTCCGAATTGGAAGTCGAAGCATTCTCCGGACTCGCACTGATGGTGAGTCATCAAGACGATGACTGCGATTCAAGCTCTTTCGAAATGAGCATCGAGAGCATCAATGAAGGGGGAGACACATCAGAAGAAAGCAGCAGCTTAGGGGGAGAAACAGACAACGAGATCGACAAGGTAAGTCAGGTACGATCTCTTCCTCCTGATAAAATGTTTAAGTTCGTTAAACTTTTAACAAAAGATTGCTGTAAATTAGAAAGTGAAAATAAAAATTTAAAAGTAATTCTAGCTAAGTCTTGTCTCTTAGAAGAATTAGATAAATTAAAACTAGCAAATGAAAAATTGAAACTTGAAAATGATGATTTTAAAATTTAAGTAGATAACTTGAAAAACTATGCATGTTCTTCTAAAACCAATTTTAGAAGATTTAATAATTTAAATTGATACTTTAAATATCACCCGGGACTAATTAAGAACATTTCAAGAAAAGATGTCCCTAAAATTTTTTTAATTAATCCAGTAGGCTGGAACCTATATTGGGTTCCGAAGTCATGCTTAAATTAATTTTGAAATTAAAATTAGCGCTTTAAGTGAGAAAATTAAACAAAGAATTTTTTTATGAGGCTTTCTCAAGGAAGTGGTTGTTTCTCCAATAACCAAGAAGGCTTAGTGCCTCGCCACAACCTGAAAGTCAAAATATTGAAATAAATGTTTAATTAACTTACTAATAAAGCATTAATGCAAGAATTAATTAATGCTTTAAAAAGGTTATTCAAAATATTTTTTTTCAATTTAGAAATTTACTTACCTAAAATTTTTCTAAATTGACTAAGTCATTTTTTTTACTTAGAAAAATTTTTCTTAAAAATTCTCAAATAATTAAGTTAGAAAAATTTCTTTCAAAAATAATTTTTACTTAGAAAATTTTTTTAATGTTTTTCTTAAGTTAAAAGATTTTCTGAAATTAGAAATTTATGCTCAAATTACTTAGAATTTTTTTAAAAAAAATTACCTAAGTCAGATTTTTAAAACTTTACTTAGAAACTTTATTTAGAATTGTTTTTAACTTAGAATTTCTTTTTTTTTCAAATTTACTAAATTTTTAACCCTGAGATTGTTTTTCTTAGAACCCCATTTTTTGTGATCAAAGGGGGAGAAGGGAAAGTATAATTCTAGGGGGAGGTAGATAGATTTAATTTTTTCTTGTCTATCTTTTTGCACTTAAATTGCAAATTAAGTTAATTTACTTAATTTTATTTAATGTCTATTTTAACCCTAGCTTAACTTGGGTTGATCACACCAAAAAGGGGGAGATTGTTGGAACCCCAAGGTTGTTTTGGTGTGATCAACAAGTTAAGTTAGGTCCTGTGTGTTTCTAACCTTGTGTCTAAGTGTGCAGGAGCTTAGGAGCACAGGTAGTCGAGCGGAAGACGCAGCTAGCGAGAAGGACGACAGTCCGAGGGACGAGGTGCTGCAGAAGAGTACACCGGCGGACGAGAAGGAAGCGTGCGGTGGTTCTGAGGGATGAAAGCCGGAGCGGAAGATTGCTCGGGGAGAAAGAGATGCAGCTAGCAAGAAGGATGGCACGCGGTTTATCCGAGGGACGAAGACTGCGGATGAGTACGCCGGCGGACGAAAAGGAAACACGCGGTGATTCCGAGGGACGAGAAGCCGGAGGGAAGCCCGCTCGAGAAGACCGGAAGTTGGGTTCGGGTGAGCTCTTTTTCAGATGCAGAGATCACCCAAGTGAGCGGATCCAGAGGAGAAGAACCGGACTGAGGCGGGACTGAACCAGAGAAGAGGTCCCGGACGAAAAAGTCAACATCTGTTGACTTTGAGCTCCGGGGCGCCTGGAACCCTTCCGGGCGCCCGGACTAGACTTTTGACCAGGATCGAGATTTGACTCGATCTGATCATTGGGGGATAAAGTTTATCCCCCCCTAGGGCGCCCGGAACCCCTTCGGGGAGCCCCGACCAAGGCTATAAATATAGCCTTGGTCCAGAAGCTTTTCATCAGTTCAGAAATTGTAACAACACTTGTGTGCTTCCACTGCTTAGATTAGCTTCTTTCTTTCTGTGCCTACACTACTGTAAACGAGGCTTCTCCGTCTGAAGGAGTTCTTAGTGCGACCATCTTCCTTGGATTAACAATCTCCCTGGTTGTAACCAAGTCAAATCTGGTGCCTCGTCTTTATGCTTTATTTTCTACTTAATCTATTTTTCAAATGTTAGCTTAATCGTTCGAGAAAGGGTTGTGTTTTATTTTACAGGGCTATTCAACCCCCCTCCTAGCCGGCCCAACGACCCTACAGTTGGACGGTGTTCGGTCTCTAGTATTTGTTCGGCGCAACAACCAACGTCGTTCGGTCGTTGTCTAATCATGGCGAGTGGGCGATCGGTCCTGTATGCAGAGCGGGACAATGATTAGCAATACTTTGAGAATTTTCCAAATGTGCTTCGTCGAGCGAGCACAGTGGTCGCCGACATCATCCATATTTCTCGAAGCCCGTGAGAATCCTTGAAAATTATAGCCGAGCACACGACCATCCCTTTTAATTAAGTTCATTAAATGCTATCCGGCGACTGCATGCCATGTGCCCCTCATTCTATTGTCGTACGCCTGACAAGACAGGTGGATATCCTTTGCTGACGTGACTATCACCTTTTTGAATTCTACGGTTAGATCCTCTTCTAGGTTTTCGAAACCTTGGATCGGACGGTTGATAGTAATCGGCCGTGAGGTTTATAAGACTCGCGTGGGCCATCGTCTTCTCCACTTTGCGTCGTCGTCTTCGTCTGCTAGCATCTCGGCGATACTGCGCTTTGCTCCTTCACGATTTTCCTTCGGCGATCTCTGTAATCTTTCTAGTAAGCCATTGTCCCCCTTCGATTGAAGTTGTTCGTTGCTCTTAGTGTCCCCTTTCCCAGTCGCATTTCTTCATTGTTTCCCGTTGATTTTTAGTTTCGATGGCAAGCTCCTCATAGCCTCATGCTTCTATCCTTAGGCTTTGGTACACATCCCATGAGTCCAGGTTCGACGGAGGTGATGTTGAGAGTTTAAGAGATTTTTGAAATTCCTTCTGATTACTAAATTGGCCTAACCTCGGCTTTCGACCGTCTGGATGAATCGTCGCCTGGTTTCGTAACCTTTTTTAGGGACCAATTTACCGCCAATCTGTGGTTCCAGATCCACCTTTCTTTTCTGCTATTTGTAAATATTTTTGTATTTCTCTCCACCAACTAGTGCCGAACTCTTTTCGGTTACTGTGCGGGGTCGTCGTTCTGTTCCGCCTGCACGACATTTCCCTTACTCTTCGGCTCTTCCATTATTTCTATTATCCCAAATTGTTCGAGCCGGGGACTTTTCTTTTCCAAGCCCGAGTGGGTCTTGTTTTCTTTGATAAGATGTCATCCTCCAATAAACATTGAAAGGAATATTACTTTTTTGTTCGCTTTCCCGAGTAGCCAAACTTCCCAACCAGATGACAATTAGAGGCGTCGAATCCTCCAGAGCTCAAGAAATACAAGAGCCACTCAGACTACCTTCAAGCAGCTTCTTGCTTGGCCGGTCAGAAGTATCATATACACAAATTGCTGCTGAAGGGTGTTCTATATGTGTTCGGTCTGAGCCCGATCCGCACAAGACTTCCGTGTAGCCTAGGTACGCTCCTTCTTGGCCTAACTTTTGAATATAACTGATTTCTTCCTTTCTAATGCAATCGAAGTCATGCTGTGTACTCGTCTGGCCGGTAAAGCCAAGCTTGTGGACGCTGAGATCAATGCGGTGGTCGTGGTTGAGTTGGAGAGCAACAGTTTGCGATCGATCGGCTCGCAAGAAAACCCGCTCGGAGAGAGTGAGGGAGCGCCTGCACTAGTGGGTGAAGGGATAGCCAACTACACTCCCAGTGGTGGAGAGGTTGGTACACCGAATCCTCCTTCCGCACGATTGCCCATGATTCCGGCTGAGGGGGCATCAGACTTGACCGCTTCTGGGGACCACTGATAAGTCGCAAGAGGCGCCGGGTAGAGGCGACATCGTGATCTGCTTCCTCTGTGATGCGGATCCCCACCAGAACTAGTCCGTGCCTTCCTTCTACCAAGTGGGTTAAAACCTCGACACCAGCTCCCGTCATAGAGACCGTTCCCCCTACATCATCTGATTGGACACCATCCCTATCCGGTCTACCCTAGGGAACCATTTGTGTTGATACAGTCTGACCTGACTGTTGTTTTGATGTTGACACTGATTTAAGTTTATATTAATTAAACTCAGATTGATTACTGATCAAGGTTGATCAGGTGGAAGGGAAAAGTCCAAGTATGGAAACTTGGCACGCGGAGTCAGAGAGGGCTCGGTAGCTCGTTCTCTGGACCGGACGGAGTCGGAGAGGGCTCGGCAGCTCGTTCTCTGGACTAGGTTAGAGAGGGCTCGGTAGCTCGTTCTCTGGACCGGACGGAGTCGGAGAGGGCTTGGTAGCTCGTTCTCCGGACTAGGTCAGAGAGGGCTCGGTAGCTCGTTCTCTGGACTGGACGGAGTCGGAGAGGGCTTGGTAGCTCGTTCTCTGGACTAGGTCAGAGAGGGCTCGGTAGCTCGTTCTCTGGACCGGACGGAGTCGGAGAGGGCTCGACAGCTCGTTCTCCGGACTAGGTCAGAGAGGGCTCGGTAGCTCGTTCTCTGGACCGGACGGAGTCGGAGAGGGCTTGGTAGCTCGTTCTCTGGACTAGGTCAGAGAGGGCTCGGTAGCTCATTCTCTGGACCGGACGGAGTCGGAGAGGGCTCGGCAGCTCGTTCTCCGGACTAGGTTAGAGAGGGCTCGGTAGCTCGTTCTCTGGACCGGACGTGGAAGTCGGAGAGGGCTCGGTAGCTCGTTCTCCGGACTAGGTCAGAGAGGGCTCGTTAGCTCGTTCTCTAGACCAGGAAGGCTTTAGGGTTTAGGGCTGGGAAGCTCTAAGCCTACATAGACATTGGATCGGTCTGTTGACCGATCTAGTGATACTATGGTTATCGGATCGGTCACCAGACCGATCAGTAACCAATTAGTAACTCTCTGTGAGAATTACTGATCGGTATGTAGACCGATCAGGAGCAACGGAGTTTGGGAGAAAGGATAGGGGGATAGGTCTGTGGACCGATCCACCTATATCCTGATCGGTCCACAGACCGATCAGGGCTCTCCAGGACCGATCAGGCTATGGCCTGATCGGTCCAAAAAGGCTGTGGATCGGTTTGCTGACCGATCCACAATAATATTTCTCTGCAACTTCTGACTCGTCTGATTTAACCATCTGTCTGATTTAACCATCTGCTGTGAGCTTTTTAATTTGCAGGTTGCAGGTATCATGCCAATGCTTAAATTCAAATAAAACTCCATCAGGAGAATAAGACAAAGTGTTCTTTCTACTGTGTTTCACTGCAAATGGTGCAATTGGAGCATCAACGTTTACTGGCTGCGATCTGGCTACGATCAGTTGGCAGTCAGCTTGACTCCTGCTTGTTGGTTCGAGCTCAGAGACACCTGTGAAGAACATGGGTTCTATTGGTGTGAGTTCAGAGAACCAGATGAGAAGGAAGAGTGGTTGGCGACGCCTTAGCTTGCAGCAACGATTCGGTGCAAGTTGACAGCGATTCGATACAGACTGAACGCAGTGGAAAAGCAGAGGTATAAGAAGAAGGATGAAGAGATTTTTCGGAGAAGGAACTAAGAAAGAAAAACTCTCGGTCGATTAAGCAAGTGCTAAGGTTTTTGAGCTCGTGGCTGAGAAGCTGTTTTCCTTCTTGCGCTCTGCTTTTACTGTCGTCTTCGTGTGGCTGTGAGCGTATTCTTCATTCTTTCTAGCCACTGATCATTGTAAGTCTTGTGCTTCATTTACATATCTCCGGAGACTTTGTGGAGAGGTTACTCCACCGAGGAGGAGGAAATCTTTAGCCGGAATCTATCCGGGGTGTGATCTACCGAAAGATCAAGGAGTTGTCCACCTTACAGACACGCCGAGGAGTAGGGGCATGTTATCCCCGAACCTCGTACATACTGGTGTTAGTGGTGCTTGTCTTTCTTTTTTCTTGTATTATATTTTCGTTTGCATATTTCCGCTGCGCTAACGATTTGTAGGAAGAAATTCCTTAAGATTTTAGAGGAGGCTATTCACACCCCTCCTCTCTAGCCATCCGAAGATCCTAACAAGTGGTATCAGAGCGAGGTTCTCTTCATCCGGATTAACACCCTAAACAGCAAGAAGATGGCTATGAAGGAAGAGTTTAGCACCAATCGTCCACCCTACTTCGACGGAGCGGACTTTCAATATTGGAAGAGCCGCATGGAATATTATCTCAAGACCGACATCTCAATGTGGTTCTCCGTCAAGGAAGGGTTTACACCTCCGAAGGACGAAGAAGGTAAGGAACTAGACTCATCAAGATGGTCCGCCGAGCAAACTCGCAAAGGGCAAGCCGATGCCAAGGCAGTGGTCACTCTACAATGTGGGATAGCCAAGGACCAACTCGTCAAGGTAGGTCCATTCATGAGCGCAAAAGACTTGTGGAACAAGCTCATCGAGCTCCAAGAAGGAACTCGAGACTCTCGGATCGCCAAGAGAGATTTATTCTTAAATCAATTACAAAACCTCACCATGAAGAAGAACGAGACAGTAAGTGAACTACACGGAAGGTTCAAAGAAATTATCAATGGTCTTCATTCCGTAGATGAACGCGTAGAGAATCGCGATCTTGTAAGGTATGTTCTCAAAGCCTTTCCGAGGAATGCCTTGTGGTCATCTATGGTAGATGCCTACAAGGTCTCCAAGGACCTTTCAATTGTTAAATTAGATGAATTTTTTTGTGAAATGGAACTCCATGAATTTGCTAACAAGGGTCAAAAAGAGAAAGGTATTGCCTTAGTTGCAGGAGAAAAGAGCAAAGATGGAAGAAGGAAGAAAGAAAAGAAGAAGGAAAAAGAGATTCCTTCATCCTCATCCTCCTCCGAGTCCGATGATGAAGGTGGATCATCATCAAGCGAGATGGCCAACTTTGTAAGGAGAATCATGAGAAGGAGCCGGAGATACAAAGGGAAAGGTAAATCTATCAATCAAAATGTTGATAAAACTAATGTCACTTGTTTTGAGTGTAGCAAGAAAGGACACTATCGGAGCGAGTGTCCAAAACTCAAGAAGAAAGAGGAAAGTGTTGGATCGAGATCGCGCTAGAGGGGGGGGGGGGGTGAATAGCGCTCGTGGTTATTTTGTACGATTATCGGAAATCTATCGAATTATCGGAGTAATTAAGCAGCGGAATAAAACAAAACAAGCACACAGAGATAGGAGGATTTTTACTTCGTTCGGAGTCTTGATCGACTCCTACTCGAAGGCCCGCGATCCTTGATCGCTTTCGGTGGGCAACAACTATAAGCTCATTAAAAGATTACAATTATGAGTACAAAACAAAGGCTATAAATATTATACCGACAACAAGAAATGCTAGATCTGAAGCTTCGGGTCGTCGGGCACTTGTAACAGCACTTCGGAGCGTTTTTGGAGCAGCACGTTGATGAAAGATCACTTGGTATTCGTTGTTCTAAAGTGCTGGTCGAAACCCCCTTATAAAGGGTGTTCAAGGCGCCTTGAAGGCTGTTCAAGGCGCCTCCATGCTGCCTGGTCTTCCGCGTGGATCAAAACTGACCTGGTCGAATTTCATCCATTCAAGGCGCCTTATAGCCCTCTCAAGGCGCCTTCCAAGGCGCCTTCTGCCTGCTTCAAGGCGCCTCCAAGCTCCATGGAGGCGCCTCGGACACTGTTCATCCGAGGCTTTAGGTTGCTCCTTTGCACCTGCAAGATACGTTAGTCCCAAACACTATCCTGCAGCACAAAGTTAGCACAATAAACATGATAAATGAAGTATAGACAGTCTCCGGACTGTCCGAGTCTAACTTCGGATTTCCAACCGGAAACCCTAGGTCGACCCGACGCCTACTGTTCCTTCTACGGGGAACGCGTCCTCACCATCCTCCAGATCGACTGGACTTTTTCTCAGCACTCGATGCTTCCGGACTTTCTGCTGGACATCCGCTTCCCGGCTAGTCCAGTCTTTCACCTGGTTCGCGACAGCAGGACTTTCCACCTAGGGTTACCACCCCCTAGGACTTTTGCCTGAAGCCATCGACCTGCCAAGACTTTCCGCATAGGGTTACCACCCCCTATGACCTAGGGTTACCGCCCCCTAGGGTTTTCCCTTTGCCTAACCGCAGCTAGGACTTTCCTGAAATCCTCAAGTAGACTTGTTAGACTACAAAACATCTTAACTTTGAATTCTTTGTCGTTATCAAAACACGAGTTCGATCGTCGGATGCTTCCCGCACCAACAATCTCCCCCTTTTTGATTATGGCAACTCAAATTCAAAGTTAAGTAAACAACCAAATAGATAGACATTTTTAACACAGGCAAATCTGCTAAGTATAGATGAACAAGGTAACTAAAGCAAATTTGCCCTATATGCTCCCCCTTAACTTTGGCTTCCCCTTAACTTTTGCTCCCCCTTAATTTTTAACTTGAATTTTATGTTTATGTTTACATTTTTGCTACTCTCCCCCTTTACCATAACTCAAAAATGGGCAATAATGAGTTGTACATGATTTTATTAAGGTCAACAGGTTAGCAATGTTCAACAGGGTTTTAAGGTCAATTGGAATAATATTTTAAGTTTTAGGACAAGGTTATTCATTTAAGTTCAGTTGGTCCTTAAGTCTAAGCACAAGTCATGTTCACTAGATTGATATATTAGGTATCAGAGCCATAAAGAACAAAACATTCTTAACTAAAAGATTGAGTATCCTTTACCAACTGTCTAACCTTTAGTTACTTGCCGATTGTCTACAGGACAATAGCTTTCACTAGGTTAGTCAAGTTAAGTTATTTTGGTCCAGATAGTCTTGACTAGAGCTGGAGAACTTAACTTGATTAATGTTTATTGCATATTTAACGTCCAAACTCATATTGATGCACGGATATAAGCATTCTTGAGTCCAGGCTATACCCTATGCATCTCACACCGTTCTATGTTTTTCAAACACAATCAAGGTAAACCTAGGTGTTTGTGAGATGCTCTGGCTTAATTCTAGGGGAACATGATATCTAGGGGGAAAGCTTAGGCTAATTCCAAAATTTTGAACAATCTAACAAAAATTGGGGTTTTGAAAACTGTTTTCCTAGAATTTGAAAAACAATAATAGAAATAATGGTAAGATATCTACTCTACCCAACACATTCCTATTTGCCTTCTAAGTCCACTGAACTCAAGTTCAGGTAAGGGTTTTGTAAAGATGTCAGCTAGGTTTGATTTAGACTCAACATGGTTGAGTGCAATTTCACCTTTAGCTACATGATCCCTTACAAAGTGGTATTTTACCTCTATATGTTTGGTCCTAGAATGGTGAATAAGATTTTTTGTCAGATTAATCGAGCTGATATTATCAATAAAGATTTTAGTATTTTTATAGTCTAGTTGATAGTCTTTTAGTGTATGCATCATCCATAATAATTGAGATGCACATTCTCCTAGAGCTATGTATTCAGCTTCTGTAGTGGATAAAGCAACACAATATTGCTTTATGCTTGACCAACTTACTAGGCACTGACCTAGAATTTGGCAGCTACCACTTGTACTTTTCCTATATAACTTGCACCCAGCATAGTCTGAATCAGAATAGCCATTAAGGTCAAAGGTGCAAGTTCTTGGATACCAAAGTCCTACATTTAGAGTTCCTTTAATATACCTAAGTATTCTTTCAACATATGTTAGGTGTGACTCTTTTGCACATGATTGGTATCTTGCACACATACCTACTGCAAATAGTATGTCAGGTCGACTTGCAGTTAGATAAAGTAAACTACCTATGTCACTTCTATAGTATTTTGGGTCTACAGGTTTTCCTTCAGGGTCAGAGTCAATGTTTATGTTGGTTGCCATTGGAGTATTTATAATTTTTGAATTTTCCATGCTGAATTTTTTGATTAACTCCTTAGCATATTTAGTTTGATAAATGTAGATTCCGTCTTTGGTTTGTTTTATTTGTAAGCCTAAGAAAAAGTTGAGTTCCCCAACCATGCTCATTTCAAATTCACTTTCCATTAATTTAACAAAATCTTTCAAAAATTTTGAATTAGTTGAACCAAAGATTATGTCGTCAACATAGATTTGGGCTATAAAGATGTCTTTTTCTATAGTTTTTACGAACAAGGTCGGATCGATTTGTCCTTGGTTAAAGTCTTTGAAAATTAAGTAATTAGATAATCTTTCATACCATGCTCTAGGGGCTTGTTTTAGTCCATATAATGCCTTTTTTAATTTAAATACATGGTTAGGATAGTATATGTCTTCAAACCCTGGAGGTTGGCTTATGTAGACCTCTTCCTTGATAAAACCATTTAAGAAGGCTGACTTAACGCCCATTTGGTATAATTTGAACCCTATATTTGCTGCATAGGCTAATAACATCCTAATGGACTCGAGTCTAGCTACCGGAGCATAGGTTTCATCATAGTCTAAGCCTTCGACTTGACTAAACCCTTTGGCTACCAGCCTAGCTTTGTTTCTTATTATTTCACCATGATCATCCAACTTGTTCCTAAAAACCCATTTGGTGTCTATTATTGATTTATCTATGGGTTTAGGTACAAGGTCCCAGACTTGGTTTCTCTCAAATTGTGCTAATTCTTCTTCCATTGCAATGGTCTAGTCTGGGTCAGGAAGAGCTTCATCTATAGTTTTAGGTTCAATTTTGGAAATGAGGGCAATCTGACTAAGGTTTCTATGGGATGATCTAGTTCTGACTCCTAGGTTTGGGTCACCCAGAATTTGGTCAGGTGGGTGAGAAGTACTTACTCTAGTTGGTCTTGGTTGTGGTTCAGGTACTGGTTCTTCTACCTCATTAAGATTAGGTTGGATTTCATCATCTTCTACAGCTCTTGGATTAATGTCAACATTGTCAATTATATTAGGTAAATTGTTTTCTTCATCAAATATTACATTAGTTGTTTCTTCAACTTTCAAGGTGTGTTGATTATAAACTCTAAAGGCTCTACTGGTTGAGGAGTATCCTAAAAATATTCCTTGGTTAGACCTGGGTGTAAATTTTCCTAAGTAATCTTTAGTATTTAAAATGTGAACCTTACAACCAAATACTTTTAAATAGTTTAGGTTGGGAATTTTATGATAGTAGAGTTCATACGGTGTTTTATTGTGAGATTTGTTTATTAAAATTCTGTTTTGAATATAATTTGTCGTATTTATTGCTTCAGCCCAAAATTGATGAATTAACTTATATTCGTTTAACATTGTCCTAGCGGCTTCTTGTAGTACTCTATTTTTACGTTCTACTAGTCCATTTTGTTGGGGTGTTCTAGGACATGAAAATTCATGTTGGTATCCATTTATTTTACAAAATTGCGTGAACCTATGATTTTCAAATTCTCCCCCGTGATCACTCCTTATTCTTTTAATTTTAGTATCTTTTTTATTTTCAATTAATTTGCAAAAGTTACTAAATATTTCATAGGTTTTATCTTTTGTTTTTAGGAATTTTACCCATGTGTACTTAGAGTAGTCATCAATTATTACTAAGCAGTATTGATTCTTGCTTAGTGATTTGGCTCCATGTGAGTCAAATAGGTCAATATGAAGGAGCTCTAGTATGGTGTTGGTTCTTTCTAGATTGGTTGATTTGTGGATTGACGTGGTTTGTTTTCCTTTTTGACATGCATCACATATTGAGTTTTCAATGAATTTCAATTTGGGCAAACCTCTAACTAGACCATTGTGACTCATTTTTGAAATGAGTCTGGTGTGAGTGTGACCCAGCCTTCTGTGCCACAGTTGAGTTTCCTTTTGTTGTGTCAATAGTCACTTTATTGAGGATAATGATAAGTTAATTGTGTAGATGTTATTCTTCCTAAGTCCCTTAAGCCTAATTTCAGGGTTTTCGATGTTTTTAACTAAACATCCAGATTTGTTAAAATTGACTAGATATCCGCTGTCACATAATTGACTTATACTTAGTAAATTAAAATTAAAATTTTCAACCAATAAGACATTTCGAATAATGAAATCGGAACTAAGTTTAATATTACCTTTTCCGATTACTTTAAGTTTACCGTCGTTGCCGAATGCAACTGATCCTAACTTCTTGTACTTGAGTTTAGTAAACTTCAATCTATCTCCAGTCATATGTCTAGAGCATCCACTATCCAACATCCATTGTTCCAATTCCTACACATGAAGTAGTTTGAATTGGTTCTTAATGGATTTAAAGATAGCTTAATTGAAGTAGACTCCTAAGATTTTCTAGGTAATTCAGCAAGTACTTAAGCCAATGATATAATTTTGATCAGGATAAGGTTTTTAAAATAATTTTGAAATTTAAGTTTTTAAAATAATTTTGAATTTTAAGTTTTTTAAAATCATTTTGAAATTTAAGTTTTTAAAATCATTTTGAAATTTAAGTTTTTAAAATCATTTTGAAATTTAAGATTTTTAAATAATTTTGAAATTTAAGTTTTTAAAATAATTTTGAAATTTAAGTTTTTTTAAAACAATTTTGAAATTTAAGTTTTTTAAAACAATTTTGAAATTTAAGTTTTTTTAAAACAATTTTGAAATTTAAGTTTTTTAAAATAATTTAAGTTTTTTAAAACAATTTTGAAATTTAAGTTTTTAAAATAATTTTGAAATTTAAGTTTTTTAAAATAATTTTGAAATTTAAGTTTTTAAAATAATTTTGAAATTTAAGTTTTTAAAATAATTTTGAAATTTAATTTGAAGTTGAATTAATTATCAGTTTGATTTTAATTACTTAGTCATCTCACCCGATCTAAATTCTCAATCAGGAAATCCTATAATTTTTGTGAGATGAATTGAGGTTCAATTTAAGGGTTTGGTTTAGTCTTGTGTTAGATTCAGGTTTAGCTTTGGGTTCAACATGTAATCATTCTTTGGATAAACTTCAGGGCTATGGTGAGTCACAAGGAGCTCATTAAAGTAACTATGCCTTCGAGGTTTTCCAAATAGTCCTACCCATTGAACTTAATACTAAAACTTGGTCTAACTAGTTAGGATCCATTTAAGGGTAGCTTCGGTCAGTTCCACTTGGCCAAATGCACCAGGTCGAAGCCATATCTTCCTAGACATGCGATGCCCAAGCTTCCCTAACGTACTATCATCCAAAAACTTCACCAGTACTGTGGTTCAAGTTAAACTTATCCCGTTTTAATCTAACCTTAATTATCCTGCCGGGTAATCTATTCTTGTTTTACCCATTCCGGGTAAATTAGGTTCAGTTACCTTGTCGGGTAGTTCAGTTGGAGGTGCTAGCTAGTTTGGATCCTCCATCTAGTTTATAATTTCGACTTGTTGAATTTTGAATTGGTAATTTAATTTTGAATTTAATTTCTAATTTCTAATTTTGAATTTAGAATTTGTAATTTAATTTTGAATTTTGAATTTAATTTCGAATTTTGAATTTTGAATTTGTAATTTAATTTTGAAATTTTAATTTAATTTTGAATTTTGAATTTTGAATTTGTAATTTAATTTTGAATTTAATTTCGAATTTTGAATTTAGAATTTGTAATTTAATTTTGAATTTTTTAATTCAATTTCGAATTTTGAATTTAGAATTTGTAATTTAATTTTGAATTTTTTAATTCAATTTCGAATTTTGAATTTAGAAATTTAAGATCGTTTTCATTTTAGCTTTCCCTGGATCACGGCCTCGATATGGTCTGTCAAGGTAGTATATTTGATCCTTCGGAACCCCGTATTGGCCAAGTCCAATTTGATTGATCAATTTGGACTTGGGGACCCATGCTTGGACTGATTTACTACTTTGTTTGTTTATTAAGGATAAATAAGATTTATATTTCTTTTTTACTTTTATATCCTAGCCCAGTTCTATTATAAACGACTCTTTGTGTCCCAATAATTAGATCCAAATTCTTGGAGCCCAGAGAGAACTTTTCTAAAGTAATTTTTAAATCTTTTAACTGATTTTTCAGATTTGAATTTTCTTTCTCAAGTTGTTGTACTTGAGTTGAATCTTCAGTTTGAACTTGATTAGGTAAAGATTTTGAGTTAGTTACTCCTTTAAGAATGGTTACTTCTTTTAGAAGTGACTTAATTTTCAAATTTGATTTGGCTAATTTACGAAGTAAATAATTGACTAAATTATTAAGCCTAGGAATACTTACAGCGGAGTCTGGCCCTTCGGAAAAGGATGCGGATCCGTGGCTTTGCTCGGAGTCGGGTTCTGACTCGCTCTCGGATTCGATGATCTGGTCCCGGGCCATCAGTGCGAGTAAACTCGTTTGGTCGAGTTCGTCGTCTTCGTCCTCCGAGGAGGATTCATCCTAGGTTGCCTTCAGTGCCTTCTTCCTTCTTTGCTTTTTGGCCTCCTTTTGGTTGGGACAGTTGGCCTTGATATGTCCCTTCTGGTTGCACTCGTAGCAAGTGACTTCGAATTTTACCTTTGAGTTCTGTTGGGCTTCCTTAGATTGAACTGCCTTCTTCAGATCTTTCTTGTTGAAGCCCTTCTTCTTCTTGTAGAGTTTTTTTACAAGATTTACAAGTTCGCTGGTCAGTTCATCTTCTGAATCGGGTTCGTCTTCTGATTGCGATTCAATTTTTCGTCGTCCTCTTGATTCCTGTGTTCGACTCGTTCCTGCAATCAAAGAAATACCTTTCTCGGATGGCTGTGCATTAGTTTGTTCATGGAGTTCAAATTCACTAAATAACTCGTCTAATTTTAAGGACGACAAATCCTTAGAGACTTTGTAGGCATCCACCATTGATGCCCACAATGTACTCCTAGGAAATGAGTTAAGAGCATACCTTATTATATCTCCGTTTTCTACTTTCTGCCCGATTCCATGAAGGGAATTCAAGATATCTTGAATTCGAGCGTGTAAAGAACTTGCCGTCTCGCCTTCTTGCATTTTCAAATTATATAGTTTATTAAGTAACAAATCACTCTTACTTACCTTAGTTTCAGAGGTGCCCTCGTGAAGTTCGATCAGTTTCTCCCATAGTTCCTTTGCGGAGGAGAATGGACCGACTCTGTTGAGCTCTTCTTTGGTAAGACCGCATTGGATGGTGCAGGTGGCTTTGGCGTTGGCTTCCACCTTTTTGATAAATGCTGGCTCCCAGTTTTCACAGGATGTAGGCTTACCGTCGGTACCAGTTGGTAGTTCCAGTCCTGTTTTGATGATCATCCAGGTGTCGAACTGGATCTTCAGATATATCTCCATTCGCCCCTTCCAATATCCGAAGTCTTCTCTAGAAAATAGTGGGGGACGAACGGTGCTATATCCTTCTTGTTGGGCCATTTAGATCTAAAAGAACAGAAACAACAAGATCTATTCCAAGACTGAGTCTTGGATTAGTAGTGTGGGAGGAGAAAAAAGAAAAAACGAGCCCAAGTGGTATTGACCAACTTTGAGCAACACCGATTTGAAAAGAATTAGAATTTTTAGCCAATTAGCTAATCTCCAATTGATCTAAAAAAAAATACCACGAAAGAAAAAACTGTTTTGAATGGTGGTTGCACCAATTCAAAACAACCTCGCTCTGATACCAATTGTTGGATCGAGATCGCGCTAGAGGGGGGGGTGAATAGCGCTCGTGGCTATTTTGTACGATTATCGGAAATCTATCGAATTATTGGAGTAATTAAGCAGCGGAATAAAACAAAACAAGCACATAGAGACAGGAGGATTTTTACTTCGTTCGGAGTCTTGATCGACTCCTACTCGAAGGCCCGCGATCCTTGATCGCTTCCGGTGGGCAACAACTATAAGCTCGTTAAAAGATTACAATTATGAGTACAAAACAAAGGCTATAAATATTATACCGACAACAAGAAATGCTAGATCTGAAGCTTCGGGTCGTCGGGCACTTGTAACAGCACTTCGGAGCGTTTTTGGAGCAGCACGTTGATGAAAGATCACTTGGTATTCGTTGTTCTAAAGTGCTGGTCGAAACCCCCTTATAAAGGGTGTTCAAGGCGCCTTGAAGGCTGTTCAAGGCGCCTCCATGCTGCCTGGTCTTCCGCGTGGATCAAAACTGACCTGGTCGAATTTCATCCATTCAAGGCGCCTTATAGCCCTCTCAAGGCGCCTTCCAAGGCGCCTTCTACCTGCTTCAAGGCGCCTCCAGTGGTGCTTCGAAGCCAGCTCAGCTTTTGCACCCGAGGCGCCTCCAAGCTCCATGGAGGCTCCTCGGACACTGTTCATCCGAGGCTTTAGGTTGCTCTTTTGCACCTGCAAGATACGTTAGTCCCAAACACTATCCTGCAGCACAAAGTTAGCACAATAAACATGATAAATGAAGTATAGACAGTCTCCGGACTGTCCGAGTCTAACTTCGGATTTCCAACCGGAAACCCTAGGTCGACCCGACGCCTACTGTTCCTTCTACGGGGAACGCGTCCTCACCTACTCCACTCAGGAGATTTACCTGTTGCCAGTCGATCCTCCAGATTGACTGATGCTTCCGGACTTTCTGCTGGACATCCGCTTCCCGGCTAGTCCAGTCTTTCACCTGGTTCGCGACACCAGGACTTTCCACCTAGGGTTACCACCCCCTAGGACTTTTGCCTGAAGCCATCGATCTGCCAAGACTTTCCGCATAGGGTTACCACCCCCTATGACCTAGGGTTACCGCCCCCTAGGGTTTTCCCTTTGCCTAACCGAAGCTAGGACTTTCCTGAAATCCTCAAGTAGACTTGTTAGACTACAAAACATCTTAACTTTGAATTCTTTGCCGTTATCAAAACACGAGTTCGATCGTCGGATGCTTCCCGCACCAACAGAAAGGGCCAAAAAGAAGAAAGCTCTCAAAGCTACTTGGGATGAATCCTCCTCAAGCTCATCGGAGGAAGAGAAGAAGGAGAAAAGGACACGTCAATTAGCGTTCATGGCAAGGGAGGAATCGGATTCCGGGAGTGATGGTGACACGAGTGATACCTCAGCCGCGGGTTCATCATCTTCGGATGATGAAGAGGTAACTTCTCCTCATTTAGAAAAATGTTATAAAACCATTGCACATTTATCTACTTTACTTAAGAAATCAAAAACTCAAATTAAATCATTAAAAGATGAAGTAGAGCACTCGAGGGCCCTTAGGGAAGGTGAGGTTGATGACCTACATCAAGAGGCCTTTGAGGATGAAAACAAAGCCTTAAAGGGTGAAGTTGAGAAACTCAAGAAAATACTTGAAAAATTCTCAACTAGCTCTAAGACCTTAGATATGATTCTAAATGCCCAAAGGGCGGTCTACAACAAGGCAGGGTTAGGATATCAACTTAAGGAGTCTAGTTTCATTTCGCTAGTGTCTAGAACCCAATTTCATAGATCACATGCTTCTAGGGTTCATGAGACTAGGAAGGTTGTGACCAAGGCATGAGTTCCTAGGTCGTTTATTGTAGATGCATTAGGTCCCAAGATTTGGGTACCTAAAACGTCTATCTTTCGTGTCTTGTAGGCATTGGTCAAGGGGGAGCATCTATCAACTTGGTTTGTTGATAGCGGATGCTCCAAGCACATGACCGGGGACAAGTCACTCTTTACTACCCTTTAAAACAAAAATAGAGGTAATGTGTCGTTTGGTAATAATGGTAGCCTTAAGGTTATAGGAGTTGGAGACATTCATATATCCGAATATCTCCAAATCAAGAATGCCCTTCTAGTCAAGGGGATGACCTTTAATCTCCTAAGTGTTAGCCAATTGTGTGATACGGGTTACATAATTGAGTTTCATTCAAGTCAATGTCTGGTCAAACACATTGACACACTTGACATGGTACTAGTAGGCACAAGGGTAGATAACATTTATCAAGTATCTTTTAAAAGTGCTACTAATGCCTCTGCTAAGTGTTTCATGTCAAAAGAAGAAGAATCATGGCTTTGGCATAGGAGGTTGGCCCATGTGAACATGAAGAATATTCGAAAGCTAGCCAACAAAGGATTAGTGCGAGGCCTACCAAGCATCAAGTACCAAAAGATAAAATTATGTGATGCATGTCAAAAGGGTAAGCAAACAAAAGCGTCTCATAAAGGTAAAAGCGCTGTAAGTACATCTACTGCTTTAGATTTATTGCATATGGATTTATTTGATTGCAGTAATGTCATTTCATTGAATGGAAGTAGATACTGCTTAGTGATCATTGATGATTTTACTAGATATACATGGACTTTCTTTTTGATAAATAAGGATCAAATCATAGATATTTTTGTTTCTTTTTGTAGAAGAACTGAAAATGAAAAATCAACAACAATTAAAACAATTAGAAGTGATCATGGTGGAGAATTTCAAAACCATAGATTTTTAGAATTCTGTCAAGAAAAAGGATATAGACATGAGTTCTCTACTCCAAGGACCCCACAGCAAAATGGGGTTGTGGAGAGAAAGAACCGAGTCTTGCAAGAGGCTGCACGAAGCATGCTCAATGAGTACTCACTACCGAGTTACTTGTGGGCTGAAGCTGTAAATACAGCATGCTATGTGCAAAATCGAGTCTTGATACATAGGTTTTTAGGAAAGACTCCCCATGAACCTTGGTTTGGGAAACCCCCTACAATTAAACATCTTAGGGTGTTTGGTTGTAAGGTGTTTATCTTGAACACTAAGGATCATCTTGGAAAGTTCACGGCTAAGGCTGATAAAGGGATACTGGTCGGGTACTCTCTCATCAGCAAAGCCTATCGAGTCTACAACAATAGGACTAAATTGATTGAAGAGTCCTCAGATGTAGCATTTGAAAAAAATTCCTAAATCAAATGATCAATCGAGGGATGTAGGAGAAATTCAATTTGAACTTAGAAGTCTAAATTTGAATGATGATCAAAACATAGAAAGAGTCGAAGTTGACTCCGATGATGATGAGCAAAGGCAACAAAGGGTTCAGGCTGATCCTCTGCCTGATACTGAGTCCTTGCCTATGCCTAGTGAGACCACTCATGAGACACCGCCAACACCAAGGCAATCTAGGATAGCCTCTAGTCATCCCCAAGACCAGATTGTTGGAGACATCCAACAAGGGGTTAGGACTAGATCATTCTTTAGAAATGAGTCTAATGAGGTCGCCTTGATCTCAGAAATCGAACCGAAATTAGTTGGTGAGGCATTGCACGATCCTGACTGGATCATAGCTATGCAAGATGAGTTAGGTCAATTTGAAAGGAGTCAAGTGTGGGACTTAGTTCCTAGACCTAAGAAGACCACCATTATTGGAACCAAATGGGTCTTCAAAAATAAGTTAAACCAAAAGGGAGAAGTCGTAAGAAACAAGGCAAGACTTGTAGCCAAGGGCTATAGTCAAGTCGAAGTCCTCGATTATGATGAGACTTATGCTCCCGTGGCCCGATTAGAGTCCATTCGTTTAATGCTAGCTTTTGCTGCACATAGAGGCTTCAAGCTCTATCAAATGGACGTTAAATCGGCCTTCTTAAACGGTTTCATTAAAGAAGAGGTCTTTATTGAACAACCACCGGGGTTTGTGAATACCGAAACTTCAAACCACGTGTACAAGCTTAAGAAAGCTCTTTATGGGCTTAAACAAGCACCTCGAGCTTGGTACGAAAGGTTGTCAACTTACTTACTAGAAAAGAGTTTTGTAAGAGGTCAAATAGATCCAACACTATTTCTGCGTAGAGATGGTGAAAACATATTTGTAGCCCAGGTGTATGTCGATGACATAATTTGTGGCTCAAATAACAAGGGCTATTTGAATGAATTTATCACTCACATGGAAAGTGAGTTTGAGATGAGTCTGGTGGGAGAATTGACATTCTTCCTTGGACTTGAAATCAAACAAACTCGAGATGGCATTTATGTCCATCAGACAAAATACACTCAAGAGATGCTCAAGAAATTCAAAATGAATGACTCTAAGGAAGTATCCACTCCAATGGCAACAAACACTCGCCTTGACAATGATGAAAATGGAAAACCAGTTGATCTAACGCAATATAGAAGCATGATCGGTAGTCTTCTATATCTCACAACTAGTCGACCGGACATACTTTTTGCTGTGGGCATGTGCGCTAGATATCAAGTATGTGCCAAGGAATCTCATTTAATTGCAGTTAAGAGAATCCTGAGATACCTTAAGGGCACAATTAGAGTAGGTCTCTGGTACCCTCGTACTGAGTCCTTTGATTTGATAGGCTATACCGACTCCGATTATGCTGGGTGCAAATTGGATCGGAAAAGCACTAGTGGGGGTTGCCAATTTTTAGGTTCATCATTGATTAGTTGGTTAAGTCGGAAGCAACATTGCGTTGCTCTCTCCACGACCGAGGCTGAATACATTGCCATGGGAGAGAGTGTATCACAATTGTTGTGGATGATCCACACCCTAGAAGATTATGGGCTTTCGTATAAGGGAGTGCAAGTGTTGTGTGAAAACATCAGCACAATAAACCTAACGAAAAATCCAGTCCTTCATTCAAGGATCAAACACATTGAAGTGCGTCATCACTTCATTAGAGATCACGTAGCTAGGGGAGACATTGCGCTCACATATGTTGAGTCAAAATCAAACCTAGCCGATATTTTCACCAAACCCCTTCCGGAAAATAAATTTAGTCATTTAAGGAGAGAATTGAGAATGTGTCTGGCTCAATAGGCCATTAGGACTTCATCATGATCAATAAGGACAATTAAAACGACAAGAGAAATTGGAAAATTAATTTGGGCAACTTGGAGACATCTCACACAAACTATAAGGTTTAACAAATTATTTTTGTTTGCTAGAAATGGGGTGAGATGCTAGGATCAGCCAAATTATTCAAAATATATCATGCTTCCCTTGAATAATTAGGTTGAAGAGACATAAATCGAGTATGGGGAAGACCATTACATAATTCATGTGTATTTAATTCCTAGATCTTACTCATATATTCCAACCAAGGAAACTTGGTTGGACCTTTACCTAGAAATTAACTAACTTTGGTTGATGTGTTGATTGATACCTTTGATCGATACCTTTCATGATTTTGATTGAAAATAGGACAAGTTGTTGAAGTAATGATAGCAATTTGGATATATTTTAACAAACTCGAAACTGATCATAGCAAGGATGTGTTTTGAACCAGGTAATAAATAGCTTGAGTCTTGATTAATACCTTAGTTCACTATAGATCATAGTTTCAGAAGTTTTTCAGGTTTTGAAACCTTAAGGTTCAAAACGTCTGAACTCTATGTGTTTGGAGTTGGTCTATTTTTTTTATGTTTGGAACCTTCTGGTTCTGAATAATTTCAGACCATAAGAGCTCATCTTTCGGAAATATTTATGTTTATAGATTCTTCAGGTTCTAGGTTCTGAATTTGGAAGTTTCTGAACTTCTTGATTTCTGAATCTTCAGAATTCTTGATAGAAAACTTCTACGAATTTCAGTTACTGAAATTCCTGGAGCATCGTCAATTTGTCAGACACTGATCGGTCTATAGTCCGATTAGGAGAGATTGGATCAGTCTGTCGACCGATCCAGAACTCTCTGTTTGCTTACTGATTGGTCCAGGGACCGATCAGGTCATTCTGGTACGCAAGAAGGCGTTCTGATCGGTCCAGGGACCAATCAGGAGGCTTCCTGATCGGTCCACCGACCGATCAGGGTATTCCCTGACCGATCAGGAGGTTCCCTGATCGGTCAGGATCTCTCCTGATCGGACAGCCGTCCGATCATATCAACACCTGGATCATATCCCTCTTAACTCTTCTCGATCCTCTCTCTTCCCATTGCATGCCGAAGCCCTAGCCGACACCCTCCTGGATATTATGTTGATTGATACACCTTGTTTTATGTTGGTCATTTTGATTGTCTATGTTTCAGATACTGTTTGATAGATACATGTGTCTGACCTGGATATTAGCTGTTTTCATATATTTATGCTACTCGTTTTTCTATTACTCGCGTCTCTTTATGTTTTAGTTCTTATTGGCTATTTATATGCTTTTCATATGCCATATCTTGATTGTCTCTTATTTACTGTCCGATAATACACTTAGAGGGAATTCTATATGGATTAAGAAAGAGACAGTATGAGTTAAGGGGGAGTCCTTTAAGTCTTATTGTCTAATTCGCACCTTTTCGGTGTTTGACAAAGGGGGAGAAGATAACTAAGTTTAGAGATGAATGAAGTTTTGATTTTAGGGGAGAGGATAACCTTGAGGATTATTGACTTCCTTACATAGTGTTGTATCCGTCTTAGGGGGAGGATCTTGATTCCCCTAAAATTATGGAAAATGAGCATTTCTGATCTAAACTTAAATCGTGTTGTCAAACAACAAAAAGGGGGAGATTGTTGATACAGTCTGACCTGGCTGTTGTTTTGATGTTGACATTGATTTAAGTTTGTATCAGATATTAATTAAACTCAGATTGATTACTGATTAAGGTTGATCAGGTGGAAGGGAAAAGTCCAAGTATGGAAACTTGGCACGCGGAGTCGGAGAGGGCTCGGTAGCTCGTTCTCTGGACCGGACGGAGTCGGAGAGGGCTCGACAGCTCGTTCTCCGGACTAGGTTAGAGAGGGCTCGGTATCTCGTTCTCTGGACCGGACGGAGTCGGAGAGGGCTTGGTAGCTCGTTCTCCGGACTAGGTCAGAGAGGGCTCGGTAGCTCGTTCTCTGGACCGGACGGAGTCGGAGAGGGCTTGGTAGCTCGTTCTCTGGACTAGGTCAGAGAGGGCTCGGTAGCTCGTTCTCTGGACCGGACGGAGTCGGAGAGGGCTCGGCAGCTCGTTCTCCGGACTAGGTCAGAGAGGGCTCGGTAGCTCGTTCTCTGGACCAGACGGAGTCGGAGAGGGCTTGGTAGCTCGTTCTCTGGACTAGGTCAGAGAGGGCTCGGTAGCTCATTCTCTGGACCGGACGGAGTCGGAGAGGGCTCGACAGCTCGTTCTCCGGACTAGGTTAGAGAGGGCTCGGTAGCTCGTTCTCTAGACCAGGAAGGCTTTAGGGTTTAGGGCTGGGAAACTCTAAGCCTACATAGACATTGGATCGGTCTGTTGACCGATCTAGTGATACTATGGTTATCGGATCGGTCACCAGACCGATCAGTAACCAATCAGTAACTCTCTGTGAGAATTACTGATTGGTCTGTAGACCGATCAGGAGGCAACGGAGTTCGGGAGAAAGGATAGGGGGATCGGTCTGTGGACCGATCCACCTATAGCCTGATCGGTCCACAGACCGATCAGGGCTCTCCTGGACCGATCAGGCTATGGCCTGATCGGTCCAAAAAGGCTGTGGATCAGTTTGCTGACCGATCCACAATAATATTTCTTTGCAACTTCTGACTCGTCTGATTTAACCATCTGTCTGATTTAACCATCTGCTGTGAGATTTTTAATTTGCAGGTTGCAGGTATCATGCCAATGCTTAAATTCAAATAAAACTCCATCAGGAGAATAAGACAAAGTGTTCTTTCTACTGTGTTTCGCTGCAAATGGTGCAATTGGAGCATCAACGTTTACTGGCTGCGATCTGGCTACGATCAGTTGGCAGTTAGCTTGACTCCTACTTGTTGGTTCGAGCTCAGAGACACCTGCGAAGAACATGGGTTCTATTGGTGTGAGTTCAGAGAACCAGATGAGAAGGAAGAGTGATTGGCGACGCCTTAGCTTGCAGCAACGATTCGGTGCAAGTTGACAGCGATTCGATACAGACTGAATGCAGTGGAAAAGCAGAGGCATAAGAAGAAGGATGAAGAGATTTTTCGGAGAAGGAACTAAGAAAGAAAAACTCTCGGTCGATCAAGCAAGTGCTAAGGTTTTTGAGCTCGTGGCTGAGAAGCTGTTTTCCTTCTTGCGCTCTGCTTTTACTGTCGTCTTCGTGTGGCTGTGAGCGTATTCTTCATTCTTTCTAGCCACTGATCATTGTAAGTCTTGTGCTTCATTTACATATCTCCGGAGACTTTGTGGAGAGGTTACTCCACCAAGAAGGAGAAAATATTTAGCCGGAATCTATCCGGGGTGTGATTTACCGAAAGATCAAGGAGTCGTCCACCTTGCGGACACGCCGAGGAGTAGGGGCAAGTTATCCCCGAACCTCGTACATACTGGTGTTAGTGGTGCTTGTCTTTCTTTTTCTTGTATTATATTTTTGTTTGCATATTTCCGCTGCGCTAACGATTTGTAGGAAGAAATTCCTTAAGCTTTTAGAGGAGGCTATTCACACCCCCCCTCTCTAGCCATCCGAAGATCCTAACAATTTGCACGCCGCCAATTGCCTTCATGTCACCACCGTCAAAGATTCAAAAGTGTAGCATCCAACCGATGTCATCGTCTCGGCCATTCGGCACAGCCACCTCAACCCAATCAGGCCCGAGTGGCCAATGCCACATAACAGTGGTTATCCATCTTCCGATTGAGGAATGGCATGAGTTGGACAACGCTGAATCCCGAGCCCCCCGAGTACCGGATAATCATTCAAGGGCCGCTCAAATAGATATGTGCGGATGCCCGAGCTTGTGTAACGGTCATGCCTCCGTGGGCGCTCGCGGACAACCATACCTAAATGTCTACTGGGGTAAGTTTTTGTATGTGCTTAATTTTATCTAATCGGCTTATAATTTCCTAATTCCTCGTAGTATTGGGTAGAGAGTCTGGCCATGTGCCAGAAGCTTATTTTTTTGGAGCATGAAGTTAAGCAGCTGCGTGCGCCGAGCGACTAATTATCTGCTTCACAAGCGCAAGTGGAGCAGATGAATGTTGAGATGGCACAACTAAGGGCCGATCTGGCTAAGAGCGTTGAGCTGCTAGAGACAAAGAAGGGAAAAAATGCCGAGCAGGCCGCCCAATTAGCTTGGCTCAATAAACAAGCCAACACCTTTGAATCAAAAATCCATTCGGCCAATACTGGGTGTTGGCCCAAAACTTGAAGGATGCCGAGGCTGCCTTGAAGGCAGAGAGGGATGGACGATTGGCCGAGCAGACTGCAATAAAGGCCCAGCTCGACGCCAAGGATGAAGAGCTGACCAAGCTAAAGGAAGAGTTGGAGGCCTCCCGACTGGCTTTAGAGACTTATCAGGGAGCCAAGTCGAGTAGGTTTGATCTCATGAAGCAAGTCTACATCCGCTCAGATGCTTTTAACGAAAAAGTCATTGATCAAGCTCTTCGTCTGTTAGACCTTGCCATCGAAGGGACATTCGGCCAACTTAGAGAAGGTGGCTACCTCCCCGCTGCTCTATCAAGCAAGGTTATTAGTCGGGACAAGCTAACTGAGTCGCTACCTGACGATGTCTTGGATTATCTAGATTAATCTTGCTTGAGTGAATGTTTTTGTATTACTTTTCATGCATGTTTGTAATCCTTATCGTGTTAATGAATGGTCGTCTGTCTGGTGATCTTTTCTTATTCATTTGTTCCCTTATTGCCATGCGGTATCTTTTGGCTTGACTTAAGTGCATCTTTATAACCCTCCACTTAGTGACGAGCAGTCGGCAGAACGGTCACCGTATTTTGAAAACTTGGAGCTTTTTTGGGTAGTGCGTGTTCTCGATCGACCATTTTAGTCGATACTATTCCTTAATGGGCCTGAGTTTAGTATATACTCTAACAAGTAGCATATCGAGCAACAATAACTTTGTGCTCACTTGGGAGATAAAAATAGTATCTTATTATAGCTTTGGGATAACCTACAAACATACATTTTATGGATCTTGCTGCAAGCTTATTAGAATTTTTATTTTCACGTAAGCATTACAACCCCATATCTTAAGGTAAGATAAATTTGATTTTTTTTTCCAAACCATAATTCATAAAGAGTCTTATTTACTATCTTGGTTGGAATTCGGTTAAATGTGTGTGTTTCTATTTCTAAGGCATAATCTCAGAACAATATTAGAAGACTTACATGACTCATCATTGATCTAATCATATCCATGAGTGTGCAATTTTTTCTTTCTGAAACACCATTCCACTCTGCAGTTCTAGGAGGTGTAAGTTGAGAAACTATCTCACACTCTTTTAGGTAATCGATGAACTCTTGTCTTAGATTCTCGCCACCTTGATCACTCCGAAGGGCCTTAATTTGTTGCCACGTTGATTTTTTACCTTGTTCTTGAACTCCTTAAATTTGTTTAGAGTTTCAGATTTATGCCTCATTAAGTAGATATATCTGTATCTACTTAAATCGTCGATAAATGTCATGAAGTAGGTATACGCTCCTCTAGCCTAAACTTGCAATGACTCATATACATCACTTTGTATGAGTTCTAATAGTTTCTTTGCCCGTTTACCTATCTTGGTGAAAGGCTTCTTGGTCATTTTCCCTTGTAAACATGTTTTGCATGTATTTATAGGTTCTAATTCAAAATAGTCCAAATATCCATTACTAAGTAATCCAACAATGCATTTCTCGGTTACATGACCAAGTCTATAGTGCTAGAGATATGTCAAGTTTGAGTCATGCAATTTTTATCTCTTGCTTTCAAAATAATAAATCAAGTTTATCTAAGTTAAGAACATAAAGACCATTATTTAATGAACCATTCCCATAGAACACGTTGTTCAATTAAAAGGAACATAACTTATCCTTGAATTAAAATACAAATCCCTTGGCGTCCAAACTTGACATTGAAATGATATTTTTTGAAAAACTAGAAACAAAATAACAGGTTTCCAAATTTAAAACAAGTCTACTAGGAAAATTTATTGAATAAGTTCTATAGCTAATGTAACAACTCTTTCTCTATTAGATACTCATAGGTTCATCTCATCCTTGGACAATTGTCTGTAGTCACTTAGACTCTGCATGTTGAGTGTTGACATAAATGGGAGAACTACTTCCAGAATCTATGACCCATGATGAAGATATAGAAAGATTGTACTTTATCATAAAGATACTTAAAACATCCGTTCCACTAGCATTCTTCTTTATAAAAATATAGTAATTTTTTTTTCTAGTGACCTTTCTTGCCACAATAGAAGCATATGACCTCCTTCTCATCAGATTAGGGCACCTGCATCCCTTTCTTAAACTTCTTCTGAGCTTGATATATGAGATTCTTCACTACATTAACTTTGGGATTAAATTTCTCGGTGCTAGAGTGCTTGTTGGTCTTTCTGACCATCATTTCATATAGTGAAGAATTTACCTTTATATTATTCTTAGTAGTTTCCAGCATTGCCATCAAATCAATCAAACTCTTGTCCATATTGTTCATGTTGAAGTTTAACATGAACTGGGAAAATAATAGAGGTAGTGACAACAAGACCAGGTCAACAGCCAAGTCCTGGTCCAATTTGGAACCCAAGCTCTCGAGCCTCTCTATGTATTCGATCATCTTGAGTACATGAGACCCAACTTGGTTTGCTTCAACCAACATGGTACGGAATAGTTCTTAAGAGGTTTCATAACTCTCTACTCTCACACTCTCTTGGAAGAGCTCATACAAGTGCTGGTCAATCTTCCTAGCACTCATGTTCTCATGTTGTCTCTGTAACTCAGGAGACATAGAAGACAACATGATGCATTTCCTAGAGCTCATACAAGTCCAGTGCATCTTCCATATATTGAGAATAATATGATTGATCTTCCTTCGAAGTATCAGGCGTAGGCTCCTTCAGTGGTTCATCTTCGAGCACGTAAATTTTTCTCTTGTGTCTCAGGACAATTTTCAGTTTCCTATACCAATCTAGGTAGTTAGAACTGAGGAGGGTATTCTCATTCTCGAGAATGCTTTGCAGCGAAAAGGTACTTGTGTTTGCCATCTAAACTATAATAATTTAAAGCAGAGTTTTAGTAAGGATTTTTATAATTCCTATTATTTTATTCAAGTCTAACAACCCCCACTGTTAGAATCGAAAATTAGTTGGTAACAATTTCTAGTAGGACTAAAATCCTGAATCATGTAGTATGCACATAGCTGAGTTATACCTACATGCTATATTCATCAAGTAGACCTTAACTTACTAATCATAAATCTATGTGACTTTTGGTATATTCTTGTTGAGTCTTATTTCTTTCAAACTCAATACTTGTCCCTCAAATCAATTGATCTTAGTTGATTTACACAGGCCAATGAATTCAAGTTAAGTCGATCCATTAATAATTATGATAAATTATAGATATTTTGACACAAACCCATAGCTGTGCTATATTGACTCATGTAAAACTCCAACAACCATCATAGTTATTAATGGAGGATTTTAAGAAATCTTAACATTAATATATTTAAGGGATTTTATAATTATTAAACATGTCTCACTATTAATTAACTTGTGCATTCGCACAGTCTCACTACAAGATTTATCTTCATTAATCTTGAAGTTGTTGGTTAGTCCTAGGAAAACGTACCGGTTCCACTGTACAAAAGTTTTTGTACAAGTGTCGAGCCTTTCCTTAAATAACCTATTGTGTTTTTTAGAAATTAAATTAGGAATCACAGATGGAACTTAACATAATTGATTCCAAATTTAACTTATCTGTTCTTAATGGTTTAGATTTGAATCACAAACGGAACTTAACACTATTGATTTAAATCTACCTAAGTTATTAATTCCATAAATATTAATTTCCAAAATTGGCTTCCAGGACTGCATGGCGAGGCACATGACCTTCTTGGATATGGGAGCAACCACCACCGCCTAGGCAAAGTCTTTTAAGGAAAGCTAATATTTATTTCCTTAAATAACTCTAGGTTAACCAAAAAGAACAATCGAATCACAAATTCGAAAAAGAAGAAAACACAAACTCGAAAAACTATTTCGAAAAACTAGATCTAATTGCCTCTTGTATTTAGAATTCTTACAAAGAAAATAACTAGTATGATGCGGAAGAAAACTACTAGTTATACTTTCTCTTTGTAAGCTAATGACCTCGAGATCTTCTGTCGTATTCCTCGCATCGCCTTGAACGTCGTGTGGGCGACGATCCTCCAAGATGAACACCACCCAAAAGAGTCCTTTCTCTTCCTCTAGAATTCGGCCACCACCACCACCAAGGAGAAGAGAGCGAAGGGAAAGGGAGAAGGGAGAGGGCCGACCACCAAGAGATCTTCAAGCAAGAGAATAAGAGTTGTGTATCATGAAGCCCCCTCACCCCTTCTTTTATATTACTTGCCCAAGGCAAATAAGGAAAACCTTTTACAAAAAATAAAATCATCCAAGAGTTTTTCCTTTTTCCTTTTTATTTTTCCTTTTCTTTCCTCTTGATTGAATCAATCATCAATCAATGGTTGTGATCAATCCTATTTGGTTTAGGATTAAGCTTGGCCAGCCCCTTGCTTGGGCACCAAGCTAGGTGGTCGACCACCATATATTAGGAAAGGAATAATAATTTTTTTTATAAAATTTTACAAGAGAAAAAACTTTTATAAAATTTTACAAGCTCTCTTTCCTAGAGTTAAAAAAGGAAAGTTTTAAAAAATTAAAACTATGTTTTAAAATTTAAAACTTCTCTTATAAAATTTCCTTTTTTAACATAATGATAGAAAATTTTAATCTTAAAACTTATCTCCCTTTTTTCGTAAACCATGAGGATGGTTAAAAAAGGAAAGTTTTAAAACTTTTAAAACTCTCTATTAAAACATGTGGCCAAATTCAAATAAGGAAAGTTTTTAAAATTAAAATCTCTCTTTTAAAACTTATAGTTTTCTACAAAGAGAAGATTTTAAAAATTCAAAAACAACCATCTTTTTTTGAATATTGTGGCTGGCCCCTTCATGCTTGGTCACCAAGTAAAGGGCCGACCCCTATAGAAGAGGATGTGGTCGACCCTTGCTTGGTCACCAAGCATTGGACCGGCCCACTTCTTGGACACCAAGAAGAGCCTTACATTTGGATGGACTTGAGGCTATAATGAGGCTACGATAGGGACCTAGAGGAGAAATTGGTTTTGGCCTTCCGATGAGCTTGAGTATCCCGTGTTCGCCCCGAACACACAACTCAAGTTCATCGATAATAACTCATTCCACTAGAGAGTTATTACCGCACTACCGCACCAATCTCAAATTACATTATGGACTCCTTCTTATAATGAGTGTGTTAATCTCCCTGTGTTTAAGATTACGAATGTCCACTAATTAAGTAAGTTACTGACAACTCACTTAATTAATATCTAGCTCCAAGAGTAGTACCACTCAACTTTATTGTCATGTCAGACTAGGTCGACCAGCAGGGTTTAACATGACAATCCTTATGAGCTCCTCTTGGGGACATTCTCAACCTAGATAACTAGGACACATATTCCTTCTGTAATCAACAACACACACTATAAGTAATATCATTTCCCAACTTATCGAGCATATTGATTTATCGAGCTAAACATCACCCTTTGATAAATCAAAGAAATAAATATTAAATATATGTGCTTGTTATTATATTAGGATTAAGAGCACACACTTCCATAATAACTAAGGTCTAGTTCTTTTACTAAGTCAGTACAAAAAGAACTTACCTAAATGATCCTACTCAATACACTTAAAGTGTATCAGTGTAATTTATTAGTCAAGATAAACTAATACTTAATTACACTACGACTATTCTGATGGTTCGTTCCTTTCCATCTTAGTCATGAGCAACTTGTTTATAATTTATAGAAAACCGACAACATGATCTTCTGAGTGTAACACCACACTCCATGTTATCTACTATATAAATTAATTGAACAATTACATTTAACAAATAAATGCAGATATTGACCAATGTGATTCTTTTATTTTAACAAATAAATATTTACAAAAGCTAGGCTTTTAGTATACACTCTAACAGAAGTAATCATGTTCTTCGGTCTTAACTTTTCATTGTATCTTGATTCTTGGTTTACTATTCAAAATAATCCTCGATGGCATTTTAAGACAAATAGGTCTTAGAGATTTTAACATGTTAATATAATTATACCATAAGGAATTTATATTCAAATTACAACATGTATTTCTTTATAGGTTTTTAGACAAAATTCATTTCTATCATGAAATGTTAAGACATATAACTTGAAATAAAGAAATTAAAATTTCTTTGAAAATTCTTGAAACATTGATTTTACAAAAAAAAAATTGAAGAGGTTTCCTACTATACGATCCAACCATGAACTTTGCTCTAATACCACTATTGGTATATCCAAGCACAACGGAATATTTATAAATAAATCAAAATTTTCCTGTAAAATATGGATCACTTCGTGGTACATATAGTTTTTAAACAAAATAATATAAAATAAAACATACCCCATAGTCCTCGACAAATATGAACAATATCACAAATAAATAAGAGTCTCACATGTGACTCATTTAGTGATATCTATGCGCACTAGATCATGAACTAGGTGCTAGCCTCTTAGATCAACAAAAACCTTTTGGAAGTACTATAGATCTCTTTCGATGGAAGAAAGGGAAAAAGATGTGTCTCCCAGGAGAGAAAAAGAGTAGGTTGCCAAAAACTTCAAGGGAGAAGTGTAGAGCCTCTTTTTTCAATTGACCAAGGGTGGCTACTTATAGCCTCCAAAGAAGATGATCCTCTTCAACTTTCCAAGGAAGATGAAGAGGTATGGCTCTTCTGTTGGTACAGTTAATACCAATGGTCAAACTTAGATTTTTGATGAATCATAAATGGTTTAAAGTTAGATGTTGTGTGTTCTAATCCTTTTACCAAGTGTACAGGACTAAAAGATTTATAGGGACTAGATACCAGGATGAAGTCCAATCGAGTCAGGGAGGACCAGACGATTAGAAGTCCAGATGAGACAGAGAGGACTAGACAGTTGACAGGAAGTCCAGTCGATCAAGGAGGACTAGACGATTGGTTGAAGTCCAAATGGGGCATCTAGTAAGAAGACCTGGTGGGTCAAGAGATTAATGTCAAGTAAGTCCGTAATGGTAAGCGAGGTAAGCCTTGGAGGAGAATGATCTAGTGAGGATGAGTTCTAGTGGGACTGTAGGCCCTAGTCAAGCTTAGATCCATTTTAACAGTCTAAGCTGAGATCATGACTAGATCCTGGTCTTGGTAAGACAAGATCTAATTAATAATGTTGCCTTATTTCTATTATGCTAACTCTATTTTATAGGGTACATTTGTTATTTGAACTAATGGATTTTACAGAAGCTAAAATGCATAACTTAACCTCAGATGAATAGTGCTCGAGATACCTCGGAGTTACAGGGAGACACCTCGGAGCTCAGTGGAGGTGCCCTGGTCATGGTGGAGGTGCCCTCACGCAGATAAGATTCAAGGATAGAAGTTTGTTGCACGGAGACACGTCAAAGCGTATTGGAGGCACCTCAAAGTTGATGGAGGCGCCCTCACGTCGATAAAGACCAGAGGTTATGGATTGGATAAGCGCTATTATTGGCACCCTTGACCCTTGGAGGTGCCTCCAACAATGTTTAAAAGAGGTCTTCGGCTAGCTTCAAAGTACAACTCTTCTACGCTAATCCTTGAACATCTAGCTGCTATGACATCGTCCTACTTTTGTGTTGCGACACTACTACACCTGACTACTACAGTTAAACCAACTCCAACACCAGAGCTCAATCCAGATTTTCATCTTCATGTGCTAGGTAACATTTTAATTAAGTTGTTTATTGCTAAAGAACATTACATTTTCTTTTATCTATATTGATTTTTACGACTGATAATGGATTACCCATCGAAAAGGTCCAAGAGAACTGGGTCTTGGAGTAGGAGCCACCAAATACTTCAAACCAAGTAAAATGTTTTTTTTTCGAAGCATTTGACGGCTCCTACTCCAAGACACAGGTCTCTTGGACCTTTTGGATGTGTAATCCATTATCAATCGTAAAATCAATATAGATAAAAGAAAATGTAATGTTCTTTAGCAATAAACAACTTAATTAAAATGTTACCTAGCACAAGAAGATGAAAATCTGGATTGAGCTCTAGTGTTGGAGTTGGTTTAACTATAGTAGTCAGGTGTAGTAGTGTCACAAGACAACAGTAGGACGATGTCGGAGTAGCTAAACGATCAAGGATTAACGTAGAAGAGTTGTACTTTGAAGCTTGCCGAAGACCTCTTTTAAACATTGTTGGAGGCACCTCCAAGGGTCAAGGGTGCCAATAATAGCGCTTATCCTATCCACAACCTCTGGTCTTTATCCACGCGAGGGCGCCTCCATCAGCTTTGAGGTGCCTCCAATGCACTCTGACGCACCTCCGCGCAACAAACTTCTATCCTCGAATCCTATCTGCACGAGGGCACCTCCGCCATGACCAAGGCACCTCCACTGAGCTCTGAGGTGCCTCCCTTCAGCTCTGAGGCGTTAGAAATATAAATTGATTAATTTTAGTATCCACTAAAATAATTAACTATAGATAATGTCCATGTTTACATGCTACGCATGCAACATTCTAGGTTTTATACACGAAGACAGTATAAATCCATACACAAACTAAGGTAACCATCTAGCACTAGTTTTTAGCCATCCAACGTGATAAAATATTAGTCATAAATTATAAATCACCATAAACCGATTACTGTATAATTCAATATCTTTATCTAACCAACATCCCAATTAATTCAGTGCAATATGCATCATCATTAAATTAATTGTTTTACTTTGTTACAAGATATAATAAACTCCTCTTAAATCATAAATCATTCCTTCCATGACCATGGATTTCAAGTCACTATTATCTCTATCAAGTGACCAGAATGTTAAATTCTAATCTAATAGAACAATGAATGTTCTATTGACTCAGCATTGTTCTCTTTATGCTTTATCCTACACCCAACTAGCATATTAATCATATTCTGATTAAATAATATTTTTAACAACGTCAAAGGAAATAACTCTACGCATAAAAGAAATAAAGATCTTAAATCACTAACTCTACACGTTGATCTAGATATCTATATCCCTTTTGAATATCTATCGATCAAGAACTATTTTTTGATTAATATAATTATTAATTTATAAGACTTTATTATTAATAATATACTTATAAAAAATAATTAATAATAAATATTTACATTATGAAATAATTAACTATAAATTCATAAAAGTATCTCAACACATGAGGGCATACAATTAAAAAACAGGTAACAATACTTTGGATACTAAAAGTAAACATAAAAAATTTATTTAATTTCTATATCAATTAACACAATTATACATGCTCAATATATATATATATATATATATATATATATATATTCAGTAGCGTGACGTACTTTGTCACCGATTTACTTCCCACGAAAAACTAATGTAAAAGGAATCTTCTAAATAAAATTCAACTAAACAACGTCACCTTCAAGTAAATTTCTTCACCAAATCCTCCAATTTTTCCCCACGTTGACTAAGAAAATTCAACTAATTATTGCTTGCGTGACAAATAGATAGTGTTTATCTCTTCATCATCGTTATCTCGATCATCTCTAGAACTCATAATATTCGACTACACCAATAATTAACAGGCATGAAATTTATGAATAAGCCTGTTTACTTGGTTAGTAATTTTATATTAAATAATAATAATAATGGCGGCATCTATTTAAGTGATCTTCCCTCCTCTCTCAGACCTCAAGTCAATGGAAGGCTTAATCCCCTTCGTCTGCAGGGCCATCGCCAGCTACGCCAACTCAGGAGGAGCCCAAGCTCCGCCCGTGACTGTGTGGTTCGCCGGTGACTCACCGTCCGCCTCCTACATGCGGCTGCCCACCGGGGACTCGGGTCGATTCCGGCCTGGCGCCGAGGTCCAGGTCTTCTCCTCGCCACTGCCCCACACTGCTGGAGTATCCTGCTCAGCTCCGGCCCAGACGCTCGCCCACAGGCCTAGTTAAAAGATCGCGAAGGCGGTCGATTAACAACCAAAATCAAGAAAAAAAAAAGTTTTAAGTAATTGTGTAAAATTGATTGCTGTCTTTTTTTCCCCTTGTTTTTTTTTTTTTTGTTTTTTTGGTACGTTAAGTATTGATGGTGGGGATTAAGTGATAATTAAGGTTGATAGTAAGGTTGTGATTGTGGGGTGTAGATGGAAGACAAGAACTTGTAATTGTAAATTATAAAGTTTGGTTCAGATCATTTATTAAATTTCTGAAATATTATTAATTTGTTCAGAAGAAAGAAAATGAGGAAAGGTGATCGGCGAGAAGGGCAATTAATAAGGGCTTTCAGATATTGTTGTTATCTTTCCTATCGAGTTTCTATCCAAATTTATCAAATTTTCTATGTGCCTTACTTAACATTAAGTAGAATTTTTTTAATTTAATTTGCATATTCACTGAGGTCATAGATAGATAATTATCAATATAGACATATGTAATCTCATTCATGTGGCCGGCCACTTATTCCTGGGGTGAATTTCATTTCTTTTGTGTAACTCTCATCTTCTTCCTCAAGCTCTCTCTTCTCTCCCTCTCCTCCACCTTGGCCAAACCTTTCAAAGGTGCTAACACACCTTTTGTTTGGTTTCTCCATCTCTTGCTTGTGTGGATACACATAGAGGAGTATCTACTTTGATACTCTCGAGATCCGGCGAACCTTGGACGAGCGGGATTAGCGAAGGGCATCGCATCAAGGGTAAAGCTCTTCTCCTTTGTAGATCTAGTTTAGATCTAGGCTTGAAACTCGTACTCGAAGTTTTACGTAAATTTTATTTCTTCGCACGGATCCGGTGGCGGGGTTTCGGGGTTTCCGCAACGTAAAAAGCGGTTTTTGCGGCCCGAAAAACCCAACAACAGCTTCTTTGGATGTCTCAGAAGCTGCTACATACTCAACTTCCATGGTGGAGTCTGAAATGCACTTCTGCTTAACACTCCTCCATGCTATGGCTCCACCTCCCAAATTAAACATATAACCTGAGGTTGACTTACTATTGTCCCTATCTGATTGGAAGCCAGAATCCATATAACCTACAGGGAGCAAGTCATCTACCTAGTAAACTAACATATAATCTCTAGTCCTTCTCAGGTACTTTAATATATCCTTTACGGCAGTCCAATGTCCCTGTCCTGGATTACTTTGATATCTACTAACCATGTCTATGGTAAAATAGATATCCAGTCTCGTACATAGCATTGCATACATTAGGCTTCATACAGCCGAAGCATAAGGAACTGCCTTCATCTCCTTTATTTCCTTTGGTGTCTTATGAGACATCTCTTTAGATAAAGGTACTCCATGCCAAAAAGGTAAGAAACCTTTCTTGGAGTTTTGCATACTAAAACGAGTAAAGATAGTATCAATGTATGAAGCTTGGGATAAACATAACATCTTTTTTTTGTGATCCCTTATTACTTTGATCCCAAGAATATGTTCACATTCATCCAAATCCTTCATATCAAACTGTTTAGACAACCATACCCTTATGTCTGATAATACTTTGACATTGTTGCCAATGAGCAAAATATCATCTACGTATAGTACAAGAAATACCCATATTTTCGTCACTTTTCTTGTATACACAAGACTCATCCGGACACTAAATAAATTCATAAGACTGGATCACTTCATTAAACCGAATGTTCCAAGATTTTGAAACTTTCTTTAGTCCATAAATAGACCGATTGAGCTTACATACGAGATGCTCTTTGCCCTTTGCAATAAATCCCTCTTGTTGCTTCATATGGATGTTTTCTTCAAGACTTTCATTAAGGAAAGCTGTCTTGACATCCATTTGCCAAATCTTATAATCCATATGAGCAGCAATAGATAAAAGAATTCGAATAGACTTAAGCATGGCTACCGGTGAAAAGGTTTCCTCATAATCAATTCTCTCTTTCTGAGTGTACCCTTTCGCAATAAGCCTCGCTTTAAAGGTTTCCACCTTCCCGTCTACCCCTATTTTCCTTTTGTAAACCCACTTACATCCAATGGCTGTACATCATTTGATGGTTCTACCAGCTCCCAGACTTTATTAGAATATATAGATTCTATTTCAGAGTTCATAGCACTTTGCCAAGATGTTGCATCTTTATCTTGGAGTGCTTCGTCATATGTCGAAGGATCAGGTTCTTGTTTACCAGGAATCAAGTCCGAAGACTCTCCTAAAAACATGAATCTCTCAGGTTGTCTAACAACCCTCCCACTACAACGAGACACTACCTGTAATTGTGCATCATTTGTGGCACGTGTTGCAGTTTCTTGTGGTATCTCATCTTGTACTATTGGTACTAGATTAGACCTATCCTCTCTAATTTCTTCAAGAATAATTTTACTCATGGGCTTGTGGTTCATTACATAGTCCTCTTCTAAAAATCGGACATTGGTGCTAACAATGACCTTCTGATCTTTAGGACTATAAAACAAACCACCTTTCGTTCCTTTAGGATATCCCACAAACAAGCGGACTTCTGTACGTGATTCTAATTTATCAGAGTCTCCCTTCAGCACATGTGTTGGACTTCCCCAAATTTGAACATGTCTTAGACTAGGCTTACGCTCATTCCACAGTTTTGTGGGAGTAGAGGATACTGATTTAGATGATACTAAGTTCAAAATGTACGCTGTCATTTCCAAAGCATATCCCCAAAATGAATTTGGCAATTTAGAATAACTCATCATCGATCTAACCATTCCTATAAAAGTCTTATTCCTTCATTCCGCCACACCATTCTGTTGGGGTATACCAGGTGTAGACAATTGGGATTGAATCCCGGCCTTTGATAAGTAATTTTTAAACTCTCCTGAGTGATACTTGCCACCACGATCAGACCGTAGTGTCTTGATACTTTTACCATGACGCTTCTCCACATCAGCCTTGTATTCTTTAAACTTATCAAAGAACTCAGACTTGCGGTACATCAAGTAAATATTCCCATATCTCGAATAGTCGTCTATAAAAGAGATAAAATATTCGAAACCACCTCTCTCCTGGATAGTCATAGGTCCACACAAATCAGAATGAACCAATTCCAACACATATTTGGATTTATACCCCTTTGCCTTAAAAGGTCTCTTGGTCATTTTCCCTTCCAAGCAAGACTCGCATGTTGAAAAGTTTTCCACCACCAATGAACCCAGAAGTCCATCAGCTATTAGCCTTTGAATCTTACTTAAGTTAATATGACCAAGCCTTAGATGCCAAAGATATGTTTAGTTTATTTCCGAAGGCTGCTCTCTCTTATTAGAATTAGAAGATATGTTATTAATTTTCATTTGTTGCATCGTGGGAGTTATTGGATTTAGAGTATACAAATTACCAACCATTGTACCAGAACAGATAACTACCCTATTTTTCTTAACAACCACTTTGTCATCAAAAGAAACAGAATATCCATTCATAAATAGTTTAGAAACTGAAATTAAATTCTTTCTAAAACTTGGTACATAAAGATAATTTCTCAAAATTAAAGTTTTATTCCTATCAAAATATAAGTAAACATCTCCCACTGCAACTACTGCCACTTTCGTAGCATTGCCCATGTAGACGGTTATCTCTCCTTCATATAGTCGTCCGGTTTCCTGGAACCCCTGCAATGAATTGTAGACATGATCAGTGGCTACCGTATCTACACACCAGGTACCGGTAGATAACACCGTTAAGCATGTTTCAACTACTAGAGAATAAAATATATCTTTATTATTCTCCTTCCTACGAGGATAGTCCGCCTTTCAATGTCCAGACTGCTTGTATGTGAAGCACTTGCCCTTCGACTTCTTCACACCTACTTTCGATCCAGTCTTTAGAGATCGATTCACTTTCTTTGCTGAACCAACTTGCTTCTTTTTCTTCTTCTTACCTTTCGACTTAGAAGTAAAATCGTTTTCAGCAAAATGAATTTGAGAACTTTGACGAAATAACCCTTTTGCTGCTTGAAGTTCTGTCAGAAGTTCCGCCAACAAATAAACCCTTTTGTTCATGTTATAGTTCAGGCAAAACTGCTCAAAACTTTTAGGTAGCGTTTGAAGAATAATATCAACCTGGGTTTCCCCATCGATTTCAGCTCCAAGGATTTGTATCTTGTTCAAGTAAGCCATCATTTTGAGGATATGATCCCTTACGGGTGTCCCCTCAGTCATGGTGGTTGTCATTAAGTTTCTCATAACCTGTTGCCTAGCAGCCCGATTCTGATGTCCGAAGAGTTCCTTGAGATTATACACCATGTCATAGGCAGTAGGTATGGCCTGATGCTGATGTTGCCGCACATTTGACATAGAAGTCAAAATATAACACCGCGCCATCTCATCTGCTTTGACCCATTTCTATGACTTTCAATCTCCTCTTCACTAGAATCACTATTAGGCACATTAGGGTAGGCCTCTAGAAGTACAAACTTATAGTCTTCAGTAGTTAAGACAATGTCTAGGTTTCGTTTTCAATCAATGTAATTGGGATCAGTAAGTTTGTTCTCTTTTAATATAACAGCAAGTGTATTGAAGGTCATCCTAAGAATCACAAAATAAATTTTGGTCAAAACTTAAGAATTTAAAATAATATTGATTCCTCAAACAATATCATTTAAACTCACCAACACCTCAAAACACCGTGAATTTTGTATGCCACGATAGTGTGGACGTATACAAATTCAAATATTTGTAACATGGGGTATTACCCATTAATTTTATTATCTTGTCAACCTAACTTTATGACAAATAAAATTAATAGTTGGTTTTCTTTGGTCACACAAATAATAGCAGTGACTCCGATAGGAAGGATACTATTAAATGTGCCTAAGTGTATACTATTACTTGATACTTAGTCCATTAAATAGGATAGTGCCCCTTCAGATGGAGAAGATCACATGAACCTAAATAATTTCCTATAACCATCCATAAAGGAAGTTTGATCTAGTGATCTGCAAACAAACTCATCTGATGTGGAGGAAGGCACTCAGAGCCAATGCGCAAGTTTGAGTGCATCACTTACAAACCAGTAATGGAGACTGTAGAATTTGATTAAATTTCTCTCCCACTTAGTTATTTAAGACGAGGAATTTTAACATGCACATAAGCACACAAACACAGCACACACATCACAACATGAAAAGCAATAAATATGAAAACTAATTTTCCAACTAATATGGCCTCATCCATAGCTGTCCTCCGTATGCCGCCAACCCTAGCCACCGCCAATGGGTCATGTCACCGCATCTATTTTGCTTCCTTTTCCGCTGCGCCTCTGGTCCTCAAATAGCACCACGCCTTGCAAGGATACGATCCGCAATAAAAATGAAATTTTACATTTATCGATCATATATTCCACGAAGGAATGTACATGTAATCTAGATCGAACAAAAATGTAAAATCCTAAAACTAATACAACTCCTGTTGTATTTAATAAATACAATCATGCACACACATAAAATGCCCTCAACATGTCTGAGGGTCCAATCACACACAAAACACAATAGGGTCATAATAGTTGGATCTAGGATGCCTACAACCACAGAGTTAGTCTATTTGTACATCCTACTATTAACCTGCCTAAATTTTGTATGACTTGTGCATAATTAAACTGAAAACCAAACACACAAAGGCAGAAAACCTAGCTCTGATACCAATTGTTGGTTGCTACACCTAGATTCCGTTCTGTTCCCCTATACAAAAATTTTGTACAAGCACAGAACTTAACCTAGCTACCCATGTGCTCTACTGAAGTTAAACTTGGATTGCAAACGATGTTTAACATTATTAATCCAAGTTGCTCTTCATAAGTTAAACTTAGATTGGAAACGATACTTAACATTTTTACTACAAGATTAACTGATGTGATCTTCCTAAGTTAAACCATATTACAAAAGATGATTAAACATTTACTTCAAAGATCGACTTCTAGGTTAAACATGGTGAGGCACTATGCCTTCTTGGATATGAGATCATCCACCACTTCCTAGACAAAGTCTTTCAAAGAAATTCAATGTTTAAACTTCTTACAGTAACCCTCGATTTAACTAAAGAAACCTCAATAGAAACACAAGATCAAAACATGAAATCGAAACACAAAATCGATAACATAAAACTGATAGCCTAAAATCGATAGCCTCTTGTGTTGGTATTTCAGGATCCATTCAAAGAATATGAACTAATTATGATCCGGAAACTTATAATAGTTATACCTTTATTTTAAGATTTAATAACCTCTCAATCTTCTATTGTATTCCTCTCCTCCTCTTGGACGTTGTGTGGGTGACGATCTACCAAGATGAAATCCACCCAAACCTTCTTCTTCCTTCCAAGCTTTCGGCCACCAAGGGATGTCACAACTAGAGAGCTTCCTTTCTCTTCTTCTTCACCTCCAAGTATCCGGCCACCAATTGGAACTCCAAGCTAGATGTCGCCGGCCACAAGGAAAAAGAAGAAAGGAAGAAGATGATGAAGGGGGTCGGCCACCAAGGAAGGGAAGAGGAGAATAGAAGATATGTTAAACCATAAGGCACCACCTCCTCTTCTTTTATAATCCTTGGTGAATGCAAAAAAAGAAAGTTTTAAAACAAAATTAAAACTTCTTTTAATTCCTTTATCATGGCCGACCATACCCTCTTCATCAAATAAGGAAAGATTTTAAACAAAAATTAAAATCTCTCTTTTAAATCCTTTTGTGGATGTCTATAAAAGAAAATATTTCAATAATTAAAATCTCTCTTTTAAATCCTTTTGTAGATGTCTATAAAAGGAAAGAATTAACAAGATAAAAACTCCTTTTATTTCCTTTTGTGGCCTATCTAAAAAGGAAAGTTTTATAATTAAAATCATTCTTTTAAATCTTTTTTATGGATCTCTATAAAAGGAAAGATTTTACAAAAAACAAAACTTCCTTTTCTATGTGTGGCCGTGTAATGCCCGAAAACTCTCAAAATTATTTTAGGAATATTCTATGATTTTTCTGGAATTTTAGAATATTTTTATGGAATTTTTAGAATAGCGGAAGTAGCAAAAACAAATAGAGTCGTAAATAGCCTACGCGGGAATTAAACCCGAGACCTATTGGGTCCTATGACTTATAGCGGACTCTAGTAACCAAGTGAACCCAGCAGGGCCGTGCTGAAAGAAAAGGAAGGCAATTAAATTTATATTAAAGTTGAGCGAAATTACCCACTTAATATAAATAGGAAATTATTAAGTGGGGTTTTATTTTGATTGGGATTTCTTCTCCTCAAACCCTCACCGACGCCGCCCCCTTCTCCTCTTCTTCTCTCGGCGCCAACCACAAGCACACCTAGGGATTTCGTCCCTAGGTCCATAGGAGGACTTTCCAGCGACATCTTGGATACGAGGACGCTCCCCTCCGCGAGAGGAACGCATAGACGCGAGAAGATCGTCGAAAGGACTATCTTCTCCGAAAATCTAGCGATTAGAATCGTAAGAAAGTTCGAGCAAGAGGTAAGAAACCCCTCACCTGCAGTATAAGTAGCTTTCGTATGATTGTATGTATTGTTTTAGTTGTATGCAGATTTTTAGCAATAGGGTGTGAATTAGCGCACACCAAGCGTTTGATTAAACGCTTAGCTTAGTTAAATGCCATCCTATGCATTTTAATAGCTTAGATAAATGCAATAGAAGCATTTTTACAGTTCATATGGTCTTGCTACAGCTTTTATAGAACTAGATGTCCAATGGGTGGGCTCCCACAGTCACCTCTAGGTTCAAACTGTTGGTGCGGGTAGCACTAACGGTCTAACCCAGGTTTTGATGAATGACAAATAGGTTAAGTTAGTTGTGTTGTTGTCTGACACTTTGATCAAGTGTGCAGGAAAAGTCCAGCTAGGTCGACGGGCTGACCGGATAGCTGGCGAGAAGTCCAAGCGGGTCGACGGGCTGACCGGACGCTTGACGAGAAGTCCAGCTAGGTCGACGGGCTGACCGGATAGCTGGCGAGAAGTCCAAGCGGGTCGACGGGCTGACCGGACGCTTGGCGAGAAGTCCAGACGGGTCGACGGGCTGACCGGACGTCTGGCGAGAAGGAAGGGGAGTGACTGTGAGGACGCGTTCCCGGGAAGGGGACATTAGGCGTCGATCCGGCTTAGATCCATTTCGGATATCTAAGTCAAGATCGTGACTAGATTCCGATCTCGGAAAGACGGAATCTAAGTCATACTCTTGTTGTTAATTTTTATTACTCAGCGTATCTATAAAAATGTGCTTACAATCTGTGCTGCAGGGTTTCATTTTGTCTCGGACTAACACTGTTTTGCAGGTAGGGAACAGTGAGGGTTCAGGCGCCCGGGATGGTTCTGGGCGCCCGGAGGCAAATTTTATCCCCAGGACGACGTTGACACTTGGAGCATGCTGGTTGGGAGTGTTACGTCACACTCCAGGCGCCCGGAGCAGCATATAAAAGAAGCCCCAGGCAGGAGCTTCAATAGATCAGTCTTCTGAGAACTCTGAGTCCAATCACTCTGCTGCTCTGCGCTCCAACAACGTTCACAAAGCTCCGACGACTCACTCCGGCTCTCTTCTTAATTCATTGTTTGTCGGTTAGCTTTGTTTTCTTTCTTTTCATTAGCAATATTTGTACGTAAATTGTAATTATCCGAATTGCTAGTGAATTGCCCAACGAAAGTACTCAAGGAGTACGGGCCTTCGAGTAGGAGTCGTCACAGGCTCCGAACGAAGTAAAAATCAACAGTGTTCATCTCTTTACTTCTTTACTTTTCCGCTGCGTCTTAACTCGAGATTTTCGAATCGATATTCACCCCCCTCTATCGAATCTAACGGTCTTACAAGTGGTATCAGAGCGGGTACTCTGATTTGGTGCAACCACCAATCAGACAGGGGGTGAAATCATTTTTTTCAAAACTGATATTATTATCTTCTTGGAAGATTTTTTCTCGTTGCATTTAAAATCTAAATTGGTACAACACCAACTTAGAGTTTCTATTTCTCCCGCACTGCTAATCCAAGACGAAGTCTTGGGATTTTATTTTCCAGTTAATTTAGTGTGTGCAGGATAAGATGTCTCAACAAGAAGGCTTCAGCACAGTACGTCCTCCCCTATTCAACGGGGATGACTTTTCGTATTGGAAGAGGAGAATGGAGGTCTACATGAAGACGGACTACGACCAATGGATGAGCGTCACAAGGGCTTACAAAATTCCAGTAGACAACTCCGTGAACATAGTAGACCCGAAGACCGGACAAATGATATAAAGAAAAAGGCATCAATTGAAAACAAAGCCATCAATACTCTACTGCGGACTAACACGAGAAGAACCGAACCGGGTGGACTTCATCAAAGCTAAGGAGCTTTGGGATAAACTAATCGAGCTGCACGAAGGAACAAGCGAAGGTAACAAAAAGAGATTTCTTGTTAAATAAAATTTTAATATAAAAATGCAGGAAGGAGAAACAAGTCACTCCACGCGAGGGTCAAAGATATCCTCAACGGTCTCCGCGATAGGCCACCAAATGGAGAAGAGACTTAATCAGTATGCGTTAAATGCCTTTCCATGAAATAATTTGTGGGCATCAATCGTAGATGCCTACAAAATTTCAAAAAATTTATCTAAATTAAAATTGGACGAACTCTTTTGTGAATTAGAACTTCATGAGCAAACTAACGCCGGGGTCGAGAAAGGTGTAGCTTTAATTGCAGGTTCCTCTAAAGAAAAGAAGAACAAGCCCGAATCCGAAGAAGATTCCGATCAAGACTCTGAAGACGAAGAACACCTGGTGAACCTGGTAAGGAAAATGTTCACCAGGAAAAAGAGAAGCTTCAGCAAACAGGATCTTCAGAAGATCAGTTCGCCAGCCGACTCAAGAAATGTCACATGTTTCGGATGTAACAAAAAGGGGCACTACAAGAACGAATGCCCAAGATTGAAACTTGACAAACCAAAGTCAACAAAGAAGAAAGCCCTCAAAGCAACATGGGACGATTCCTCCTCAGACGAATCGGAAGGAGAAAGGCAAAAGCACCAAAGTCACCTCGCGCTGATGGCTCGCGAAGAGGAATCGGAAGACGGGTCCGAACCCGAATCGAGCCACGAGTCCGTACTCGTTTCCGAAGGTTCCAAAGAGGTATACCTAAACTTAAATCGTAAATTCTTTAGAATTATCTCGTGTTTGAATAAAAAATTAGTTAAATTGGAAAATAAAAATAAATCGCTTCTTGAGGAAAATCAAAACCTCAAGGAACAATTAAAAAATTCGAATCCAACTCAAGATCGAACACTTGAGGAGGAGAATTTATCATTAAAAAATGAACTTAATAAGTTAAAGGAAATGTTGGAAAAATTCACAACAAGATCTAAAAATTTAGATTTAATTCTAAATAACCAAAAGGCATGCTATAATAAAACCGGACTTGGATATAAGTCAAACTCAAACAAAATCTTTAAATCATTATTAACCCAACACAAAGCAACTAAACAAGCTTGGGTCCCGAAAGCGTGCTTAACCACGCAAGTAGGACTTAATCAATTCTATATAACTAAAGATAAAATACATTATATAAACTTGAATAAATCAGATCAAAAACTAAAATATAAATCTAAATTAAAATCAAAATTCAAAACTCAACAAAATTTAGATTATCACCAAGTTGATTATAACTATAAAAAGAATCGATACAAACCTAAAACCAAAATCTAAATTAATGGCCAATAATTCAGGGGGAGGCTCCAGAATAGCTGGCACCTCCAAAACTAACATACCCGACAGGGTAACCCAAAACAAACTAACCCGACAGGGTAACCCAAAACAAACTAACCCGGCAGGGTAATTAGGATTAGTTAAAAAGAGACCAAGTTTAACTTGAAACATGGTACTGGTGAAATTTTTGGATGATAGTACGTTAGGGAAACTTGGGCATCGCATGTCTAGAAAGATATGGTTTCAATCTGGTGCATTTGGCCAAGTGGAACTGACCGAAGCTACCCTTAAACAAATCCTAACCAGTTAGACCAAGATTTAGTACTAAGTTCCGTGGATAGGACTATTCGGAAAACCTCGAAAGGTTGGTTACTTCTAATGATGTCCTTGTGACTCACAAAGCTTAGAAGTTTATCCGAAGAATGCCTATTTGTGGAAACCAAAGCTAAGTCTGAATCTAACACAAGTTAAAACAAAACTCTGTAATCAAACTAATTTCATCTCACAAAATCATAGGATTCCTTGATTGATAATATAGATCGGGTGAGATGAATAAAACTTAAATTAATTTCAAAATTTCAATTTTAAAACTTAAATTAATTTCAAAATTTCAATTTTAAAACTTAAATTAATTTCAATAGACTAGGATCTTTCAAAAATACTTTCAAAATTAATTTCACCAACTTATAGGCTAAACCTGTTTGTTTTCAAACTTTCCATTTTTAGACTCTCGAAAACAGTTTTGGCCTTAGACCAGTTTTACATCCTTAGAGAGCATGTACCCATAGGTCTAGGTTTTTTGAGCATCTCACCAACACCTTAGGTTTACCTTGCTTGTGTTTGATAAACATAGAAAGGGGTGAGATGCATAGGCCAACTGTCTGGACTTAAGATGCTAATTTCAGTGCATCAAGATAAGTCTGGACGTTAAATACAATTCAGATATTAATAAGATTAAAGTTCATCAGTCAAGTCAAACACTGACTGATCATAATCTGACTAACCAAGTGAAAGCTACTATCCTCTGATAGTTAGTTAGTACTTAATTGGTTAGACAGCTGGTAAGAGTTAAGTATCAAATTCAGGGGGAGGAATTAATTAAAAATTTTCCTTTATATAAAATATTTTAAATTTTGTTTGAAAAATGTTCTCCTAAAAATTTCTTAAACCTACTTTTGAAAACTAACTCTTATAAAACTAAGTTGTTTTTAAGAATTGGGTTTTACTTTTTATTGAAAATTGATTTTGAAAATTAGATTTAACTTAGTTTTGAAAATTGTGGAAATTAGATTTTTCAAAACTTAAGTTTACAAACTAAGCTTCTCAAAATCATTTTTCTTAATTTTGAAAATCAAAGTTTAAAAATCAATTTTCAAAATCAACGTGCTTAAAATTGTGAAAATTTTTTAAATCAACTCAAAATTATTAAATCAATTTTAGTTCTACCAAACTCCTTTGAAAACTAAAAGTAAAGTTCAAAATCAATATTTACAAACTGAAATTTGATTTGCAAAAACTCAAGTGTTAAAAATTATGAAAGTTAGATTTTTTCAAACTTAAATCACTGTCAAAACTTAAGTTTTAAATTAAATCGTTTACAAACTTAGTGTTGAAAAATAAAATTTTCAAACTTAGTTTTGGAATTCTGGTTTTTGAAAACTTGTGTTTGAAAATGAAAACTTAGCTAGCTTTCTAAAAGCTAAAAGCTAATGCTTTAAACAAATTTTCAAAAGCTTAAACTCCCCCAAGTCAACTTGACTATTTTTTAACTTGCTGTTAAAAATTGTACTTTTATCCAATCTTTTTTTTACTCTACACTATGCTTGTTTACCCCTGCTTACTTTTTGATGAATGCCAAAGGGGGAGAAGGGTTAGGTGGTTAAGTTAGCTAAACCAATTTGAAAACACAAACTGACTTTAAAACCACACAAATGCATGTTGTTTCGTACATATGCTTTCACTAACTTAACCAGTTGTCATTCCATCAAAAGGGAGATTGTTGGTGCGGGTAGCACTAACGGTCTAACCAGTTTTGATGAATGACAAATAGGTTAAGTTAGTTGTGTTGTTGTCGACACTTTGATCAGTGTGCGGGAAAAGTCCGACTAGGTCGTGGCCGGATAGTGGCGAGAAGTCAAGCGGTCGACGGTGGCCGGACGCTTGGCGAAGTCCACTAGGTCGGCGGGCCGGATAGGTGGCGAAGTCAGCGGGTCGACGGTGATCGGACGCTTGGCGAGAAGTCGAGGCAGGTCGATGGGGTGGCCGGACGTCTGGCGGTAAGTGAGGTAAGTCCTGGAGGGTGATGAGGGCGCGTTCGGGAAGGGACATTAGGCGTCGATCCGGCTTAGATCCATTTCGGATATCTAAGTCGAGATCGTGACTAGATTCGGTCTCGGAAAGACGGAATCTAAGTCATACTTTTTATTACTCAGCGTATCTATAAAAATGTGTTTACAATCTGTGCTGCAGGGTTTCATTTTGCCTCGGACTAACATTATTTTGCAGGTAGGGAACAGTGAGGGTCCGGGCGCCCGGGATGGTTCTGGGCGCCCGGAAGTCCGGGCGCCCGGAGGCAAATTTTATCCCCAGGACGACGTTGACACTTGGAGCATGCTGGTTGGGAGTGTTACGTCACACTCCAGGCGCCCGAAAGGGATCCAGGCGCCCGGAGCAGCATATAAAAGAAGCCCCAGGCAGGAGCTTCAATAGATCAGTCTTCTGAGAACTCTGAGTCCAATCACTCTGCTGCTCTGCGCTCCAACAACGTTCACAAAGCTCCGACGACTCACTCCGGCTCTCTTCTTAATTCATTGTTTGTCGGTTAGCTTTGTTTTCTTTCTTTTCATTAGCAATATTTGTACGTAAATTGTAATTATCCGAATTGCTAGTGAATTGCCCAATGAAAGTACTCAAGGAGTACGGGCCTTCGAGTAGGAGTCGTCACAGGCTCCGAATAAAGTAAAAATCAACAGTGTTCATCTCTTTACTTCTTTACTTTTCCGTTGCGTCTTAACTCGAGATTTTTGAATCGATATTCACCCCCCCCCCTCTATCGAATCTAACGGTCTTACACAAACAACGTAGCTCTAGGTTCAGATAACCTAGAAAAAGCAAGACAAGCAATAATTAGCTATGTTCAGTATTTTACTTTTCAGTGGCACTGTACTGGATTAGATATCCATTGGGTTGGACTCCCATAGTCGTCCCTAGGTTCAGACAACCTAGTAACCCTACTAAATTCGGGACTTGCAAACCCGGGTCTAGTTAGGGATACGCGCATAGCAAGTACAATTGCCGGGCCCAAACAGCAGCTTGATTATTATTTTAATCTAATTATGAATATAGTTTTCAAACTTCACGAAATAGTTATGTGAGTTCAGTACAGCTTTAGCATTAGATCAGTTTTAGCTTAGCTCAGTTTTTGTATCAGTTTAGTTCTCCTATTGATACAATGTGATAGTTTATGATTAGCTCTTATTGTCATGATCAGTTTCTTAGTCCTATGTGTGGTATGTCATGCCATGTTTAGCATTTTCAGTATGTTTTTCCAAATAGCATGTTTTAAAAACATAAATTACATCGTATGCATGTTTTAGTGAGGTAGACAGTTTCTTACTAAGCTCTCAAGCTTACAGATACTATTTTCCTTATACTGCAGATAAAGGTAAAAGGAAGATGGACTAGTGGAGGCTGGAGGTCAACTGTAAAGACCACCCTTCTTACTACTACTACTACTCTCTAAGAGTGACCGTTACTTATCTACTAACTCTACTTAACCGGTTTATTAAAAATCTCTAGGAAAAACCCTACCGAAAAATTTCGGCAGAATCTCCCCTGTACCGGTGACCATTTCCCATAATACAAACAAATAATAAACCATCAGCCACATGCGGCTGGTATAAATACTTCACAACCACACAGTAATAATATCACAATAACTAAAAGGAAACTATTCTAGCAATAGTAAACAAATAGAACTCCAACGATAAGACATACCAAACTACAAGTGCGGAATAGACTCAATTACAATCTCAACTTCATCATAGCATTAAAAGAGAACTAAAATAACTAAACAGAAAAGTCTTGGCAATTTGCCAGCTCATTCTGGATCTCTCCATAGTCCAGCCATCACACACCTTCATCACCACCACCTTGTCGCCTTCCTTGCTAAATCTTTTCCTTCCCTTTATCTGCAGTAGGAGGAAGTGCAGTTTATAAGCATAAAGCTTAGTGAGCGCTATCTACTCACAAAAACTCGATATGCATGTATATAAATAAAAACATGCTAAAACTGAATGCTAACATATAAAACTACTCATGCTCATATATAGCAAAGGAAATCATGCTAACTGAAATACTAAACATGTATAGCTAATCATGCTCATAAGAATGAAACTATAAAAGAAGCATACTAAACATGTAAAGCTACTAAACATGTAAAACTACTAAACATGTAAAACTACTAAACATGTAAAACTTCTAAACATGTAAAACTACTAAACATGTAAAACTTATAAACATGTAAAACTAAACATGCTCATAAGACTAAAACTATAACAGCATGCTGAAAGCAAATAAAACTAAACATGCTGAATAATCTAGTAGCAAGAAACAAATAAAACTACTACTGAACGCTTCAAACATCAAGAACTAAACTTTCTAATTCTAAACATATTTGAAGCTTGTTTCATTTGTTTCAAAACTTATACTTTAATACTTCAAAATAATAATCAACTTCTCTTGGGCCCGGCATTGTACCACTTTGCGCGCATTCTTAGTAAGAATCGAGGTAGCTAATCCCGAAACTACTAAGATACTTCTAGGCCTTGTGCCTAGGGGCAACTTGGAGCCCATCCCTTGGACCTTGTGTCCGGTACATGCCCTTTAAAAGTAAAATACTTTTTATCTTTAAATACTTCTTATAATAAAATGCATTGCCATTTATTTAAGCACCTTGTGTGCCAAAATCCCTAAAGTCTCGCCTTTAGGATCTACTTAAGGCCTTGGCCTTTTCTTTCTTTTCTTTAGCTTTCTTATACTTGTTAATACTTCTAAAAGAATACTTCTTTTAAAAGAAACTGAAATGTTTAAGCAAATTCTAACTTTGAAATGCTTAAACCAAAAATCTGCATACTATGCTAATAAAATTCTGCAATATTAATGCTCAACAGAAATCTGCACTAATACTTAATAAAAAAAAATCTGCACACTAATGATTAATAAAATCTGCACACTAATGCTTAATAAAAATCTGCACACTAATGCTTAATAAAATTCTGCATATTAAGCTTAATAAAAATCTGTTCTAAGATTGAGGTTCCGCATGCAATACTTATCAAAATCTGCAAGCAGTACTTATGAAAATCTGCTTATTAAAATATGCATACTACACTTATAAAAATCTGCACATGCTCACATTACAGCAATTAAAAAAAAACTGCTCGTGCTTATAAAATAAACAAGAAAACTAAATTTTCAATGCTACTAAACAGGGCTGATCATGTTTATTAAATAGCAAGAAAGCTAATACTATGTTCCTGGATTTAGGGCTGTTCGTGCCCACTAAATAGCACAATTCAAACTAAAACCTGCTGGAATTCAAAAGCTTATGTAAAACTTGTTACATTTCTTCAAAACTAACACGTGATATACTAAACACATGCTAAATCCATTTAAATCCCTTCTCCTCTTCTTAATCAAACTCACGGCAGCAAAAAGGGAAATTAACCCAAGCTAAGGCAGCAAAAAGGGAAATTAACCAGCAAAAGAGAATTATCATTGATAACCTAGATTCGAATCTGTTCTTCATGCTTACTGCCTAAAACAACAAAAGACCGAAACTAGAATCTGCTGAAGTTTTAAACCTATGTAAAGTTTGGTATGGCAGCAAAGGAAATTACATCTAACTTATCAGTCATCTTAATCTATAGTTTAGGAAGAACAAATCCAGAATCAACTAAATTAGTTATTGGTACAATCAGTGACCAAGTTTAGTATATATATTAATCAAACAATGTAATATTTTCAATATTTCTTTTATCTGTTATAGAAATTGTTGTTAATTCCTCATCATGATCAGTAATATCCATTCTACAGTTGAATAAGATCAGAAGATCAATGATATCAAGATGATGGAAGGTTAGTATATTAGAAAGGCATCCCTGTCATGGTCAAGAGTTCCAACTAGCCTATCCACATGGATATACAATTTTGCATCAGCTTCATAGTTCTAAATATTCAATACTAATTACAAGGCTTGGAAGGAAAACTACTCCACCTGCTTGAACCGAACTAACCCTTCCCTTTCTTTCTTTAGGGTTCATAGCAGCAAGCAAGAAAAATAAGAGCTTCATGAAACATGCTCCGAATTCAACACAATAACTAACATAAATCCGAAACAAAAGACATGCTGCGGATGATAAGGAATGAAATCGAATTCCGAAATCAAAAGGAAAAGAAGATCGATGTCGCGGAACTACTCCTACTGCAGGTGAGAAGCAACTCACCGACGATTCTTGGACTTACAACCGAGAAAGAGAGGTGCTAGGGTTTCGGATAGGTGAAGATTCCCGTGATCCCTTGCGGCAACACCTTCTCCTCGATGAAGGGGACTCGCGATTGTGAAGATCTCACCGGGAAAAAAAACTCGCCGGCCGCCGGAGACGAAGCTAAAGCTTCGTATTTCCTTCGCTCGGCAGAAGCGGCGCCGTCGCACGCAAGGAGAAGAGGAAAAGAATTTTGAGAGAAAATTTTAGGTTTTTCGAAATCAGATTTAAATCTTATACCTTAGGTTATTTTCATTCTAACTTTACCTTATATACTTGTCGCTGCATATCTGATCAGCAAAGACCGCTGGCGCAGTTGGTCCGTTGAGTTTTGCTCGAAGCCACAGGTCTGGGCTTCGATTCTCAGCCGCGCCCCTTTTATTTCCAATTTATTTTACTGTTCCAACTATAGCTTATATATTTGCCGCTGCCTATTTAATTAGCAACGATCGCTAGCCCAGTTGGTTCGTTGGGCTTTGCTCGAAGCCAGAGATCTGTGCTTCGATTCTCAGCCGCGCCCCTTTTTCTCCAATTTATTTCAAACGTTCCAGCTACTGCATATATATATTTCGCTCCATATAAGGTTAACAAAAATCGTGTAGCTCAGCTGGTTGGGCTGGTTTCGGCTGAGGTTCAGCTCGGGTCGAGGTTGTGGGTTCAAAATCTGGCTTCAACATATTTCTTCTTTTTTTTTTAAAACTTCTTTCTCTTGGTAAAAATATCAAACGAACTCCAAAAATTACGTAAAAATACTCTAAAAATTTCTAAAAATCTCTAGAATATTTTAAAGGTATTTCCAAATATTTTTATGGACTTTTAGAACTTGAAATAGGGAAAATTGGGTCGTTACAATCCCCCATACCTTATAAAAAGTTCGTCCTCGAACTTAGAATAGCTCTGGATACTTCTGTCTCATACTGTCCTCCCGCTCCCAAGTGATTTCCTCGTACTTCTGGTTCTACCAGACAACCTTCACTAGTGGTACTTCTTTGTTTCTTAGTCTCTTGACTGCTCTGTCCACTATCTGTGTAGGTCTGCTCTCATAACTAAGATCCTCTTGGATCTGCACTGACTGAGGCTGAATCACTTGGCTAGGGTCGTGGAGACACTTCTTTAGCATGGAGACATGAAATACATTGTGTATTGCTGACATGTCTTGTGGTAAGTCCAGCCTGTAAGCTACTTTCCCAATCCTTTCTGTGATCAGGTAAGGTCCTACATAACGAGGACTTAATTTGCCCTTCTTGCCAAATCTCATCACTCCCTTCATAGGAGCGACCTTGAGAAAGACTGAATCCCCTACTTGGAATTCAAGTGGCCTACGGCGTATGTCAGCATAACTCCTTTGTCTACTCTGGGCAGTCTCAATCCTCTGTCTGATCTTCACTTTGCTCTCTCTGTATGTCCTCAAGCAAGGTAGACTCTAAGGTCAATGCAGAGAGCTGTCCGTAAATAATTTCAAGTCCAAAATTTGACAATTCCTTCTGTAGTGGCAGGGCTAATGATGACAGGGACATCAGGGATGCACTGGATTTTCTGCTTAGTGCATCTGCCACTTTATTAGCTTTACCTGGGTGGTAGAGGATTTCACAGTCATAATCTTTGACCAACTCTAGCCACCTACGCTATCTCATGTTTAAGTCCTTCTGAGTGAAGTACTTAAGACTTTGATGGTCTGTGAAGATTCTGCACTGGACTCCATACAGGTAATGTCGCCAGAGTTTCACTGCAAAGACCACAGCTGCCAGCTCAAGATCATGAGTGGGATAGTTCTTCTCGTAGTCTTTGAGTTGCCTGGAAGCATAAGCTATAACTTTTCCTTCTTGCATGAGTACAGCTCCTAGGCCCATCTTGGAAGCATCACTATAGATGTCAAAACTCTTGTCACTCTCTGGAACAGTATAGGAGCACTGGTCGGTCTCTTCTTGAGTTCTTGAAAACTCGGCTCACATTTGTCCGACCATTCAAACTTCTTGTTCTTCTGGTGAGGGTCTGTAAGTGGAGAGGCTATTAGGGAAAAGTCTTCCACGAATTTCTGTAGTACCAGCTAAACCAAGGAAGCTTGACCACGGCATTCTTGGGTCTCTTCCACGATTCTTGGCTTACTTTGGTGGATCTACTTGAATGCCTTCTTTAGAAACGATGTGACCTAGAACGCCACTGCTCCAACAACTCGCACTTTGAGAATTTAGCATAGAGTTGCTTTTGTTGAAGGGTCAGGACTATTCTCAAGTGCGTGTCATGCTCCTCTGAAGTTTTGGAATAGACTAGAATGTCGTCGATGAACACAATGACAAACTTGTCAAGGTATTCTCTGAACACTCTATTCATCAAGTCCATGAAGATTGCAGTGCATTAGTCACACAAAAGGCATGACTCTGAATCGAGTGTCATGTCTGAAAGTCGCTCGGGTATATCACTCTCCTTCACTTTATTGATGGTACCCAGGCAGATCTATTTTAGAGAACACTATTGCCCTTTTAGCTGATCATATAGATCATCTATTCCGGGAAGAGTACATGTTACTTTGCTCAGCGCTCTAAAATCTATGCACATTAGCATGGATCCGTCTTTCTTCTTAACGAACAACGCTGGAGTTTCCCGGGGTAAATGACCGGGGTGGATGAAACCCTTGTCAAGTAACTCCTGAAATTGTTCTTGTGGCTCTTTCAGCTCTGCTGGAGACATCCGGTACGGAGCTTTTGAAATTGACTCCACTTCTCTGTTGGGAGGTAGTCCTTCGGAAATACCTTTGGATACTCACACTCCTGCTTGGGTCTTTCTTGTTATCTTTGTCCTTCCATTCGATTACTTGACCGGTTCTCGGTTTCCCCACTGTCTTGTCTTCATCTTGACTGGCTTATGTTGCGTTTGTTGAGCCTTGTTGTTGTTCAGACAGTGCTCACTAATGCCCTACTGACCAGCTCTTCGCCAATCTATGGTCGGTGAGTTTCACTACTCACATTAGGTGTTATTTCGGTCTCGGCATTAGAGCATCAGTCCGACTCTTCTCTGTACTTACTAACTCTAAGCAAAGGTGAGCTAGCTTAAATCTTTTAACCGCTTCTTCTGGTAGGTCACCTTGTCTCAAGTCAACCCACCATCGTCGGTTGTTGCTCACTTACTCTTAACTCGCTCCCTACATACAAGCATCTCGGATAGGCGGTAAAGAGGCACACTTAATGGTATCAACCTTCTCGACTTCGAGCTCCATTGTGCTCTCAAATGTCTTGAACCAAGCTGGCATCCAGGCTCGATCGTTCTGAGAAGCTTTCGGTTTCGACCCTGGATGAGATATGCTTCTTGTCTTTAGATCTTGGGCGACTTCGTGGCGGTGATGGGACTTCGATCACCACCGGGTCTCACATTAATGGTTGGGGAGGGGCCTTTGATTCGCCATCGATTGACGATCACTGCTGCTCGCTACTTGTCTCGAAGTTGAGCAACAACTTGAGAGAATAGCCCAGGCTTCGGCTCTTCGCTCTCCGAACTTGGTCCTCGTATGAACGATACGGGGCGCCTCTTCTTGACATCTAATTATGCAAAGAAAGAGACTTCTATCTTCTCTATCTTTCCTAAACATACGATATATATATGGATCAAGAAAGGAGAAACAATAACTTCTATCTTACTTAAGTACTCATAAGCAATTACTCCATCTGCAGTTAATAATAAGGAAAGCGAATAAAGAAAGAATTTAAATACTTTCTTACTTGAGACGGCGAGGATGTCCTATGTGTGTGTGATCTTTGGAGAATGGCTTGATTATACCTATGTAAAGACCACCCTTCTACTACTACTACTACTCTCTAAGAGTGACTTATCTACTAACTCTACTTAACCGATTTATTAAAAATCTCTGGAAAAACCCTACCGAAAAATTTCTAGAATCTCCCTGTATCGGTGACCATTTCCCATAATACAAACAAATAATAAACCATCAGCCACATGCGGCTGGTATAAATACTTCACAACCACGCAGTAATAATATCACAATAACTAAAAGGAAACTATTCTAGCAATAGTAAACAAATAGAACTCCAACGATAAGACATACCAAACTACAAGTGCGGAATAGACTCAATTACAATCTCAACTTCATCATAGCATTAAAAGAGAACTAAAATAACTAAACAGAAAAGTCTTGGCAATTCCTGCATTCTGGATCTCTCCATAGTCCAGCCATCACACACCTTCATCACCACCACCTTGTCGCCTTCCTTGCTAAATCTTTTCCTTCCCTTTATCTGCAGTAGGAGGAAGTGCAGTTTATAAGCATAAAGCTTAGTGAGCGCTATCTACTCACAAAAACTCGATATGCATGTATATAAATAAAAACATGCTAAAACTGAATGCTAACATATAAAACTACTCATGCTCATATATAGCAAAGGAAATCATGCTAACTGAAATACTAAACATGTATAGCTAATCATGCTCATAAGAATGAAACTATAAAAGAAGCATACTAAACATGTAAAGCTACTAAACATGTAAAGCTACTAAACATGTAAAACTACTAAACATGTAAAACTACTAAACATGTAAAACTACTAAACATGTAAAACTTCTAAACATGTAAAACTAAACATGCTCATAAGACTAAAACTATAACAGCATGCTGAAAGCAAATAAAACTAAACATGCTGAATAATCTAGTAGCAAGAAACAAATAAAACTACTACTGAACGCTTCAAACATCAAGAACTAAACTTTCTAATTCTAAACATATTTGAAGCTTGTTTCATTTGTTTCAAAACTTATACTTTAATACTTCAAAATAATAATCAACTTCTCTTGGGCCCGGCATTGTACCACTTTGCGCGCATTCTTAGTAAGAATCGAGGTAGCTAATCCCGAAACTACTAAGATACTTCTAGGCCTTGTGCCTAGGGGCAACTTGGAGCCCATCCCTTGGACCTTGTGTCCGGTACATGCCCTTTATAAGTAAAATACTTTTTATCTTTAAATACTTCTTATAATAAAATGCATTGCCATTTATTTAAGCACCTTGTGTGCCAAAATCCCTAAAGTCTCGCCTTTAGGATCTACTTAAGGCCTTGGCCTTTTCTTTCTTTTCTTTAGCTTTCTTATACTTGTTAATACTTCTAAAAGAATACTTCTTTTAAAAGAAACTGAAATGTTTAAGCAAATTCTAACTTTGAAATGCTTAAACCAAAAATCTGCATACTATGCTAATAAAATTCTGCAATATTAATGCTCAACAGAAATCTACACTAATACTTAATAAAAAAAAATCTGCACACTAATGATTAATAAAATCTGCACACTAATGCTTAATAAAAATCTGCACACTAATGCTTAATAAAATTCTGCATATTAAGCTTAATAAAAATCTGTTCTAAGATTGAGGTTCCGCATGCAATACTTATCAAAATCTGCAAGCAGTACTTATGAAAATCTGCTTATTAAAATATGCATACTACACTTATAAAAATCTGCACATGCTCACATTACAGCAATTAAAAAAAAACTGCTCGTGCTTATAAAATAAACAAGAAAACTAAATTTTCAATGCTACTAAACAGGGCTGATCATGTTTATTAAATAGCAAGAAAGCTAATACTATGTTCCTGGATTTAGGGCTGTTCGTGCCCACTAAATAGCACAATTCAAACTAAAACCTGCTGGAATTCAAAAGCTTATGTAAAACTTGTTACATTTCTTCAAAACTAACACGTGATATACTAAACACATGCTAAATCCATTTAAATCCCTTCTCCTCTTCTTAATCAAACTCACGGCAGCAAAAAGGGAAATTAACCCAAGCTAAGGCAGCAAAAAGGGAAATTAACCAGCAAAAGAGAATTATCATTGATAACCTAGATTCGAATCTGTTCTTCATGCTTACTGCCTAAAACAACAAAAGACCGAAACTAGAATCTGCTGAAGTTTTAAACCTATGTAAAGTTTGGTATGGCAGCAAAGGAAATTACATCTAACTTATCAGTCATCTTAATCTATAGTTTAGGAAGAACAAATCCAGAATCAACTAAATTAGTTATTGGTACAATCAGTGACCAAGTTTAGTATATATATTAATCAAACAATGTAATATTTTCAATATTTCTTTTATCTGTTATAGAAATTGTTGTTAATTCCTCATCATGATCAGTAATATCCATTCTACAGTTGAATAAGATCAGAAGATCAATGATATCAAGATGATGGAAGGTTAGTATATTAGAAAGGCATCCCTGTCATGGTCAAGAGTTCCAACTAGCCTATCCACATGGATATACAATTTTGCATCAGCTTCATAGTTCTAAATATTCAATACTAATTACAAGGCTTGGAAGGAAAACTACTCCACCTGCTTGAACCGAACTAACCCTTCCCTTTCTTTCTTTAGGGTTCATAGCAGCAAGCAAGAAAAATAAGAGCTTCATGAAACATGCTCCGAATTCAACACAATAACTAACATAAATCCGAAACAAAAGACATGCTGCGGATGATAAGGAATGAAATCGAATTCCGAAATCAAAAGGAAAAGAAGATCGATGTCGCGGAACTACTCCTACTGCAGGTGAGAAGCAACTCACCGACGATTCTTGGACTTACAACCGAGAAAGAGAGGTGCTAGGGTTTCGGATAGGTGAAGATTCCCGTGATCCCTTGCGGCAACACCTTCTCCTCGATGAAGGGGACTCGCGATTGTGAAGATCTCACCGGGAAAAAACTCGCCGGTTGCCGGAGACGAAGCTAAAGCTTCGTATTTCCTTCGCTCGGCAGAAGCGGCGCCGTCGCACGCAAGGAGAAGAGGAAAAGAATTTTGAGAGAAAATTTTAGGTTTTTCGAAATCAGATTTAAATCTTATACCTTAGGTTATTTTCATTCTAACTTTACCTTATATACTTGTCGCTGCATATCTGATCAGCAAAGACCGCTGGCGCAGTTGGTCCGTTGAGTTTTGCTCGAAGCCACAGGTCTGGGCTTCGATTCTCAGCCGCGCCCCTTTTATTTCCAATTTATTTTACTGTTCCAACTATAGCTTATATATTTGCCGCTGCCTATTTAATTAGCAACGATCGCTAGCCCAGTTGGTTCGTTGGGCTTTGCTCGAAGCCAGAGATCTGTGCTTCGATTCTCAGCCGCGCCCCTTTTTCTCCAATTTATTTCAAACGTTCCAGCTACTGCATATATATATTTCGCTCCATATAAGGTTAACAAAAATCGTGTAGCTCAGCTGGTTGGGCTGGTTTCGGCTGAGGTTCAGCTCGGGTCGAGGTTGTGGGTTCAAAATCTGGCTTCAACATATTTCTTCATTTTTTTTTAAAACTTCTTTCTCTTGGTAAAAATATCAAACGAACTCCAAAAATTACGTAAAAATACTCTAAAAATTTCTAAAAATCTCTAGAATATTTTAAAGGTATTTCCAAATATTTTTATGGACTTTTAGAACTTGAAATAGGGAAAATTGGGTCGTTACAATGCAGTGATGAAGATGTGTGTGGATGGAACTTGGAACAAAGATCCTAAGGAATCTCAGCGAGTTTTGTTTTGAACATTAGAATTTTTTAACATTTTATTATTCCGCACCTTAGTATGTTAAATGCCATGAACTAGTAAATTATGCACTCTACCATGCTTAGAACATTAGTTATGTGATGCTAGATCGTTTCCTAGTCATTTTAGAACTTGTATGTGTGATTGAGGCACGAAACAGTGCTGAAATCAGACTTCTGGTACGAAATCAGAAACCCCAATCGATCGGCCGATCGATTGGAGGCTTCTCAATCGATCAGCCGATCGATTGAGAAGTTCGTACCACGAACAGTAAGCTCCTGGATCGATCAGCCGATCAATCCAGCAAATTCTGTCGCGAACAGAAGGCTCTGGGATCGATCACTGGATCGATTGGCCAGCCTGGATCGATCAGCCGATCGATCCAGAATATGGCCCGAGCTCAGTAGCGTGCTGAATCGATCACTGGATCGATCCAACCTAAGTTTCGTATACAATAGCCACCTGGATCGATCTAGCCATTCCAATCGATCCGTGCATCGATTGGGAGGCCTGATAACAGCTGGAAAACCCTTAGCTCATTTCCTTGACCATGGGGGATGTAAAATATGTCATGAATAGTTTAGATTACACCCCTTAGCGCATATAGAATAAAGAAATGATGATAGTTAGCAAAGTTTTAATTAGTACAGCTTCCGCATCTAGATTTAGTAATGGTCATGGATATAGTTTAGCACAGCATAATGTGACGGTCCGGCCTTACAGCATAGCCAGTAGAAGGCGGGTCGTTACAGAGTGGTATCAGAGCAATTTCCATACTTCCTACACACACATCAGCATTGAACCTGCAGCTTCCAAGTAAGAACATCTCTCACTTTATTATGTTTCTTGTTTTCATGTTAGAGATAAATAAAGCATGTTTATTTATGATAGTACCTAACATGATAACCATAGATATGAAATTATGATCGTATCAGTTATGTATGTCCTCTATGTCTCTAGAGATGACACGAGGACGCCCAGCTAGAAGGGCACCAGCCACTGAGCCCCAAAGACGAGGCGGTGCCTCCCCGCACCTTACAAAGATTAGTGGCTCGGTTATAACAGCAATGACAGAGATAGCCACCTTAAAGGCTAATCGCCAGAATACTCCAGTCACCCCGGAACCAAACCTAGCAACGCCAAGAGTCTTAGAGGTTCCCCGTCCGACCTCCGGCACAGAGTCTCAAGAAGAGGCGAGAGAAGCCTATCGATCCGGTGGCGAGAGTCAAGCCCGAGAACTTCTCGTGCACCAATGAACCATGGGATGCTCAAGCCTGGTTCAAAACACTGGAGAGCACGATGAAGCTTCGGACTGGCCAGAGCACGAGAAGGTGAAATGCGCCTCATTCTGCCTAATGGTGGGAGAGAATTAGAGCGAAGCGCCCAGTAAGCCAGATGATATGGGCTGACTTCGAGAAGGAGTTCTTTGAGGAATTCTTTCACATGCGGGTCACGAACCGTCACTATGACGAGTTCACTGAATTTCGCAAGGGCAACCTTTCAGTGGAGGAAGCCGTGAAGAAATTCAACAGATTGGCTCGCTTATGCCCTGAACTAGTCAGCACAGAAAAAGAACGAGTTCGGTTGATGCTCAAGATGCTGAGGCCGGAAATAACAATGAACATGGCTGGCGGCGTTCATAGGCCACAAACCACCGAAGAACTAGTCTGCAGTGCTCTGACCACCGAGCACTACCAGAATAATATCAAGCAGCAGAAGCAAGTTCTCTCAGAGTCCAAAGGACAAGGAGGCTCAGGTACTCAGAAACACCAGGGCCACAGCTCCCACGGCTCTAACTGGAAAAGGAACTCCAGCAACAAGCGCAAACCAGGGAGTTACCCGAAAGGAGGACCAGCTAGCAAACAGCCTAGTTATCCAAAGTGTGCTACTTGTGGGAAATTTCACCCTGGAGTTTGTCGTAAGGGCACACGAGGATGCTTTGAGTGTGGACAAGAAGGGCACATGGCCAAGCAGTGTCCAAACAAGGCCAGCTTTCCTCCACCACAGCCGATCCAGTACGAAGCCAAGCCAGCACAGTTGCATTAGATGCAGGCCTCTTTAGATGGTCCCCACATCAGCCAGGGCAGACTAGAAGCCCCTCCAGCTATGACAAATGCACAGATCTACTCACTGACCAGAGAGGACGTAGCAAATGCCTCGACAGTTGTTTCAGGTCAGATTAGTATTTTACAGTAAAGTACAACTGTCTTATTCGATACTGGAACAACCCATTCATATATATCCAGGGCATTTGCAAAGAAATTAGCGATACCCCCAGAGGTACTCAGTAGTCAGTTTCTGACGACATTACCTTCAGGGGAGATTATGGCATCCACGCATTGGCTCAGAGCAGTGCCAGTCATTATAGCAGACAGAGAACTCTTTTGTAGTCTGATAGTGCTAGAGATGACTGATTACGATGTCATCTTTGGAATGGACTTCTTGATCAGATACGGTGCCTCCATCGAGTGTCGTAAACAGAAAGTCATATTCCAACCTGAAGCAGAAGCACAGTTCGAGTTCATCGGAGAACCCAAGAGAAAAGCCAAGAAATTTCTCTCAGCTATGAAGGCACAGAGATTAATGGATTCAGGATGTACGGGATTTTTAGCACATGTAGTCAGTACCAGTCAGGACAAGGACCAACAGCTAGCAGAGGTCCGAGTCGTATGTGACTACCCAGCAGTCTTCCCTAAAGAGTTACCAGGCTTAGCACCATACAGGGAGATTGAATTCGAGATAGAACTCATTCCCGGTACAAATCCTATCTCCAAAGCGCCTTACCGCATGGCTCCAGCAGAACTGAAGGAACTTCATGAGCAACTACAGGAGCTGCTTGACAAAGGCTTCATACGCCCTAGTCACTCACCATGGGGAGCGCCTGTGTTGTTCGTGAAGAAGAAGGACGGGAGCATGCGCCTGTGTATAGATTACCGGGCACTGAACCACGTTACCATCAAGAACAGGTATCCTCTTCCCAGAATAGATGACCTGTTCGATCAGCTAAAGAGAGTAGCAGTGTTCTCTAAGATAGACCTCAGATCAGGTTATCATCAGGTGAAAGTTAAAGAAGGGGATATACCCAAGACAACATTCAGGACTAGATACGGACATTACGAGTTCGTAGTCATACCCTTTGGCGTGACAAATGCTCCAGCTACTTTCATGGACCTCATGAACAGGGTATTCAGAGAATACTTAGATAAGTTCGTTATCGTATTCATCGATGACATTCTTATCTATTCAGAAACTCAGGAAGAACACGCAGAGCACCTGAAAATAGTACTGCAGACCCTTCAGCAGAACCAGTTGTACGCCAAGTTCACAAAATGTGAATTTTGATTAGATCAGGTGTCCTTCCTGGGTCACATCATCTCAAAGGATGGTATTATGGTAGACCCCAGTAAGATAGAAGCTGTGAGTAACTGGAAAAGACCCAAGAACGCTAGTGAGATCAGAAGCTTTCTGGGATTAGCAGGCTATTACAGAAAATTCGTAGAGGATTTCTCCAGGATAGCCTCCCTACTGACAACAGGACTGCGAGAACAGCTTCAGCGAGCTAAAAAGAAGATTGACTAGTGCACCTATTCTAGCTCTACCCGAGAACACAGACAGCTTTGATATTTATAGTGATGCCTCTAAGTTGGGACTAGGAGCAGTGCTGATGCAAGATGGCAAGGTAATCGCCTACGCCTCCAGACAACTCAAGGATTATGAGAAGAACTATCCTACTCATGACCTTAAGCTTGCAGTAGTGGTGTTCGCTCTCAAAATTTGGAGACATTACTTGTATGGAGCTCAGTGCATAGTGTATACAGATCATCAGAGTCTGAAGTACTTCTTCACTCAGAAAGATCTGAATATGTGACAGCGTAGGTGGCTAAAGCTGGTCAAAGACTATGATATAGACATCCTCTACCACCCAGGAAAAGCAAATAAGGTGGAAGATGCACTTAGCAGGAAGTCCAGTGCCACCTTGCTATCTCTAGCAGCCATGTCACCGCCCCTACAGAAGGAGATCACAGACTTTGGTCTTGAACTCATAGTTGGACAGCTCTCTACTATGACGTTAGAGTCTACCTTGCTTGGTGATCTCCAGACAGCTCAGGAACAGGATCATGAAATTCAGAAAATCAAGCAAGGATTAGCAGAATCAGACAGTGGAGAATTCAGAGTATCCGATAGTGGAGTATTGTACTTTGGTGACAGATTATGTGTTCCAGATCAGGAGGAACTACGCAGGAAGATTCTAGATAAGGCTCATAAAACTTCTTATGCGATGCATCCTGGCTCCACCAAGATGTACCTGGACTTGAAGAAACATTTTTGGTGGCCCGAGATGAAAAGAGACATCGCTAGATACGTTAGCACCTGTCTGACTTGCCAGAGAGTCAAGGCAAAACATCAGAGACTAGGAGGAGTTCTGCAGCCTATCCAGATTCCAGAGTGGAAGTGGGAAGACATTTCTATGGATTTCATAGTGGGATTACCCAGAACCACGAATGGTTTTGATACCATCTGGGTAATAGTCGACAGGTTGACTAAATCAGCCCACTTCTTAGATATCAGGATATCCTACTCCATGGAGCAGCTAGCACAGTTGTATCTCAAGGAGATCGTTAGACTACATGGAGTCCCACGAACCTTTATCTCAGACAAGGACAGTAGGTTCACATCACACTTCTGGGAGTGTGTACAGTCAGCGTTGGGCACGAAGTTAAAGTTCAGCACAACCTTCCATCCTCATACAGATGGTCAGATGGAGCGAGTAAATCAGGTACTCGAAGATATGCTCCGAGCATGTGCCCTAGATTTCAAAGGAAGTTGGTGCAAATATCTGAGCTTAGCAGAGTTTGTATACAACAATAGCTATCAGGCCACTATCGGTATGGCACCTTACGAGGCTCTCTATGGGCGGAGGTGTAGATCTCCAATCTGCTGGTATGAGAGTGGTGAACAGAAAGAACTAGAGCTTCAGACAGATCTAGTAGCAGATACCACAGCAGCTATACAGCAGATCCGCCAGAGGATAGAGACAGCTCAAAGCCGCCAGAAAAGCTATGCTGATACACGGCGCAGACCCTTAGAATTTTCAGTTGGGGATTCAGTGTTCCTCAGAGTAGCTCCTATGAATGGAGTAATGCGTTTTGGGAAGAAAGACAAATTAAGTCCCAGATATGTGGGACCATACCTTATCAGCAGGAGAGTTGGCAAGGTAGCATATGAGCTAGAGCTACCACAGGAGATGTCAGCCATCCATAATGTATTTCATGTCTCTATGCTGAAGAAGCATATCCCAGATGCCACCCAGGTGATTGAGCCCCAGTCGGTACCAGTCTGCGAAGACCTCAGCTATGATAGTCGGCCTATTCAGATAATAGACCGAGCAGATAAGAAATTGTAGAACAAGGAGGTACCATTAGTAAAAGTCATTTGGCACAATCACACAGCAGAAGAGGCAACATGGGAGACAGAATCTAGTATGAGACAGAAGTACCCAGAGCTATTCTAAGTTCGAGGACAAACTTTTTATAAGGTATGGGGGATTATAACGCCCAAAACTCTCAAAATTATTTTAGGAATATTCTATGGTTTTTCTGAAATTTTAGAATATTTTTATGGAATTTTTAGAATAGCGGAAGTAGCAAAAACAAATAGAGTCGTAAATAGCCTACGCGGGAATTGAACCCGAGACCTATTGGGTCCTATGACTTATAGCGGACTCTAGTAACCAAGTGAACCCAGCAGGGCCGTGCTGAAAGAAAAGGGAGGCAATTAAATTTATATTAGAGTTGAGCGAAATTACCCACTTAATATAAATAGGAAATTATTAAGTGGGGTTTTATTTTGATCGGGATTTCTTCTCCTCAAACCCTCACCGACGTCGCCCCCTTCTCCTCTTCTTCTCTCGGCGCCAACCATAAGCACACCTAGGGATTTCGTCCCTAGGGCCATAGGAGGGCTTTCCAGCGACATCTTGGATACAAGGACGCTCCCCTCCGCGAGAGGAACGCATAGACGCGAGAAGATCGTCGAAAGGACTGTCTTCTCCGAAAATCTAGCGATTAGAATCGTAAGAAAGTTCGAGCAGGAGGTAAAAAACCCCTCACCTGCAGTATAAGTAGCTTTCGTATGATTGTATGTATTGTTTTAGTTGTATGCAGATTTTTAGCAATAGGGTGTGAATTAGCGCACACCAAGTGTTTGATTAAACGCTTAGCTTAGTTAAATGCCATCCTAGGCATTTTAATAGCTTAGATAAATGCAATAGAAGCATTTTTACAGTTCATATGGTCTTGCTACAGCTTTTATGGAACTAGATGTCCAATGGGTGGGCTCCCACAGTCGCCTCTAGGTTCAGACAACCTAGCTCTAGGTTCAGATAACCTAGAAAGAGCAAGACAAGCAATAATTAGCTATGTTCAGTATTTTACTTTTCAGTGGCACTGTACTGGATTAGATATCCATTGGGTTGGACTCCCACAGTCGTCCCTAGGTTCAGACAACCTAGTAACCCTACTAAATTCGGGACTTGCAAACCCGGGTCTAGTTAGGGATGTACAGTTGTCGGGCCCAAACAGCAGCTTGATTATTATTTTAATCTAATTATGAATATAGTTTTCAAACTTCACGAAATAGTTATGTGAGTTCAGTACAGCTTTAGCATTAGATCAGTTTTAGCTTAGCTCAGTTTTTGTATCAGTTTAGTTCTCCTATTGATACAATGTGATAGTTTATGATTAGCTCTTATTGTCATGATCAGTTTCTTAGTCCTATGTGTGGTATGCCATGCCATGTTTAGCATTTTCAGTATGTTTTTCCAAATAGCATGTTTTAAAAACATAAATTGCATCGTATGCATGTTTTAGTGAGGTAGACGGTTTCTTACTAAGCTCTCAAGCTTACAGATACTATTTTCCTTATACTTGCAGATAAAGGTAAAGGGAAGATGGACTAGTGGAGGCTGGAGGTCAATGCAGCGATGAAGATGTGTGTGGATGGAACTTGGAACAAAGATCCTAAGGAATCTCAGCGAGTTTTGTTTTGAACATTAGAACTTTTTAACATTTTATTATTCCGCACCTTAGTATGTTAAATGCCATGAACTAGTAAATTATGCACTCTACCATGCTTAGAACATTAGTTATGTGATGCTAGATCGTTTCCTAGTCATTTTAGAACTTGTATGTGTGATTGAGGCACTAAACAGTGCTGAAATCAGACTTCTGGTACGAAATCAGAAACCCCAATCGATCGGCCGATCGATTGGAGGCTTCTCAATGATCAGCCGATTGATTGAGAAGTTCGTACTGCGAACAGTAAGCTCCTGGATCGATCAGCTGATCGATCCAGCAAATTCTGTCGCGAACAGAAGGCTCTGGGATCGATCACTGGATCGATTGGCCAGCCTGGATCGATCAGCCGATCAATCCAGAATATGGCCCGAGCTCAGTAGCGTGCTGAATCGATCACTGGATCGATCCAACCTAAGTTCCGTATACAGTAGCCACCTGGATCGATTAATGGATCGATCCAGCCATTCCAATCGATCCGTGGATCGATTGGGAGGCCTGATAACAGCTGGAAAACCCTTAGCTCAGTTCCGTGACCATGGGGGATGTAAAAATATGTCATGAATAGTTTAGATTACACCCCTTAGCGCATATAGAATAAAGAAATGATGATAGTTAGCAAAGTTTTAATTAGTACAGCTTCCGCATCTAGATTTAGTAATGGTCATGGATATAGTTTAGCACAGCATAATGTGACGGTCCGGCCTTACAGCATAGCCAGTAGAAGGCGGGTCGTTACAGGCCGACCCCTTTCTTGGGCACCAAGCAAGGCTTGGCCGGCCCTAGCTTGGTCTCCAAGCTTGGCTTGGACGACCCCTTGCTTGGACACCAAGCAAGGTTTGGCCGGCCCTAGCTTAGGCTTTAAGAAGATAGGCTTTGGGTGGATATAAGGCTTTATATAAGGGCTACAATAAGGGCCTAGAGGAGGAATTAGCTTGAGCTTGAGCTTGAGCTTTATATAAGAGACTACAATATGGGTCTTCCGATGAGCTTGAGCTTCCCGTGTTCGCCCCGAACACCCAATTCAAGTTCATCAATAATAACTCATACCACTAAAGAGCTATTATTAAACTATCGCACCATTCCCGGATTATATTATGGGCTCCTTCTTATTATGAATACATTAATCTCCCTGTATTTAAGATATCGTATGTCTATTAATTAAATGAGTTACTGACACTCACTTAATTAATAACTAGCTCCAAGTGTAGTACCACTCAACTTTATTGTCATGCCGGACTAAGTCCACCTGCAGGATTTACATGACAATCCTTAATGAGTTCCTCGAGGGGGCATCATCAACCTAGATAACTAGGATACAGTTTCTTTTTATAATCAGCAACACATCATATAAATAATATTATTTCTCAACTTATCGGGTCTATTGGTTTAATGAACTAAATCTCATCTATTGATAAATTAAAGAAATAAATACTAAATATATGTGATTGTCATTATATCGGGATTAAGAATACGCACTTAAATAATAACAGAGGTCTTGTTCTTTTATGCAATCAGTATAAAAAGAACAACCTCAAATGGTCCTGCTCAATACACTCAGAATGTACTAGTGTAATTTTATAGTCAAGATAAACTGATACTAAATCACACTACGACCGTTATAATGGTTTGTCCCTATCCATTTTGGTCATGAGCTACTATTTATAATTTATAAGGAACTGATAACATGATCTTCTGTGTGACACCACACACCATGTTATTTACAATATAAATTAAATGAACAACTACATTTAACATAAATGAAGGTATTTGACCAACGTGATTCTTATTTCAAAATAAATGTTTACACAAAAAGCTAAGCTTTTAGTATACATTCTAACATTCTCGTCATTCTCCTTGCTCCTCTCCTCTTGGTCGAAATCCACTTTCAAGGTTGCTAGCACAACCTTTCTCCTTTTGTGAGTTTGTGAGACAAAAGAACGCTTGTTCGTGTGGATACCGTAGAGGCGCAAACGCGAGATCGTGTTGTGATCCGAGCTCTCGGGAGTCCGTGAGTACGCTATAAAGGTATAATCTCTCATGTTATGTTAGAAAACTTAGTATATGTAGGAATTTCTCTTTCCCTTCGCATGGATCTTCTGGAGGAAATATGTTTTTCCGCTGCGCATTTGCGTATTTAGCAACATATTTCCTTACAATACTCAATTATGAAAAAGTAAAACTTACGACGATTTACAAGGATTAATCCCATTCTTGGTGCTTATCACCGGAAGATCCATGCTTGCCGTATGAAGAGCAATTACGAATGAAAAATCCTTCAAATTCCACAAACCAAATCCCTGTGTTTATGGATGCTCTCCTTCTTGTTCTCACGGACACACATTTTCCTCTTCTCTATCACCTTTAGTTAAATGACTTAGAAGCTTTTATAATGGGAATCCCTTAATGTAGTATGGTCATTGTCCCAATTAAATATAGGCAATATGTGCAACGTGGGAAACCCCCATGATTCTACATTTCCATTACCAATACTATAAACAATGATAATAATGTGTTGATACATGATAAAAGGCATGGGATTCTAGGTAACCATTACATCTGGTAACAACAAACTATTTGTATAAGTAGGAAATTGAATTAAAGGCGAGGTAAATGTCCCTCATGTGTCAGTCACTATTCCAAAGGCTAGTAGCCACCCATGATTTATTTCCTCCATGTTGGTCTTAGGACGGATTGGCGGGGGCACTGGAGGTGAGCGTAGTGACTTTTTTGTTGGGACCGATGTGCTCGCTAGAAGGGGTGAATAGCGTTTCTTCGCGCTTGCATCGGTTTGCTTCGTCTTGTTGTTGTGCAATGGAATACTCGAAGACAAACACTCACAATGCTAACACCTAGGGTTTACTTGGTATCCACCTCAAGATGAGGTGACTAATCCAAGGATCCACACACAACGCTATCTCCACTAATGAAAAACTCCTTCTCGGTCGCAGCTGGAGGCGGAGAAGCCTCGTACAAACTCACACAACAACCCAAACAAAAATACTAGAAGAGAGTACAAGATACAAATGAAAACACTACTTCTTTTTGCTTACTTGTTACTTATTGTTGTCTCTTGAACTTTGAGAGAACACTCCTGATCCTGTCCGAACGCTGACTCAACGGACGCTGGGCACGTGGCGCTCTCCGATTTGCTGATATAGATCTCCGGCTAGTCGTCCAAAACTCCGGCGAACCTGCACAGAAGTCGGGTCGGGAAGGGGTTCCCGGCGGCGACCCTCCGACGCTCAAGTCAGGCAAGCAAGTGGTGGAAAAAGTAGCTCCAAAGGTTGTATATCGCCTACCTCCGGCGAAGTATGAGGCTCGTTGTATAGGATGGTGAAAAGGTCCCTGTGCATCCACCGAGGCACATACATGTCCGTAGCCCATACTTCGGTATGTGTCTGTCAGAACGCTTACCTGACTCCATACTGCTACAGTCCAATCACGTCTTCGATGAGACAGCAGAACACCTCGTTGTCAGACTTGGAGTATGGCCTAGCCATAGGACTTGACGGCTGTTAGAAGATGTTCCTGTTCTCCTTTACCCACCGCCGGTCGGGACGTCTGTCCGTCCGGCTGAACGGGGAGTTCACGCGCCGGCCGGACGGATCTCATCTCATGCGCAGTCCGGGCGGCACTCTCCTCACGTCCGGACTGCCGTTTGCAGTGATATGCTAGGGAGAATTTCGGTAGGGTGCTATGTAAGAACTGTTAGCAGTACATCACCTTCTCTTAGGCCTTCCGCTTGGCTCTTTGCTACTGTTCCATTGAGCGTCGGAACCCCAACTTTAGTCGGGGCGCCTATTACCTCAGCTATTCACTGGTCGGTCTGCCTATCCGGTCGGCCACTTGGCCTTTTGACTCCAGCGTGGCATGGACCCCTCAGAATGGGGGTCCCCCGTTCTAACCGCCGGATCACTTGCCTCCCCCTCAAGTCTAGTCGAAGGAGGCGAAGTCTGACTGACTGGACCGCCGATCTGATTGAGTAACGACCGCTACATTAGTCCGCTTGGCCAGGTTTAGGAGTGCTCATCCGTTCGGCTGTATCTTGTCCGTGCCTTGTATTCTTCTGGACTCCACGACCAATGCTCTCCCCTACTGCCCATCAAGTGTGCTGCGCACAGTAAGGGGCGCTCATTAAATGCGACCAGTCTTCTGTTGACACGTGGCGATCGTGCGTTTGTCAGAGTATGGCGGTGACGTCACTTCCGATGGGACATCCGCCGTTTGAAATGATCGGTTGGATGATGACCTCGTTATCGACGACCTGGATCGGACGGTGTAAATTGATCGCGACCGCCCTTATAAAGCTCCCGACCCCAGCTCTTCACCGCATTTCGACCTTATCATCTCCAGCCATCCCTCTGTTCCTTTTTTTCGGCGACCTTGCGTTTCAGCTCTCTGACGACTCTACAGCCCCCTTCGATCATCTTCTTTGCCCGTAAGGATTCCTTTTCTTTGCTGCCTTTCCTTTTTTCTCTCTATTAGCTATTTCTTCCATCATCCCGCATTCTTTCCCTGTTTTTATTTCTCCCCCCTTCCATCGCACGTCCATCCCTAGCCTTATACCATGACCAACACCTCACAGCTGACCGGCGGTGCTCCGGGTCTTTGGTATTCGACCATGGAAAGCCGGTTCGACGAGGAGGACGCGTTGCGTCTCGCTCGGACTTACGACATTCCTTCTGACCACCAAATAGTATTAGCCACACCGGCCGATCGGCCTCATGAACCGCCGTCCGGCACAGTTCTTTTTTTCGGAGACCAATTTTTGGCCGGGCTGCGTTTTCCACCCCACAAGTTCTTCTTACAAGTCTGCAATTATTTTCGCATTCCGCTCGGCCAAGTAGTCCCTAACTCCATTAGGTTGTTGAGCGGAGTGATAATCCTTTTTAAACTGAACAACATTCCCCTTGACCCTAAGATTTTTCACTACTTTTTTTATCCCAAGCAAGCCGAGTGTGGTACCTTTATTTTCCAGTCTAGGATAGGTTTCGTCCTTTTTGATAGTATGCCGAGCTCCAACAAACATTGGAAGGAGCACTTTTTCTATGTGCGTTTTCCCTAGCTGCCAGCTTTTCGTACCAAGTGGCAGACGGTGATGCCGGCGCAACCGAAGCTCGGCAAATTCAGAGGCGATGCGGCCTACCTTCATGCGGCCGAGCGGTTGGTGGGTCAGCGCTATCACATTGACAAGCTGCTCCTTCCGGGAGTAATGTATATATTTGGCCTATCTTCTACCCCGACCGATCTGCCCTGCAGCATGAGTAAGCGATTCTCATCCCTCCTTTTTCTTTTGTTCTAATTGATTTAATCTTTGTTTCTGCAGCTGAAGTTATGTGGCGCGCTAAGGCGACTGAGAAGCTCAAATTGAAAGCCGCTCAGATTGAGACGGTGAAGAACAAGGAGGTCGCCGAGCGGGGCCTTGATCCAGCCGATCTGACCGGCGAATTAGGTGAGGGGACTCAGGATGCCCCTGAAGCCTTAGCAGCTGCTACCTCCCACGACGAGGCAGCGGGCGGCACAGAACCTTCTACCCAAGCCGAGGTGGAAGGCCGCTCGGCCGATGATGTTCCCCTGCTCACTCGGAAGTGCAGACGACCAGAGCAGGCATCTGCCTCAATTCCGCTTGATGAGGGGGCCATTTCTCTAGAGAGTACCCCGACCCCGCATGGCTCTCCGAGGGCAAGCTATGAGGTGCCGCCGTCCAGCCCTTCAAGAACTCTGCGCCGTATCAGGCTTCCCTCCTCGTCCACCGATGGGCCATCCGGTAAGGCCGATGCTTCTCAGAGCGAGCCGAGCGGCCAAAATTTAATTAAAACCGTCTTGCGCCTCCCCTCAGAGGAATACATGGCTACTGCTGATCGGCCAGTGGTCCCCGAGCAGCAGATCACCTTGACGGGCCCTCTTGCAAAAGCTTGGGAGGACGCTCGGCGCCGAATAAAAGCGATGACTCCCGGGCAGCTCGGCGACAGCAACCTTCAACAGGCCACCGGGGTATGCTCTTTTTCTTTGTTCGTGTATTTGAATTAAGTTTTTAACCTGTTCACTTTTGCTCGTAGAACTGGGTGGAGCAGATTGCTGTTAGCAATCGGTTGGCCGAGCTGGAGGATGAATTGAAAAAACTTAAAGCCGCAGGGGACAACCGATAGTCGACGGCCGCTCTGGAGAAGGCCAAAAAATTACTGGAAGCCGAACGGAAACGAGCTTCCGATCTGGCGAGCGAGGTCGCTCGGCTTGAAGCGGTGGTCAAACAACGAGATAAGGAGATCAAGACAGCGACCACCCGGAAGCGCCAGGCCATCGAGGACATGGACCGAATGAAGGTGGAGATCAGAGGGCTAGAGCAACGCATCAAGGATCTGGATGCCCTTCTGGCCACCGAGAAGGAGGGCCGCTCGGCCGATTTACTCAAATTTGAAGGGGATTTAAAGGATCTCCAGGCCGCCAACGATGCTTCCCAAGCCGCGCTTAAAGAGTATCAGGATGGGGAGTCGGCTCGTTCTGACGAAGTGAGGCAGGCGTTTGTCCGCTCGGACGACTTCTGGGAGAAGTTCACCGACAAGATTTCCCTCACCTTCGAAGAAGTGATTAAGGCGGCGGTAGATTATTTGAAGACTAAAGGCCACCTTCCCGCCGAGCTGACCATCCCCCCAGAGGATCTGGCTAATGTGATGGGCGCCATTCCTGATGCCCTTTTTTATTTTGACGCATGAGGAGTGTATTTTATCCACTTTTTTGTATCTTCGCCGTTCGGCAAGACTGATTTTCGCTGTAACCTCTTTTGTTTGCCTAGTATTTGGCGTAAATAGACCATCTTTCTGTTCTTGTCACCTTTGTTTTGGGAAGAAAATTTTCTTTCGTCATGTGTGAAGTGTTCTTTAAAACTCCTCCGCTCAGCTGGACGCTCTAACATGGACCCAAGCCGGCTGCCTTCAATAACGTCTTTCGCCACGCAATTAAGCAGCCGCTCGGCGCGCGAACATCACTCGTTCACTTGCTCGCATTTTTAATTCCGATTAACCATCTTTTGCTTCGCGCCTTACCTCAAAGGGGTTTTCGCTAGATTTTCGCAATGCGAGCCGCTCGGACGTTTATAGACGTCGGCTCGTCTCTCGATATTTAACGTCGGAGCTCGACGGTCTTCCGCTCGGACGTTTATAGACGCCGGCTCGTCTCTCGATATTTAACGTCGGAGCTCGACGGTCTTCCGCTCGGACGTTTATAGACGCCGGCTCGTCTCTCGATATTTAACGTCGGAGCTCGACGGTCTTCCGCTCGGACGTTTATAGACGTCGGCTCGTCTCTCGATATTTAACGTCGGAGCTCAGCGGTCTTCCGCTCGGACGTTTATAAACGTCGGCCCGTCTCTCGATATTTAACGTCGGAACTCGACGGTCTTCCTCTCGAACGTTTATAGACGCCGGCTCGTCTCTCGATATTTAACGTCGGAGCTCGACGGTCTTCTGCTCGGACGTTTATAGACGCCGGCTCGTCTCTCGATATTTAACGTCGGAGCTCGACGGTCTTCCGCTCGGACGTTTATAGACGCCGGCTCGTCTCTCGATATTTAACGTCGGAGCTCGACGGTCTTCCGCTCGGACGTTTATAGACGCCGGCTCGTCTCTCGATATTTAACGTCGGAGCTCGACGATCTTCCGCTCGGACGTTTATAGACGCCGGCTCGTCTCTCGATATTTAACGTCGGAGCTCGACGGTCTTCCGCTCGGACGTTTATAGACGCCGGCTCGTCTCTCGATATTTAACATCAGAGCTCGACGGTCTTCCGCTCGGACGTTTATAGACGCCGGCTCGTCTCTCGATATTTAACGTCGGAGCTCGACGGTCTTCCGCTCGGACGTTTATAGACGCCGGCTCGTCTCTCGATATTTAACGTCGGAGCTCGACGGTCTTCCGCTCGGACGTTTATAGACGCTGGCTCGTCTCTCGATATTTAACGTCGGAGCTCGACGGTCTTCCGCTCGGACGTTTATAGACGCCGGCTCATCTCTCGATATTTAACGTCAGAACTCGACGGCCTTTACGGCTAACTTCGACACTGTCGATCGGCGGAACCCTTGGCCATCCTTTGAATTAATTTTGCTTCCTGCATTACAAGGACATAGGCGACCGAAATGTATATAAATTTACATTTAGCGCACCTTTCACCCAACTCGGATAACGTACTCCCGGCCGAACGGCTCGGGGTCTTCTTCGTCGAGCGCTTGGCTCGAATATTATACCTCCGGCTGAACGGCTCGGGGCCTTCATCGTCGAGCGCTTGGCTCGAATAACATACTCCCGACCGAACGGCGCGGGATCTTTGACCTCGATCGTGCTTCGAATAATATACACCACGCCCGAACGGTACGGGGTCTTATCGAGCCTTCGACTCGTGTAATTTATATCCCCGGCCGAACGGCACGGGGTCTTTGCCTTCGAGCATTTGGCTCGTATAATTATATGCCCGGCCGATCGGCACGGGGTCTTCACCATTGAGTCGGTGGCTCGGATCTTATATATTATGGAGCTAGGCCGCTCGGCCGATAATGTCAATTGCGTTTTTTAACATTTTGCTTCCTGCATTTCGAATATACAGCCAAACGGAAAATACACAGCATACATTACATTGGCGCACCTTTCACCCTGCCTCGGAAAGGCTGGAGATAATTTGCGCTTCATGGTTATCCAAGTCCCAATCCATCTTTATCCGATCGGCAGCTCGTCCACCCAGCTTCCTCCTACGTGGTCGATCCATCGCCTGACATCAAACTCCCGCTCTTGAGGTTCCAGAAGGAGGGGCTTGCTATAAGTTGAATTCAGGAGATGAAGTATCTGCTTTTGAGGGAAATGGGACTGTGGCAGTCGGTGCTTCCACTCGGCCCCCTAATGCTGTTGTCGCTTGTTGCTCAGCTGCTCGGCTTGCGCATTCTCTCTCTGTTGCTCCATGAGCTTAGTTGCTCTTGCCTTGATTAGAGCGTCGGGCTCCTTCTTCGAGAGCATCACCGTGTGCGGTCGTCCAGCCTCGTCCATTGCTTCCGTTCGGATGCAGGAGCGTTCCCACAGACGGCGCCAATTTGATCCTGTCCGAACGCTGACTCAACGGACGCTGGGCACGTGACGCTCTCCGATTTGCTGATATAGATCTCCGGCTAGTCGTCCGAAGCTCCGGCGAACCTGCACAGAAGTCGGGCCGGGAAGGGGTTCCTGGCGGCGACCCTCCGACGCTCAAGTCAGGCAAGCAAGTGGTGGAAAAAGTAGCTCCAAAGGTTGTATATCGCCTACCTCCGGCGAAGTATGAGGCTCGTTATATAGGATGGTGAAAAGGTCCCTGTGCGTCCACCGAGGCACATACATGTCCGTAGCCCATACTTCGGTATGTGTCTGTCAGAACGCTTACCTGACTCCATACTGCTACAGTCCAATCACGTCTTCGATGAGACAGCAGAACACCTCGTTGTCAGATTTGGAGTATGGCCTAGCCATAGGACTTGACGGCTTCAGAAGATGTTCCTGTTCTCCTTTACCCACCGCCGGTCGGGACGTCTGTCCGTCCGGCTGAACGGGGAGTTCACGCGCCGGCCGGACAGATCTCATCTCATGCGCAGTCCGGGCGGCACTCTCCTCACGTCCGGACTGCCGTTTGCAGCGATATGCTGGGGAGAATTTCGGTAGGGTGCTATGTAAGAACTGTTAGCAGTACACCACCTTCTCTTAGGCCTTCCGCTTGGCTCTTTGCTACTGTTCCATTGAGCGTCGAACCCCAACTTTAGTCGGGGCGCCTATTGCCTCAGCTATTCACTAGTCGGTCTGCCTAGGTCGGTCGGTCTGCCTATCCGGTCGGCCACTTGGCCTTTTGACTCCAGCGTGGCATGGACCCCTCAGAATGGGGGGCCCCCGTTCTAACCGCCGGATCAACTCCCAAGAGCCTTCAAGAACTAGCGGTGAAGATTGGAGAAAGGCGCTGAAGATTTCTGTAAGCTCGCAGGAAAGACATCACAAAGATCTAGAGAAGAAAACGCTCCGCCCAGGCGTTAAACAGTGCTCTCAATCAATCGAATTCATCCCCAATTGATTGCCACGTCATCACCGCTCCATCGCAGCTAGACCCGACCCCGGGCCGGGTCTGGCCCGGACCCGGCCTGGGCCCGTAACTGGGTCAACGGGCCGGTTGCCCGTTGACCCGGTTCACCGGGTCGAACCGGAACCGGCCCGGCAAGTTGCCGGGCCGGTTCCGGTTCATTGGGTGTAAAAATCGGCGAACCGCCGGTTAACTGGCGGGTTGAACCGGCGGTTCAGCCGCAAAATTTTTTTTTTTTTAAACGGCTTGAACCGCCGGTTAACCGGCGGTTCATAGCCGTTGGAACCACCGGTTAACCGGCGGTTCGTAGCCGTTGGGAGGGTTTTTTAGATATTTTTTTTCAACGGTTAGGATCATTTGACCGTTTTTTGATCAATGGCTATGATTTAGTGTCTGTGACTATCAAAACTTTATAAATAGAGAGCTCATTCATCATTTTTCACACACATCTTCTCTACTCTTAATCTCATTTTCGTATTCTCTAATCTCTACGCGCTTTCGTTTTCAATTTTCAATTACAATGAAAGGAGGCCGCGGAGGTGCATCATCTTGAGCTCGGAAGGGAAAGCAAATAATGAATTCGCGGGAGGAGGACCCCAACATTCAATCCACCGATGATGAGATCGAGCATCTTCCGAATCCGACACCCGAAACACAAGGAAGTACCGATGCAATTACTTCTAAGGTTCGGGAACTTCCTCCTCTAAAGTCTTCTATTTTTACTAAACATTTTGAGAAGGTCACTCTTCCGTCGGGAGAAATGCGTGCAAAATGTAAGCACTGCAATGCTTCCTACAAATTCCAAGTCGGCGGCGGCTATGGGTCGTTGAAACGACATGTAGAAACGAAGCACCCGACGGAATATGGACTCGACCGTTCTCAAACACAATTATCAAGATTTTCTTCAACTAGCGATAGTACCGATTCCGGTTTATTTTTATATTCGGATAATAAATTAAGAGAATCATTAGCTAAATTTGTTTCCGTAGAATATCTTTCTTTTAGTTTTGGATCTAAATGCACATTTGAAGATTTTTGTAAAGAATCTCTTAATCCATGTGCTAAACGTGTTCCTAGGACTACACTTACTCGTACAATTAAAAAATTAGTAAAACAAGGAAAAAAGAATTTAATTGATGAATTTAGTAAATTAGATAATAAAGTTTCTTTATGTTCCGATATTTGGAGTGATCATTAGCAAACACATTCCTATATGGGTGTGACTTGCCATTGGATCGATAACTCTTGGAACCTCCAAAAAAGATTATTAGCTTATAGAGTTTTTGATGAATCACATAATGCTCATAATATCGCACAATTATTATGTTTAATTTTAGAAGAATATGGTTTAACTCATAAAATATTTTCAATATCATTAGATAATGCTAGTTCTAATACCGCTTGTATAGATGATCTAAAATTTGTTTGTCAACCTATTATTGGAGGTTTATTTTTTAATATTCGTTGTGTATGCCATGTTTTAAATTTATGTGTTCAAGATGGTTTAAAAATTTTAGAAAGTTATATTAAACCAATTAGAATTGCAATTTCTTATTTATGGTCTCATCCATCTATAATGAAACAATGGGGTAGGTTTTGTAAAATTAATGGAATGAGACCTAAAAAATTTCCACGTGATGTACCAACACGTTGGAATTCAACATACCAATTATTATAAGATTCATTTCAATATAAAGAATTATTATGTTCATTTTTTGCACAAAACACTAATACTAATATATATTTATTTTCACAACAATGGAATATTTGTAGTAGTATTTGTGAAATTTTAAAAGTATTTAATGATGCAACCGAACAACTTTCCGGTGTTTATTATCCCACTGCTCAATTAGTTTTAGAAAATTTTTCTAATATAGTATTAGTTTTAAATGAACATATTAATAATGAATCTTTATCTCCTTGCATCTTAGCTATGAAAACTAAATGGGAAAAATATTTTTATTTAATTCCTGAAATTTATTTAATTGCATTTGCTTTAGATCCTAGATTTAAATTAGAAGTTTTACAAGAAATGTTAACTTTATATTATGATGCTTTAATTCCAATTAAAGATTCTTCTTCCCGATCCAGATAATATTATATATAATGTTAGAATTTATTTATATGATATTTATAATCAATATTATGCAAAATATGGAACACAAATTAATATTTCTGAAATTCAACAAACTACTAGTAGTAATTTAAAACTTACAAAAGCACAACTCTTATTAAAAGAATGGACAAAACGTCCACGGGGATCCTCAAGTTCAACACAGGAACTTGAGAATTATTTTACGACTTCTTTTGATTTTAATGAAGCAGATAGCGAAAACTTTGATATCTTAAAGTGGTGGTCACAGAAGGCTCAAAGCTTTCCCGTTCTCTCCGTGATCGCAAAAGAAATTTTAGCTTGTCCAGTGTCAACTGTTGCTGTGGAGCAGACGTTCAGTGCCGGCGGCAACATATTAGATGAACGACGATCAACTTTGTCTCCCGACTCCTTGGAAGCCCAAGCATTACTGGACGATTGGACCAGAGCGGAGAAAAGAATCCAAGGAATGCAACTTTCAGATGACGAAGTTGAAGATTTTGATACTGAAGGAACAAATACGACAAGAACAGGAAATGGAAGTGAATGAAAATGTAAAAGGATAAAAAATGTAAAAGAACTACGTGGGCTTTGATTCCCCTAAAAGGATATGTAGGCAACTTAAATAAGTGCAAGCCCTTTGTTTAATAAATTTTAATTTCTAATTTTTAATGTTTAATGTTTAATGTTTAATTTTTAATTTTTAATTTTTAATTTTTTTAACATATTAATCTTGAACCGTGACGAACCGTGACGAACCGTGAACCGAACCGTGAACCGGCGGTTCTGAACCGTGAACCGTAACCGTCTTGGGCGGTTAAGATTAAGGGTCGACCTGCCTGGAACCGTCGAACCGGCGGTTCCGAACCGTCGAACCGTCGGTTCCGAATCGTGGTCAGGTCTAATCGCAACCGTCCATGACCTGCATCCTGCGCAACGGTCACTTCCCAATCGATCGACCGATCGATTGGGACTTCTCGAATCGATCGCACGATCGATTCAGAACCTTTTTGTGCTCTCGCATCCGCGTGAGAGCTTCTGCTGCCCAATCGATTGGCAGCTCCCAATCGATCGCCCGATCAATTGAGAAAGTCTCTGTGCTCACGATTTCATATCTCAATCGATCGACCTATCGATTGGGCCTTCCCACAATCACATCACAGTCCAAATCGATCGACCGATCGATTTGGACCCTGTTCAATCGATCCCCCGATCGATTGAATACTCTGAACTTGACTCAAACTCAAGTCTAAAGTCCCAAACCCAACTTCCGGTCAACCGTGGCCTGTTGGGCCTCCATGCCTAGCATTTGGCCACCCCCGACCAACCTCGAACTAGCCTTCTAGTCTCCTCCATCAGCCTTGCGTCCCTCGGATATCACCTCATCCTTCACGCCTTGCCTTCAGGAGCTTCCTTCGGCCTCATCCTAGTTGTCGGGTCTTCCTTGCCAAGTCATACCAGGACTTACCTTGCCAGGACCACATGCTTGGACTTTCCAATTGCCTGGCTCCTCACCAGGACTTTCTCCTTTGCCAAGATCACACTTGGACTTTCCAACTGCCTAGCTCCTCACAAGGACTTTCTCCTGCTTAGCTCCTCACTAGGACTTTCCCGTTGCCTGATTTCTCACCAGGACTTTCTCCTTTGCCAAGATTACATTTGGACTTTCCAATTACCTGGTTCCTCACCAGGACTTTCTCCTGCCTATCTCCTCACTAGGACTTTCCCGTTGTCTGGCTCCTCACCAGGACTTTCTCAAATGTCTAACATCCAGTTAGGGCTTTCCCAGTCAAGTCTCCTATCAACCTTGATCTACTTGACTTGTATTATCATCAACCTGGTCAATCCTTTGACCATCTCCATAACCAGACGATTGCTCCAGCAATCTCCTTATATTGTCAAACATCAGAACTCAAATCCCGACTCAAGCTTGACTCAACTCAAGCTTAGTCAAACTGGTCAACCTTGACCTAGGAAAATTGTCCCAACATTTTTGATACCAAAAAATTAAACTAAAGGAAGGTTAGGAAGATAATTGGCAATCCTAAATTATTAATTTCTAAAATAAGCAAAAACATGATCAACATTAAATGTGAAACATTATTCTCCAGCTTGATATGTTCTTTTAATCCAAGTGAAGCCACCTCAAATAGAGTTAAGATAAAGAAATCTGGATTTAGTTCAACTTCCACCTCGAGCAGTGACTAGACGGACTAGCAGTGACCGGCCATGGCGTGCAGTGAGTCTCTACGACCACCCAAGGAGAATCGTAACTAGTCGTAGCCAGCAGTGACCGGCAAAGGCCAGCCATGGCCATCAGCGGTTAGCAGCGACCAACCAGGCCAGCAGCGGCTGGCCTAGGGTAGTCGCGGTCGGCCAAGGGCCAATAGAAGCCAGCCAAGGGTAGCCACGACTGGGCAAGGCTAGTCGTCGCCGTTGAGTAGGGGAAAATAGAGGGGAGAGTGAGCTTACATTCATCGTCATTGCCATCAACGTCGCCGTTGCCAGAAATGGGGAAGTGAAATTAGGGAAACAGGTGTTTGGGAATTTAGGTTTTTTTTTTGCGACAAAACCCTAAAACCCATTTTTGTCACCAATTTGGCAACGAAAATCCTGTTCGTAGCCAAATTTGATGACGAAAGCTATTTTCACCGTCAAAATTGGCTATGAATATAGTTTTCATCGCCAAATCGGCAACAAATATCCTATTCATCGACAAATTTGGTGACAAACTCATCACATTTGGCTAGGAAACCTAGTTGGATCGCCAAATTTGGTGACAAAACCCGTTTTCGTCGTCAAATTGGCGACAAAAATCCCATTCATCACAAAATTTGGCAAGGAAACCCAGTTGGATCGCCAATTTTGACAATGAAACCCAAGTTCATCACCAAATATGGCTAGGAAACTGGGTTGGATTGCCAAATTTGGATATCATCACCAAATTTGGCTAGGAAACCTTGTTGGATTGCCAAATTTGGAGACTAAAACGGTTTTTGTCGCCAATTTGGTGATCTCATTCCCTAAATTTGGCGACGAATTCATATTTCGTTGTCAATCTGCGACAATTTCATAATTCGTCACAAACTTTACAACAAATTCATTATTCATTGTAAATTAACGACGAATTTAGCGACAAATTATTTTTTAGTGACGAATATAGAAACAAATGTGTTTTTGTTGCTAATATTGTGATTAAAATAATTTTATCATAAATTTTGTCGCTAATTTATGATGAAATTTATTTTTGTCGCAAAATTTATTATAGATTTACAACAACAACAACAACAAAAAATTTTTAGCGCTAACTTCGTCGCTAAAATCATGTCTTTTATAATGAAATATCTTTTTAACAAAAAAAAAAAAACAAAAGGAAGAAAGGAAAAGGCTCCGATCCTGGTTACTCGGGCTTCTTTGAGAAAGCCCGTTCCATCATGGCTGCTGCATCCTCCTCTCTCACCCCGAAGCTCCGGCATGTGCGCAGCTTTCGTCCACACCGAATGTGGTCAAAGGAGTCCGTCGGCACCGACGTCTTCATTCCCCGCGCCACTGCCAACAAGCTCGAAGTAAAGAAAATCACAGGCATATGCACCGTCCACATTGATTCTCGCGAGCCCGAACACTAATAAGCGCGCCATCAAAATGTACTTTGATTTTTTTTTTGTCAATTTATGTTGTCACTCTTGTGCTTAATATTCAATACTTGATTAAAAGTCATGTTCCTAATTCTTAAGCACTACTTAAATTCTTATCTTCTAGTTTTAGTTCCCACGTGTATAAAATGAAAATTAACTTAAAATTTGAACAATTTAAACTTTTGGATGGGCGAGTTCGGCTTTATTGATTCCCTTTTGCGCTAGGTTGAAAAATATCAATCTTCCTTCCCAAGAAAAACAAACTTATTAAATAGAATTTAAATTTTTGACAATGTCAGTTGATGATTTTTTTAAACGCTTTGACTATTAATTATCTCATCTGATAATGAACACCCTCTCATAAAATATTATCGTTCCTAAGAATTTGAATTTACGTGGAAGAAGAAAAGAATTGAAGAAAACCAACTTTACTATTTTTCTAATTAACTAGATCATAATTCCTAATCGCTTGTGTCTCAAGATATACAATGAACAAGTGATCTTTCATTTCTTGTCATCCTCCACAGCATGGCGATCTTGGATTGTCAATTCTGAATTTGTCAACGCCCTTGCCAAGTAAACTCTCATGCATGATCACGCCATTTGCACTCATATTTGTGAAGTTTCATATAAAAAATAATATAACAATAAGCTTCCTCGTAATCAACCAAATATTTAAACAAAGCCACAATTAATCTTACAAATTACACTGCCATTTGGATTAATAATAAATTGATCACTTCTCCCTCTCAATTTATTTAAGTTGGCAAACATATGACGGTCACCACGAGCCCATCAATTTATACATTCTTTAGGTAACTAACTAACTCGTTTTACTTTTTTCTTTGGTGCTTAATTCAGTAAGTCAACAATCTTTTATAATGCACAGCTCGTTTATGGATGTCCTAAAACACTCTAGTTATATCTTTAAATTGATACGACGGACAATTATTTAGTCTATAAACGATATAAATTCAAATGTCAATAATCACTGACTTTTGTTTATTAGCTTTCCTTTTATCGTTTGCTAAGAATTCCAGTTTTTTAATCAATAATTGACTTTTTCTCTAGTCAAACTACACCGCATCGGTTATTATTTTTCAAATAATTCACTTTAAAGAATTAAATATAGTTAGTTAGTTAGTTAATTAATTTTATCTCTTGTTGCTTAACTTTCTTTTTCTTATTTGTTAAAAATCCTTAGTCAATTGAAATTAGTTCTACTCTTAAGGACTAATGAATTATCTTAAAAAACTAATTATCTTGCTTTCTAAATATATTGATGAGAATATATAGTTGTTAATTATGATTATCAGTATCATATAATTAAAATTTTTCCAATTCTAAAATTCTGATCCGACTCAGTCTGTTTGGGAATGTTGACTTCGAAAGCCAAGTCAAGTCAAACGCCATGATTTAAAAAAATTTATTGGTCATTTATTTTTTTAAAATATCAGCTGTCAAATATATATTTAATTTTTATTTTTTAAATAAATATACTGATCATTTATTTAGCCAGTAATTATTTTTTAAAAAAATACCCATCATTATTTTAGTCAGGAATAATTTTACCATGTATGAATTATCGGCCAAGTGCTGATCAAATATTTATGACCAATAATTCCATAGAAAAGAGTGCTGGATTGACTGGACTGCCATTTTTATTGGCCGGTAATCCTATTTTTAATTTCAAATAATGAATTTACCTAGAAACTGCCATATACTCATATCTTTCCTAATATTAGACTATTTACAGATTTCCGTTGCAATTTCCCTCTCGTTATAAGAAAATATTTACTTTATTCGGAAGTCATTGCCGCAGCGGTGCTTTGAGAATGACACTCATTTTTTGAAAAGAAATAAATTATGAAAGACATTTATTTTAATATAACGGTTCTTTATATAAAATTAGACATTCAGTAAAATATCTTATATCCGTTAAATTAACTCCGAAACAATTGATAATATCGGTGCATGGAATTGGCAACGCAAAGAGTGAATTAATTATTATTGCACCCATGCACGTGTTGGAACGAATGCATGCATCGTTTAGACTTTAGCGAGTGTTCAAAAGTTAAACTTCTACGCAAATTATTCATCCGTATATGTAAGCATTATATATCATTAATTAATTAATTAAGTTATTTTGAAAAAACTCCTCTGCCGAAATCAAACTCTACGTTTGAAAATTTCAACATAAACAGGAAAACTCGACCGCCATCTGAAATCACATTTTTCTAAAATCAAGATGATGTCTGATCATTACCTACTGCCTCCACACGTTGAAAAACAATATATATATATATATAAGGGCCCCTTCAAGCTCTTCCATTGCCATCCATCTTCGAAGTAAACACAAAGAGATCAAGTAGTTTTGATATCTTCTTTGTCGATTCGATACTCTCTTCCTCCTCTAATACTATCATGGCTTGGCTTAAGGCCTTGGCGTTGGCTTTAAGCCTTGCTTGGTTAGGGTTCGTGGCAGATGCTGCAATTGTGGAGCACACATTTAACGTAATTTTTATGATTTTTTTATTAAGTTTTTTTTTTACTAGCTAAGGCTTCGATTTAATCTTGTTTTTTTTAAAAAAAAAAATTGAATTTATAGGTGGGCAATTTGAGTGTTCGACGATTGTGCCAGAACACAGTCATAACTGCAGTTAACGGCCAGATGCCCGGGCCGACCATTGAAGTGAATGAAGGTGACACGTTGGTCGTTCACGTCATCAATGACTCCCCTTATAATATGACAATTCACTGGTAATTTATTACGAGATTATATGTTTTTATATTCGATATTATTAATTGTTCGTGATTAGACGATCGCTAAAATACTTAATTTTGAGTCTTGTAGGCATGGTGTTCTTCAAATCTTGAGCAGTTGGGCTGATGGCGCGAACATGATATCGCAATGCCCGATCCGTTCGGGAAAGAAATTCACCTATAAATTCAACGTCACAAAACAAGAAGGCACTCTTTGGTGGCACGCCCACACTTCCTTTCTCCGTGCGACTGTCTATGGAGCTCTCATCATCCGCCCTCGACGTGGCCCTGCGGGCTACCCCTTCCCTAAGCCTGATTACGAAGTTCCCATCATAATCGGAGAATGGTGGAACGCCAATGTGGTGGAGTTGGAGAGAATAGCCATCGACGTCGGCGGCATCCCCACCATCTCGGACGCCTTCACCATCAACGGCCAGCCCGGCGACCAGTACAATTGCTCTAGAAAACGTGAGCTAAATCAATTAACTGTGAGCATGAACTCGGCGATGATCGTTAACTTGATGGTTTGGATGTGCAGACATGTACGAGCTCAAGGTGGTGCCCGGGAAGACCTACTTGCTGCGCCTCATCAACTCTGCACTCGTGAACCAGCACTTCTTCATGATCGCTGGCCACTCCTTCACTGTCGTCGCCGCCGACGCCAGCTACACCGCCCCTTACAAAACCGACGTCCTCGTCCTCGCCTCCGGCCAGACCGTCGACGCCCTCATGGTCGCCGACGCTGCACCCGGTGACTACTACATGGCCGCCCGCCCGTACATCAGCACTGGATTCAACTTCCCCGGACTCCGCTTCGACACCTCCACCACTACGGCAGTCCTTCGCTACCACACCCCGCGTCCGGCGACGCCGCTCATGCCGATGCTCCCGAGCCTGTACTCCCTCGAGACCGCGAACCGGTTTTACACGAACATTACCGGGTTGGTCCGGCCGGGCCACCCGACCGTGCCGCTGCATGTGGATGAGCACATGTTTGTCACGTTTGGGTTCGGTCTGGTTCCCTGCGTGCCGAGTCAAATCCGCTGCAACCGTTCCACCGGGTCCTTCGCCGCGAGCATGAACAACGTGTCGTTCCATTTCCCCACCCGGGTGTCCCTCCTGGAGGCGAGCTATCGGCGGATCGATGGCGTCTACACCGCCGACTTCCCCGACGAGCCGCCGGTCTGGTTCGACTTCACCAACGTGACCGACCCCGGGCTGACGATGACAGTGAAGCAGACCCGGGCGAAGCGGGTCCGGTTCGGGGCGACGGTCGAGATGGTCCTGCAGAACACGGCGATCATCGCGACGGAGAACCACCCGATGCACATCCATGGCTACAACTTCTTCATTCTCGCACAAGGTTTCGGCAACTACAACAAGGCTACCGCCCCCGCCCGGTACAATCTGGTGAACCCGCAGGTGAGGAACACCATCGGTGTGCCGGTCGGAGGCTGGGCTGTCATCCGGTTCGTGGCCAATAACCCAGGTTCGAAGTCAAACTGCTCTCATCTCCGTTTCGAGAAACTGGAACTCTGAATCTAACATTTTTGTGAATATGTTGATCGAATCGAACTAGGGATGTGGTTCATGCACTGCCATTTGGATTCGCACTTGCCGTTGGGGTTGTCGATGGCGTTCGAGGTGGAGAATGGACCGGACGCGGACTCGACGCTGCCGCCGCCGCCGCCGGACTACCCGAGTTGCCATGATTATTAAGTTAAGCCGGCTGGCCGGCCGGAGAAGAAGATGAATAAATATAGCAGCTTAATTTATTACATTTACATGTACTATTGGCAGCACATTGTGCACATTTACATGTGCTAGAAAATTATCATTATCTTATCGATTGTCATAATTCTCACTGTTAATTTTTATTTATTACATGTTACACATTCTATATCTCTAGCCCAGCCCAGAACTCTCTAAAAACCCAACTTGAGCCTAAGCTATAGAACTCTCCAGAAGCCTCATCCTCATGTTTCCGTTCCTATTAAAACCCTCCCATTCCGCAGGCGAAAACTGAACTCGCACTTCTTCTCCTCCTCCTTTTTCACGCAATCCGTCTACAAGATCAAGATGTCGATGACTCCCTTCGACTACTGTAGCCGGCTAGGAGGCCTCCTCGATCTCTGGGACCCCTTCGAGGGCTTCCCCTTCGAGTCTCGCCTCGCCTTCCCTCGCTTCGGCGACGACTCCGCCTTCGCCTCTGCCGCTGGCGCCCGCGTCGACTGGAAGGAAACCCAGGAGGCGCACGTCTTCATGGCCGATCTCCCAGGCCTGCGCAAGGAGGACGTCAGGGTGGAGGTGGAGGACGGCTCGGTCCTCCAGATCAGCGGCCAGCGCAGCCGCGAGCGCGAGGAGAAGACCGACACCTGGCACCGAATCGAGCGCAGCAGCGGTAAATTCCAACGCAGATTCCGCCTGCCGGCTAACGCCAAGGCGGATCAGGTCAAGGCAGCCATGGAGAACGGCGTGCTCACTGTTACCGTGGCCAAGGAAGGGGTGAAGAAGCCCGGCATCAGGTCCATCGAGATTTCCGGTTAGTTTCGAGATTCAGACGTGTTTCTGCCTCGCTACTGCATCAGATGCCTATATGCTTGCTTCCTTATGTGCGTTTGTGCTTTTGCTGCTCTTCCTTTCGGGTGAACCATCCAGATCTATCCACCGTAGTCTTCGACGATGCTTTAAATAAATAGTGTACAAATCTTTCTAATTTTTCTTGGAGTATTTCGTTTTAATATCGCAAGCTCTACGGGAATGCGGAGTGCGTGCGTGCGTGAGCTAGGTAAGCAGTCGGACTGAAAATTAGAATGTCAAGAAAGAGAACTGAATCGGTTCTATTAAACTATATTTTTAAATTATTGAATTTTTATAATAGTGTTAGAAATAGAATGGAGAGATTAGAGAAGGAAAGTGCGATGAAAATTATTAAAATATATTTTTAATAATGTATTTTTAAATTATTGAAAATAATTTAGTAAACTTAAAATAAAATTAGTTCTATTAAAATGATACGTAGGAAGCGGATGAGAGAGAATGGGATGAAAGATAATATGATGGAGATTTAAAAAAAAAATGATGAGAGATGAAGTGTAGAGGTCATAGTTTGTAGAATCGTGTGTGATTCTATATAAGATCAATTTTAGGTCAAGATCGGATTGTAGAAACGTATAATCTTATAAAAAATCTTTAATAATTAGAAGGGGTGAATACAAACATAAAAAATAAAAAGTATAATGTGAAACAATATTAAATCTCCACTAAGAGGGTGTTTGGCTGAGCTTATAAGTTGTTTTAGAGAGCTTATAAGCTCTTCAAATTTGTTTGGTAATTTTTTTTCCAAATAGCTTATAAGTTGTTAAAATAAGTTGTTTTGGAGCTTATAAGTTGTTTTTAAAAAAGTATGGAAGACCTTATTTTTTTTAAAAAAAATCTTATTTTAATAATTTATTTCTCTAAAATACCCTTATATAATTTCATAAATCCTTATTTTATCCTCCATAAATTTTTATAAGTCTAATATTTTTTATCTCCGTCGACTTTTCTTCTAACATTGTGTATCTTCTCTGTCAATGCCTCTTTCTAATTTTCTCTCTCCCGGTGCAGGAATTCGTTCAAAACTCTCTATTAATAAAAATCTCAAAATCCTCTATTAATAGTATTATACTCTTTTTGATAATTTTATTAATAAAAAGATCTTATAATACCAAATACATTAATATCTTTAAGTTGATTGTAATAAGTTCACCCAAAATTTTAACAACTTATTTTTAAAATAAGACCTAACAATTTATAAGCTCCAAAAGTAACTTATAAGCTGTACGAATTTATAAACTGTTTTTAATAAGTTTAGACAAACATCCTCTAAATGTATTAACTTAGAATGTCCAATTCACAATTAAAATATCGTAGTATCATATTATTCATTGCTCTTTGTTACACATAAAAATAGGCATCATGCATTCATTTTCGTTGAGATCTTTCAATCCTCAAAGACAAAAACTTTTGGAGTAGAGTTAAATGTGCAATGATCAATTGCTACAAGCTACATAACAACAAAAGAATAATGCAAAATAACCTAGCAATTGTAATTGAGAAAGGGGTGCTTATTTATTTATTTATTTATTTTAATCAAGAGGATCTGTCATTTATTGGAAAAAGAAATCTCATACTAGAAGGGGGCCAAATCTTACCTTCTCGTAAGATTTATTACAAAGACTTTAACTACTTTAGAATAAACTCCAAAGTAATGCTAATCAACTCTATAAATTTTACAAAAGCCAAAATTTAAAGAACTCCTCCTCACCCATATACAAATTAAAACATATCCACATATGAACCATCATAAGAGATCCTTGAAACCCCAAACTTTTCAAAAATTAAAATCAGACTTGGAAGGCTCCACAAAGTGTGAAGAACAATTCGTGTAAACTCAACCGAAATCTCATATGAATCCTATATACAAAATTAAATCTGCACATATCCTCCCTACACCAATGAGATTGCAGAATATTCCACAGAATCCAAACTCCACCTTCAATAAGCCTCATAACTCATAAGTACTAGAACCAACCAAAATGAATAAAGCACACAAACATCTCACTGCAACCACTCACTGCACTGCACACACTCTGCCGAAATCCCAAAACCAACCAACCACCTCAGAAACCTACAAAACGAGAGCATGCCAAGCCTCCAATGCATCCACACTTTCAACTCTGCTTTCTGCATAATAAGCCCCAACATACACCATAATCCAGAAAAACTCATATCAAAATGCTCCACAATTTGCAATGCTCAGCCACTTAGACAACGATTCCCCAAATGTCATAAAAACAAAACAACAACACACAATCCAAAAAAATCACATTTTTAAGCTCTGGTGACATAGCATCCGAAACCCAGCAAAATAACATAAAAATCACAATGCAATCACGCTATCCATTCAACGCAAAAATAATTCATATAAATACACATTCAATCAATAGATCAACATAAACTCTCTTGTATATTATAGCCAAAATAACCTAACATGCTAGCATCCAAAATAACCTAGCGTACATTTAACATTTTACATCTTAATTCTAAACATATATACAATCAGTTTATATAATTAGAAGTCATTCTCAAATCCATAACAATTATCTCCAAATCCATAATCTTCATTGTGGCCAACAGTTTTAACAGATTCATCCACTTTTGACATTTAAATAGCATCTTCATTGATCACATTTAAATCATTTTCATCCTCTTCTTCATTAACCAAGTTGTGCATTTGATTGACTTGTTTTCTCTTTCCACGAGATTCACTAGGTGTTTCATCAACTACATGAAAACCAAAATGAATGTAACAAATTTAACACTAATATGTAAAAGTTAACACCCAATGGAACTTTTCATAATGATTGATGATAAATAAAAATAACTTACTAATCCTCATTATATGTGATGCAACGACTTCAACCTCATCATTTTCCTCCTCATCTGTAGTGTCATGATTTTGATTTTCATCTAAAATTCTTAACCATTCATTGTCTTTTGGTAATACAGGATCTTCTATCTCTGTTATCCATTCATCATCAGAAGGAAAATTTTCAAATTGATCTTTTTCAACATTCATCATCTTTTGTTTTTCTCTTTCCCTCTCTTTCTTTTAATCTCAAGTTATACATCACAAAAGCCCCCACGGGCGGGATCAGCCGGTTATGACATGGTATTCTTGCATCATGAGTCGGGAGGTCGAGGGTCTGCGGCAGCAATTGCGATAACATCAATATCTGTCCATGCTAAACACCTAAGACCGCCATGTCATAGCTGGGCCCGTATTCACCGTGATTTACTCCCTCTCATACTTGTGGGGCCGGGGTGAGGGGGCCGCTGGGTTGGCGGTTCCAACCTTGCATCAAGTTATACATCACAAAAAACAAATCATTCATCCTTTTTTGGGCTAAACGGTTCCTCCTTTTTGAATGCACCTATTTTCCAATGAAAAAGTATTAAGTATCAAGTTATCAACACACACAGAATTTGTTATAAACAAAGTTTTTGAATAGTTTAGATTGTTTAGCTACTTGAAAAATTAAATAGCATACAAAAGAAGTATTATCATTTCAAATGTACTCCAATTCTATTCACATCCTGAAGAACTATATGTCAAACTTAAAACTCTAATAGCAAATCTTTGCAACTCCGGACAATCATCCTCAAAAGAATGCCACCAATCAGCTAGAGTAAAAACAAAACATAAAAAAAAATCATAAATTTTTTTCAATTGAGTCTAACTTTTTTTTAAAATAATAATAAATAACCTGGTGATTTTGTGTTCCTTGATTGAATAGCATTTTCAATGCCAAATAATCCTTTTGTCATTCTGAATCTGTCCAATTGTTGGTCAATTGTATCTCGATCAGTAACGTTAGGAACAATTATGGTCATACATTCATAAAGTCCATGCTTTACATTCACATCTATTAGAAAAGTTTGACTATAATGATATTGAGGATTCCAATAATAGCCTGTAGCATGTAATGATTGACTAAGCATGTTTTTCCATCTCTTATCAATAATAGTATAGACGGGCTCATATCTACAAAATAGTGAGAAATTCATTAATCATATAATTCAATATCAGAATTAAACATATAATAAATTCAATAATATCTTACCTCTTTTTAGAACTCCTTAAATTTGTCTTAATCTCCTCCTTTACATGTTCTATTGCTTTGTAGAGAAAACCCATAGCATGCTTATCATCAAAATCAACCATTCTCAAAACTTTTATAAGTGGTGATACGATCTTTAAGCACAGTTTAACATTTGGCCAAAAATTTTGAGTGTCAAAAATGATGTTGCAGATTTCTTGTCCTTTTTTCTTCTTAGAATGTGAGCTGCCTCCATTTTTCATATGCCAAAAAAAAAAAAAAAAAACAATTAGCTCACCTTTCAATTCAAGAAGGCGTCTTATAGTCAAATATGATATGGCAAAATGAGTAACGTTGGGTCTAACCAACTCCTTACCTTTTGTGAACTCTTTCATCCAATTAACAACTGTACCCCAAGAGTAAATATAGGAGACCACTAATTTAGCCCTTGCTATTGTTTCCTTTTGCATTGGATCATGCTTGTTAAAATCCTCTAGCATCAAATCCAAGCAGTGGGCAGCACAAGGAGTCCAAAACAAATTTTTCCTTTTCTCCATTAATAATTTCCCAACTGCTTTATAATTAGCAGCATTATCTGAAATAATCTGCACAACATTTTCCTCCCCTACCTTTTCAACATCATCCAACATTTCAAATATCTTATCAGCAATTTTTGAAATATTAGTTGTTTCTACTGAACTTAAGAATACAGTTTTAGATGGACTATTGACAAGAAAATTACACATTATTCCCTTTCTTTGATCAATCCAGTCATCTGACATAATAATACAACTAATTTTTTACCATCTGACATAATAATACAACTAATTTTTTACCATTCTTCCTTGTATTTTTGAATAGCATTCAAGGTTTCAACCACTTCTCTCTTCAAAAAGGTGTCTCTGCAATCCCCTCCCAAATTCTCCTATTTGTGCAACCATTTTAGAAAAGAAAGGATTATTCACTACATTAACAGGAATAACACTGCTATAAAATCATTGAGCTATAGTTTGACAAACTTCATCCCTCTCATGTTTTCTCCACTTCTCATTTAGAGTTGTTTGTTTTCCCTTCAATCCTCTTGTTTTTTTAGTAACCAATTCATCCCTGGAACCAAATTGTTCAACTTCGTCTCCATCTATTGATTCGAATGAAGAATTAAACTTTCTTTTAGTTCTTTTTAAAGAATCTTCACTCTTACATCTTTATCAACTCAAGCATTTCTTTCCTAACCTCATTTGAGACTTGAGGACATAGTTCAACATCTTTACGTGTGCAAGCCAAGTGGTGCTTTAACTGATAAATCCCTCCAGCACGAATGATATTACAATACTTACATTGAACCTTCTTTGTTGTAGCATCAATTTCCTTGTCATGTTTCCATGATGGATTCAAACGGGCACCAAGAGCATTTTTATGGTTTTCTTCACGGGAGGAGCGGACGAAGACATTATGTAAGTTGAAAATTAAGAATTTTGAAATCAAAACACTATACAAGTACAACACAGACAAAGAAAATAGAGTTAGAATACAAATAAATAAATATCTATGCAGTAAAAAAAATCAAAAAAGGAAAAAAAGTTCAAAACTTCAAACTAGCAATGAAGTATTAAACCAAAAAAAAAAGTCAGCAGAAATTGTTTTGCAACAAGCCAACAACCACTTTTAGCAACCTTTCGGGAAGTTTTTTGAAATGAAAAAAGCATTTAAAAGAAATCTAATCAGGAAGAAAGCAGTCGATAATGATAAATTGATGATGATGGATAATGATGATGGTATTGGACCGCTTGGGCCGGCTAGAAGGGGGGTTAAATAGTCTGCAAAAAAATAAAGAAAAATCCTTCTTGAACTTTCAACAGAACACTTACATAAATTATAAAAGCAATAAATTAAAACAGAAAAGAAGAGACACATAGGGATTTACTTGGTTACAACCGGGGAGGTTGTTAATCCAAGGAAGATGTCGCATTAGTGTCTCTTTCAGGCGGAGAATCCTCTTACAGCAATGAAGCGTACAAATAAAGAAGCTAAACTCTAAAGAAGGCATACAAGTGTTGGAAAATGAATTGCTTGAGTTGATTTTAAGCTTCTGGACCAAGGTTATATTTATAGTCTTGGTTGGGACGCCTGAAAGGGTTCCGGGCGCCCTGAGGGGATAAAACGTTATCCCCAACGCACTAATCGTGGTTTGACTATGATCTGGATAAAAGTCAATCCCGAGCGCCCGGAATGGATCGGGGCGCCCAGAATGGATCTGGGCGCCCGAACCACTAAAGTCAACCAAGTTGACTTTTGGTTCGGGCCCTCTGCTCCGGTGCTGCTCGCCTCGGTTCGGGTCTTCTGCTCCAGCTCCATTTGCTTGGGTGATTTCAGCCAACCGAAATAAGGCTCACCCTAACCCAATTTCTGTCTTCTCGAGCAACCTTCCGCTCCAGCTTCTCGTCCCTCGGAAACACTGACGCCTCCTTCTCGTTCGCCCGCGTACTCTTCCACAAGGCCTCGTACCTCAGACACATCAAGCCCGTCGGCTCCCTCCTGTGCCGTCCTTCTCACTAGCTGCGTCTTTTGCTCGACTCTCTATGCTCCTAAGCTCCTGCACACTTAGACACAAGGTCAAAAACACGACATGACCTAACTTAACTTGTTGATCACATCAAAATAACCTTGGGGTTCCAACAGATGGTTGACGAATCTTCATTCGGTCACTTCAAGCAGCGTTGAGCCTTTGGATTTTGAAGGGTTTAGGGTAGAGAAGATGAACTGTTGTTGGGAACTTGAGAGTTGGGACTGTGATACTTTTGGTGGAGCTTGCAGCTAGTGGCCATGGCGAGTAAAGTGACACGAGAGTACAGGATAAGGCATGGAGGCGGTGTGGTCGTCACTCATCGATGTGGTCGTCACTCATCGTCTCGTGGGTGGCGGTGTGGTCATCGCTCGTCACTCGTCGCCTCGTGGGTGGCGGAGGGGAAGTAGAAGTTTAGGCGTTTAACTACTAAAAACCTAATATCTATTGAGCAAAAGGAATCTATTTAATAATATTTCGGCTTGGGCTGGTTTTATGGGCCAAAAAAGAGCCAAAGTAAAAAAATGGACCAAAACATGGCTTAATTCTAAAAAAACAGGGTAGAATCATAGAATCGTAGGATTAGTGCAATTCTACCGATCTTATATGATCCTAACGATTCCGTCGCGATTCTGCCACATAAAACGACCTCAAACGACCCTGGATCGATTTTGGATTTCTGGATCGTAGAATCATACGATCCTACGATCTGGATCGCAATTTTACAAACCATGGTAGAGACTAGAGAAGGAAGAAAATAAGGTGAGAGTATAATGGGAGAGTATGAGGAAAGAGAATCACAATGATAAGAGAAAATGTGGAACTGTTATATCAGTGGTCTTTCTAGAACCGGTCTTACGGATATGGAGAGAGGTAAATGCAGGTACATAGCTAAAAACGCATGAACCATGCGCCCTCAAACAGTGTTACGTCCTGGGGACACGTGTGATGAGAGAATATGATGAAAGAGAATGAGGAGAGAGAGAGAATGAAGAGAAAATGCGATGAGAGAAATTGAGGAGAGAGAAAATATAATGAGAGAAAAAGTATGATGGGAGAGAATGAAGATAGAGAAAGTGTGATGAGAGAAAATAAAGAGAGAGAAAGTATGATAAGAGAAAAAATGTTATAAAAGATAATGAATAGAGAGAAAGTGTGATAAGAGAAAATGAGAAGGGAGAATGTGGAACCGCCACATCAGTGACCCCCCTAGAGCCGATCTTATGGACATGGAGGGAGGTAAATGTAGGTACACAGCTGAAAACGCATGACCGAAGTCATAGATAAATAATCACCGAAGTAGATGAGAACAGAGAATGTGATGGAAGAGATTGAGGAGAGAGAAAGAATGATGAGAGAAAGTTTGATTAAAGAGGATGAGGAGAGAGAGTGATGAGAGAGATTGAAAAGAGAAAAAGGACGATAAGAGACACTAGTAGAATTTTCTTGATTGACTTTGTATATTCACCGAAGTCATAGATAGATAATCACTGAAGTAGATGCACGTGAAATAATAGGGTACTGTTTTAGGAAAAAAGCGAAGTCTTTGATCGATTTAAGGAGGTAAAATTGGTTTAAAGTTGGATTGATGATGAAGTAAAAAACACTTTTTACTTTGTTTGTATTGTAAAATGCCGAAGTAATCAATGATATATAATTTTACAATTTAAATTAATTACTGAAGTAAAAAAATATCTTTTACTTTATTAGTTGTGTAACGTGCTAAAGTAATAGATGATATATAACTTTACGATTTATATTGGTTGGCAAAAATATATTTTGTAACTTCACCATAACTTTTATTTATCGAAATATTTAGTATTATGTTACTTCGTAGTTTAGAATTATTGACAAAGTAATTGATTATCAAGACTTCATTGTTTTGTATAATACTAAAATAATTGATAAGAAACAACTTCGCAATTATTAAACTGTGATGAACTAAATATTATCTTTGACTTTGACACAATTTTAATGTGATGAAGTAAAAACATATTTTTCACTTCATCAAAATTAAAACATATATATACAAAACTTAAAATGCATTAATTAGATCCACAAAATGATAAATACCTTAATAATCCACAAATTTATCCACCAATCTACAAGTATATATTCACAAATTCATAAGTATAGCCAAAATTACATCGACAAACCAAAAGTGTATCCACAAGTATGTATATCCAAAAATCCATAATGTAAAATAAAATATTTATCCTAACGTATACGACCCATTTAGGCATCTATATACGAGTAGATGAATTCGCTCCATTTACTTCTGACTTCATCATATTGAGATTGGTTATAATATTGATTCTTGATTGTTCATGCAAACTTTTATGTAAAAAATATAAAAATACATTAGATTTATAAAATCATTTATCTAAAAAATGATGAATATCTAAAACATAAATTTATCCACCAATTTACAAGTATATATCCAAAAATTCATAAGTGTAACCAAAATTACACCCACAAACCAAAAGTGCATCCACAAGTATGTATATCCAAAAATCTATAATGTAAAATAAAATATTTATCCTAACATACACCATCCATTTAGGCATCTATATACGAGTAGATGAATTCGCTCCATTACTTCTGATTTCATCATATTGAGATTGGTTGTGATATTGATTCTTGATTGTTCATGCAAACTTTTATGTAAAACATATAAAAATACATTAGAGTTATAAAATCATTCATCTAAAAAATGACGAATATCCAAAATAAAATAACAAAACTGAGCATATATCATAAAGAAAAAACTCATCATCTTCTCCAACTATGGATTTTCACATTTAACTATCTCTTTAATGTAGCTTATCACATAATATCCATATTCAACAGAACCATTTTATTTTAGATTACCCTATAATGTTATATAAAAAAGTAATGCAACGATTATAATCCAAATAATAAGAACTATACATTCATGTCTTAATACATATGTATAATATATACTATCAATTACTTAAACCCTGGTGCTTTAGCAGTACCTTTCGAGGCATTGTACATCTTGACCCCTACATTTTAAAAAGTAAAAAAGTTATTTTTTCATATTTATAAGTGAATGCATTCAAAATCAACATAATCTACTATCTATTTGGTCATTATAGCTTTCCATGCATTGTCTATAGTCAAGATCCAATAGTACCTGCAAAAATAAAAATATAACATTGACTACTATGTAGTAAGAATTAATAAATAACTAAAATCTTACCCAGTGTTGTATAGGATGAGGCAGATGTTGTCTCTACACACTGCTTCCAACTGGTTAGCAATATGTTGTGATATGTCACGATCATCTTTGCCAAGTTGGCTTGTAGCTATGTTGTCGGGATCCACAAATGAAACATAATCAGTCATGTCTTTATCTCTCAAATATTTATAGAGGTGACTACACTCAAATATTATATAACTCGGTTAAAAATGTTTCAAAGTGTGGACAAGCTCCAAATAAAATATTAAAAATACAAACAAACAGTGTAAGTTAGGCATAACATACCCCATATAAACCAAAATTTGTCTGACACCTATCTCTCTCATCTCCATAAAGCACAAGATATCTTCTCTTAGCAACCATATACTTTTCTGAGTTCTAAACAGTATCCTTAAACTCTATGTATATACTCTCTAATTCATTCATCAATATAATAACATGTGAGTAGATATATTTATATGTCATGGGTAATATCTTTTTGATATCCTTGAACTTAGTCACGCTAACCAAGAGCATCCGATAGAGAAAATGGTTAAAGTTTTCCCTTCTTCTACAATTTAGAATATTCATACAAGTATTATAAACTAACATGAAAAAGTAATATCACTTTCTAATACTAATAAAAGTAATGATTGAAATGTCTTTAAAGTATTGAAATAGCTTTAAAAATATATATGCACACTAAATTAAGATTCAGACACAAAATCTAAAATACAATGAAGGATAAAGAGAAATAGATTGGAGAAATAAAATATCTTTATTATGGACAGGCCAAATATTTAAGGCCAATATTGCCCAACTTGTTTTCTTCCCATCCATTCTAAACGTAAGTACTTGACCAAAGACAGGAATTAAGATTAAATGCACATCCCTCTACTCCCTAGGTCCTAATAAACAATTCCATCACCACTTAATGTGGTTCGATATAGAGCCACTATCAACACTAACCACAAGTGAGAGCAAAATTTCAAATTAGAAAGATAGCAAAAAAACATAATAAAAATGGAAAACAAACTTAATAGCAATGAGACAAATATATCTACCTCTGGTTCAAAGACACTACCTGGTGTGTTTTAAGCAATTCCCTCGATCAAAAAAGAGCACACAGTAGAAGACATTGATTTAGTACCATCTGGGGGAATTATTTTTATTCCACCAACATATGTCTCCACAACAACCATCTAAGAACAACAAAGCTTAATGCGCCAATAATCCATTGAAAAAAAAAACTTAGGTTCATGGAATATTGAACAACATGGATTATGTCAATCAATGTATGCAGCCATTGTTGAAATGACAGGAAAGGACTAATCTTGATAAAATAAGCAAACTTGATTCAAGGTCAAGTTCAGTCTTGTTGCTACAAATAATTGTTGCTGAACCCATAGTTTCACACGCTAAAAGGCTTCTTACTTGTTAAATAACACCTAAGAATTACTTAAAGCACATGTTCATGAATCACTTTTCAATCAAATGTAAGATGTATATTTACCAAAGCTTTGTCTGTTGATGTGAACATATGTTAAGGAGCTAGGAGGAATTAGGGGAAAATGGGAGGGCATTTTGGTCATTGCACTGTAGCATCCTTTTTAGGACACTGTTCACCTATGGAAAGGGGGGCTTTTTCGTTTTTTGCTTCCGTCGCCGGCTCCTTCTCACGCGACCTCTCCTCTTCCTTCTCCTCTTGACACCATGGCCTCCATCGCTTTCCTCTCCATGCTGACGACACCGATGCCACCTATGAGCATTGCAGCTGCCTCCCTCCCTCGCCAGCTACGACACCATCTCCTCCTTCGGGTTCTCTCGGCCACCGCCAAGGAGGTGGCCTCTCCCTCTCCTCACGCCCGTTGGCCAACTACCGCCCCTTCTCTGCTCTCTTTCTCATGATGAGGAGGTCGACATCCCCTCTCGCCGCCTTCGCCCTAAGTCGGATGCCCTCGCATCCTGTGGCCAAGCGCCCTTTCTCCCTTAGCCTCTTCCTCTCTTGACTTGCTGCCAAGGTCGTTTCTGTCCCTCTTCACGTCATTGCCAAGGCCACCACCACCCTAAGCATGGATGCTGCCTTGGAGGTTTTTCGTCGCATCCCCCCACAAACATCGACGCCTCCTCTTCTCCTTGCTCACGCATGTCTCTGACTCCCCCTTGTCATCACCTCCTCTCCACGCTGACACCGCAAAGAGCACTGACGCCGACAATCTTCCCCTCTCCCGAACAGCGCTGACGTTGGTCAAGGAGGCGTCGCCTCCTCCCCTCACACCAACAACCTCGTCGGCTGCCCCAATGATCGGACCTACCACCTTGCTGCCAGCTTCGCTAGAACCTGCATCTCCTGCAGTCGCCCCCAGCATAGATCCTGTTATTGTTGCCGTAGGCCCTATTATCGTCGATCAGACCACGTTCCGTTTCCATTGTGTTCCGACCCTCGCATTGATTTGACTTGCGTGTTGTGTTCTAGCTTTCAAGCCAACATAGTATCTGACTTGTGTGTCGTTATGGTATTTTGGCCTACCTGTCGTTGTCATAGTACGACCTACGTGCCGTTATCATATTTTGGCTTGCATGCCGATATAATATCCCGACCTGCATGCCGCTGTCACATCCCAGCCTGTGTGCCGATGTCCTATCCTGATTTGTGTGTCAGTGTCCTATCTTGGCCTGCGTGCCGAAGTCATATCTCGACCTGCGGGCTGATGTCATATCTCGACCTGCACGTCGTTGTTAGGTCCGGTCTACGTATCGTCTTCCAACTGGATCCGGGTCGTGCTCGGCTAGGTGCTGTCAGATTAAGCTCTTCATCCAGCTTAAAGTCATCTGCTCTTCCGGGCCGTGACAACTCGAGTAGCATCCTGACCAGCTCACCGATCCACCCGAGGGCACCCCCTAGGTCAGGGTACGCTCTTCGTTCATATTCTATACGCATTTCATTATTTTATGTCTTAGTCTGTTACTTATATACTTGTTGGATCTACCTCGAGCATCAGGGTACCAGGGATCGGGGTGATCCGGTCGCTGGCTACAGGTAGCGTTGACCAGAAGACTTCTGAGACTTGGTCAATATAGAAGCCATCTCAGCATACTCTCCCCCCTCCAGGATGTTGCGATTCGGTCAACATTCCATCCATCTCATCCGATGGATTGTTTGACTCAGATTTCGGACAGAATTATCTGTTATCATCTTTTACATAGAATAAGCCAAGCTGATGTATAGAAAATAGCAAATTTAGACATAAGAAAATACAAATGCTTTAGTTTAGTTTGTAAGAAAGACTATATGCACACTTTAAGATAACAACCAATGGAAGCCCTTCAACCACTGCAACTATTGTTACCTATCAAGATTCATAAAAATATATTATATAGCTTTACACATGAAGAGATGAGGAAAGGAGAATAAATGTGTGCTCTAGATGAAATTTGTCATGTACTGAAAAACCACATATTGCAACTGTCACGACATCTGTCACACAAGCAAAGCAAGCTATATTTGTTAAAGCAAAAAATAAGGATACAACTCATTTGTTTATCCAATTCCACATGGTGCATTGCGATCACATTCTATTGAGATAGGTAGCATAGGAAGAGCAAACATGAACAAAAGAAGAGACAAGTGTTTAATTTGGTGATACCAAAAATACTCATAACACACCCCACATGTTTAGGTTTTAGTGAGGTTTATCCAAGCAAACATTTGTACTTTTAAAAATCAAGAGTTTGATAGATCTAGCCTCCTACCATGTTGTGGTCACATAGTTTGTCTACTGCTAAGGGTCACAGAAGAATCCGGCTAGCATAAATTAGATTCAACATAAAGAGCAACTCCATAAAAGAAGTGAATTGTTTTGGTTATGCAATAGTTCAATCTTCGATTCAAAGAATCATAGATGCCTTGCAAGAAATCTACTAAAAACAAACACAAATATGCATTACCTTATTTGAGAAAGGGGAGAGCTGCATCGACACGGCACACGCTATTGAAAATGGTTGTTGTGTGATAGGTCCCCTGATGCACCACTGGTATGCTCCCAAACGGACCCCACCCTATTGCAGCAAAGAGGGCTTTACCTATCTGGAAGGCGAAGGAGAAGTAGAGAATGTACCAGGCCTTTCTTCAATAGTTACGCCGACTCCCTCACTTGGAATTTGCTACGACAATTCTTCTGGAGGGGCGTCGTCTTTGAGGATGGTGCAACAAAGGCAGTGACTCATGTGGAAGGGCTTCGAGAGGGGAGCAAAGCCACTAGGGATGCGGTGGTGCCCAATTATTAGGGGGTCAGAGGCAATGCAGAGGGAAGCAAGAAAACTGCGCATAGGGGTAAAGAAGAAGAAGATCATCCACTTCTTTGCTACTCATCTCCTCCTCTGGCAAAAAAAAAAAAAAATCAACGAGAAGAAAAGAAAAGCATCCGAAGAAAGCAACAAAAAGACAGCAAAAGTGGCAAAGAAACATTGGAGGAATGCAAAGGAATTCAAAAGAGAACGGGGCAAGAGATGGGTGTCCAAGGGAAGAGGAAGGGGTTAAAAGAACCAAGCCGCTAGGGTTAGAGAAAAGAAGAGCTAAGTATTTTTAGGCGCTAAGTATTTTATTACGCTAGGGTGAATTATCTGTTTCATCTTTTTTACTTCAGCATCTATAAATTATAAATTTAAAATTACCTTTTTACTTTATCAAATACATTATGTCGAAATAATATACTAAAAAAACATGGGCTAAGTTGTTTATTATATACTACTTCGATATTACTTGTTACTGAAGTAACTTGTACCGAAGTAAAAAATAATTTTTCTACTAGTGAGAGAAAACATGGTAAGAGAGGATGAGGAAAGAGAAAGTATGATAAGAGAGAATGTGATAGGAGGGAATGAAAAAAGAGAAAATGTGTTGAGAGAGTGTGTGTGAAGAATGTTGATCAGAAATTGAGAAGAGAGAGTATGATGATAGAAAACAAGGAAAGAGAAATTGATATGAAAGAAAAATTAAACAAATATATTAAAGATATTTTCGTCCAAAATAATTTTGATAATATCCAAGTTTTTAGTTATGATGAAACCTAAGGGAAAAGGTAAATTTCATCAATAACTAAGTTTTGAAGTTTCATTCCAAAATCTAATTCCTATTCTCATCAATTAAATATAAGATTTGAAAATGAATCTAATTTTTCATTCCAATATCCATGTACCTAAAGTCACCTTACTCTTCTTGTTGTTATTTTAGTTGGATAAAGGGAAAAAAGAGTTGATTATAAAATGTTGCTCATAAAAAAATAAAAGGAAGATCGTTGCTTTTGAAAAAAATATAAAAGAAAAGATATAGAGAAACAAATAAAAGAGGAGAGTTTTACTTTCTTCTTTAGCAACCTTAATTAATTTTGATGAGTTTGATAACGATATAAAGAGAGTAAGGTAAGATAAAATAAGACTATTCTTATAGTGCCAATAAAATTTTAGAAAATATTAGAAGAAGAAGAAGATGCGAGGACTGCTCTTATTGCTGGAAAAGGATAACAGTTGATGCTTCTTGCTTGCTAGAGGAAAGAAATGAGAAGAACAAAGAGCTCTCATACTTGATAAGAGGAGAAGGAGAAGAAGAAAATAGGGCGCAAGCAAGATGGGGGGTCGATGCTTCTTGCTTACTTAGGAAAGAAATGAAAAGAAAAAATGAGCTCTCAAACTTGAGAATATGAGAAGGAGAAACGGAGAAGAAGAAAATAGGGGAAAAGAGAAGAGGAGAAGAGAAGGCGTAAGCAAGGTGAGGGCTACAATAAGTGTGTAGGTAGAAAAAGAAAAAAAAATGAAAAGAACAGAAATTTTAAAAATATTTTAATTCGTTTTAAATTGTTCTTTTAAATTTTAAATTTAATTAGATTAAATAATTTTACTTTGAGTCAATATAATCTTTTTTTTGGTCTAAATTTAATTTGAACTCAGTTTTAATTTAGTTTTAATTTTTTATTTTATGATTTAATTTATCCATTTATCACTGCTTAAAAGAAAAATGTTACGCATCATGTATCTCTGGCCCAGCCCAGAACTCTCTAGAAGCCCAACTTGAGGAACTCTCCAGAAGCCGCATCCTCATGTTTCCGTTCCTGTTAAAACCATCCCATTCCGAAAGCGAAAACAGAACTCGCACTTTTTTCTTCTTCTTCCTCTTCTTGTTTTCTTCCGTCTACAAGATCAAGATGTCGATCACTCCCTTCGACTTCGGTAGTCGGTTAGGAGGCCTTCTCGATCCCTTCTCCATCGGTCCCTGGGACCCCTTCGAGGACTTCCCCTTCGAGTCTCGCCTCGTCTTCCCTCGCTTCGGCGAGGACTTCCCCTTCACGTCTGCCGCTGGCGCCCGCGTCGACTGGAAGGAAACCCAGGAGGCGCACGTCTTCAAGGCCGATCTCCCCGGCCTGCGCAAGGAGGACGTCAGGGTGGAGGTGGAGGACGGCTCGGTCCTCCACATCAGCGGCGAGCGCAGCCGCGAGCGCGAGGAGAAGACTGACACCTGGCACCGAATCGAGCGCAGCAGCGGTAAATTCCAACGCAGATTCCGCCTGCCGGCTAACGCCAAGGCGGATCAGGTCAAGGCAGCCATGGAAAACGGCGTGCTTACCGTTACCGTGGCCAAGGAAGGGGTGAAGAAGCCCAGCGTCAAGTCCATCGAGATTTCCGGTTAGTTTCGAGATTCAGACGTGTTTCTGCCTCGCTACTGCATCAGATGCCTATACGCTTGCTTCCTTATGTGCGTTTGTGCTTTTGCTGTTCTTCCTTTTGGGTTATCTATCCAGATCTATCCACGGTAGTCTACGATGATGCTTTAAATAAATAGTGTACAAATCTGTCTAATTTGTGTTCTTGGAGTATTTCGGTTTAATGATGCGAGCTGAGCTCTTGATAAGCCATCGGAGTTTAAGTTGGAATGTCAGGGAACTGAATTGGTGGTACGGGTACCTGGACGCTTCAGAGGCACTGAAACGTACAACCTGCTAAATATGATTTTATATATTGAATTGGTGGTACAGGTACCTGGACGCTTCAAAGGTCTCAGAGTACGAATAAATTGACATTGTCTGCCATACGTGTACCTGAATTGAGACGTTAGGTGAATGATATCGGAAAATTCTCTACAATCATCATGATCTCGTCGGATTTCAATGAATCTATAGTCATCATGCTACAGGAGCAAAAGAGCGAAATTTCTTAGGCATTATTTTTGAACACTACGCTAAAATTCCGTGGGCTATCAGTTCGACGGGATCCTTATTCTACATATCCTCGATCAACACAATGGTCCAAGGTACATCAAATTTTATATGTCAAAGCTTGATTTTCTATTAGATTCTTTCCTAATTCCGCATATACTTGAGAGTCGTGAGACTGAATTTGTCGTTTTCTCTTTCTGATTTCGCAAGTATTAAGGAGGCGGGAGATGAATTTTTCCTTTCTCAACGGAATCAAATTTTATTATATTCTTTTCTTGACTCCATGGATATTCGGGGGAATTAAATTTATTATATTCTCTCCTTTAGTCGGTCGACATTTGACATTTGGGAATTGAATGATCGAGTTATTCTCTCAATAGGATCGAGTCTTATTATTATTCTCTTTACGATTCAACGAACACTTAGTCAAAGGATCTAGTTATTTTCTCAATGCCATCAAGTTATTCTCACTCGATGGGATCAAGTCTTATTCTATTTTCTCCTTGACTCCACAAACATTTAAGAGTCGCATGATCGAGTCTTACTCTATTTTCTCTCTAACTCCGTGGATACTTGGAAGTCGACGGATCAAGTTATTATCTCTTTCAACATGATCGATATTTTTATTCTCCTCGACTTTGTAGGCATTTAGGAGTCGTGGGATCGAGTCTTATTCTATTCTCTCCTTGATTCCGTCGACACTTGACAGTTGAAGAATCGAGTTATTATCTCCCTCAGCGGGATCGATATTATTACTCTCTCCAACTTCGTAGATACTTGAGAGTCAAAGGATTAAGCACGATGCTTATATTATCATTGTCTTGGACCAGCGATCTATATTAGCAATTGTCTTTTTCAAAGTTCAACCTTTCTCGACTCGGACATAATCAGATAGAGCACTTATAGCCCCTAGTCTTGAACCAGTGATGTCAGTCGGCAATTGTCCTTTTCAGAACTCAATCTCTCTCGATTGAGACATAGGTGGGGTCTAAGTACTTATATCCCTTAGTCCCATATCAACCGTGCCCATGAGGAATTGCCCTTTTTAGGGCTCAATTTCTCTTGACTCAAATATAGTTGGGATCGAACACTTATATTCCTTGGTCTCAAACCAGCAACGTACATCAACAATTATTCTTCTTAGAGCTTAATCTCTCCCGAGTGGGTCATAGTTGGGGTTGAACACTTATATCCTTTAGTCTCGGACCAACAGTGCCCATCAACAATTGTTTTTTTTAGAACTCAGTTTCTCTCGACTAGGACATAGTCAGGGTCGAGAACTTATATCCCCTGGTGTTAAATTAGCGATGTTCATTAACAATTGTCCTTTTTAGAGTTCAACCTCTCTTGACTCAGATATAGTCAGAATTTAGCACTTATTGTTGATGTAATTTTACTCCAGGCATTATTTACTTTTGATGTTTGGTTAAATGAATTTAAGTTAGACAATGTTAGTGATTTAACGTAAATGTTGAGTAAGCAAGTAAAAAGGAAAGCTCAAGTATGAAGACTTGGCAATGAAAGTCCAAGAAGATAGTCTTGGCAGATAAAGTCTCGGAGCATGACTTTTGGCAATGAAATTTTGGAGGTGCGGCCTCTTGGCAAAAGAAGACTTAGCATGACGAAACCGAAGGAAACACTTGAAGGCAAGCGCAAGGACGATGAGCCATGAGCACGGAACCATTCTAAGGGTGCAAGACTGATGAAAGATGTTTGAAGGTAGAAGTCTATGATTAAGGAACGATTCAATTATGAAAGGTTAATTGTTGTATTATCATATTATGAAGTATCAATCGACTGGTACTTTTATCAGTCTACTGATGCCCTATTCGAAAACGAAGAGAGAGTTGCGTCCAACTACCAATCGACTGACACACTTACCTGTCAACTGATAAGTGACCGTTACATGATGACGGTAGAAAATCTCTCAAAATCTTAAGTGTCGTTGAACTTCATTAGTCGATTGACATATACACTAGTCGATTGATGTCGGGAAAAATATAAAAGCTATTCTTGAAGTTTGGAGAGTAGTCACTTACTGTTTTAATAAAAAAGGGTTCTCCAAGTGATCTCCAAATTGACAGATTCTCAATCTCTTCCTCCTAAGCACATCTTTCATCTTGTAAGAGGGAGAGATCATCGTGTAAAGGTTTCTCCACCTTCGTTCTTGATTCAAAAAGGAGGAGATCATAGTGAAGCTTGATCGTATGTGCGCGTCTTGGATTAGTCACCTGAAGGAGGTGGAAATTAAGTAAATCGAGGAGTTAGCATTGCTTTTTCATTACTTCATTGTTTCATTTCCATTTTTCTTACTTCCGTTAACAATTTGTAGGAAGAAAACGAAGAGAAGCTTTTCACCCCCTTCTAGCCTGATGCAAAGGTCTCAACAAGCGATATCAGAGCCCGGATCGCCTCAGAAGAACTCACCGTCAATCGAAGCATCAAGATGACATTTCAAGAAGGATATAACACCACTCGACCACCTTTCTTTGATGACAACGACTTCGTATATTGGAAAGGTAGGATGGAGTATTACTTAATGAATGATATTGAAAATTGATTTAGTATTATAGATGGATTCAAAAAACCAAAGGATGAGCAGAGCACCTCTTCCAACCAAGTATTGGACAAAAGAGATGACAAAGAAGGCTCAAGTAAATATGAGCTCTCTAAGGAGCAATTAAGCAAAGTAGGACTATTCAACTCCGTCAAAGAGCTTTGGGAGAAGTTTATTGAGTTAAATGAAGAATCAAGCGAATTAAGAAGAGTCAAGAGAGATCTCTTGGTGGGTCAATTCCAAACCTTCACCATGAAGACCAATGAGATTGTTAGTCAAATGATTGGTAGATTCAAGGAGATAGTAAATGAGCTTCATGTAATAGGTAAGAAAATTGACAACCGAGATCTATTAAAGTATGTTCTTCGATCCTTTCCTAGAACTACCTTATGAGCATCAATAGTTGATGCATATAAGATTTCTAGAGATATCTCCTTAATTGAACTTGATGAATTATTTTACGAATTTAAACTTCATGAACAAGTTAATATCTTCAAAAGAGAAAAATATAGTACTCATTGTAAAGAAGAAGGAGAAGAAGAAGAAAGAAAAGGAGGAATCCTCATAATTGAGTCATCAGATAGCGATGAAGAAATATCAGCTAGTGAAGTGGCTCATTATGTTAGGAAGATGATGGGAAGAATAAGGTGATTCACAAGGGGAAGGATATGAAGATGTTTCAACTCTTAAAAGGTAAAAATAATCAAAGTTCAAGTTTTAATATTAATATCATTTGTTATGGATGTAATAAGAAAGAGCATATCAAGCTAAATTGTCTGGAATTGAAGAAGAAAGAAGAAAAGGAGAAGAAGAAGGAGGCCATGATGGCCCAAGCTACATAGAACACATCAAACATTTACTCATCGGAGGAAGATGAGCTATGCTATGTCATCTGACATATGATATTTATGACCTTTAAAGATGACAAAGAAGTATCAAGCCAAGTGGAAATCTCAAGTGAAGAGAAATTAAGTGATGAATCGACATCAAGTGATGATGAGGTAAAAGAATTTCTTAAAGTAGAACTTCTTTATAAAACTATTGCTCATCTCAAGAATGTCATAGTTAAATCATAATCTAGGGTTAAAATTTTGAAGGGAGAACTTAAGTCTATTAGCATGTCTATCTAATGAGTCAAATATGCTCAAAGAAGAAAATGAAGTGATTTAACTAAGAGCATGTTTATAGAAATTTACAAATGGATCAAAATATCTAGATATGATTATTAGAGATCAAAGGGTCATTTACAACAAAGTTGGAATAAGATATAAGCCTAAAGAAAAGAAAGTTGTATACATGTTTTTAATCAATGGTACTAGAAATGATGTATTTAGAAACAAAGTCAAGAAGAATTTTAAGAGCAAGGTAAAACAAGCTTGGGTGCCTAAGAAATATTTGCATGACACTTTTGAATCAAATGCATAGGTACCAAAGAGTTGTGTTTTATGTTATTTATGTAGAAGATAAGAAGGATGCAAGTATATAGATTGTGGATAGCGGTTGCTCAAGACATATGACCGGTGATGTGAGCAAGTTCTCTACAATCAATTATATAAAGAAAGGAACGGTATTATTTGGGAAGTGGGAATGTAACGACTCGACCCTTCGGCCCCTTGGGCGGCCCAACTGGCGGCCCCTTGGGCGACCCATTTGACGACCCCTTATGTCATCGACCGACGACTCTCGGCTATGTCGTTACTCACTAGGTCTTCCTACCCCTGGCTAGTGGATTTTTGCATTCTCTAGGATTTGAACTCTAGACCTCCAAGCTAAGTACTAGAGTTTATGAATTCTGGTAGCCAAGTGAGCGCCGTCGCCCAAGGGGTCGAGGGGCTGGATCGTTATAATAAAAAACTTTCCCAGGATTCGAACTCTAGACCTCCATGCTAAGTACTAGAGTTTATGAATCCTGGTAGTCAAGTGAGTGCTCACTTGATTACCAAGATTCATAAATTTTAGTACTTAGCGTGGAGGTCTAGAATTCGAATCCTGAGGAAGGCAAAAATCCACTGGCCAGGGGTGGGAAGACCTAGTGAGTAACGGCACGACCGAGGGTCGTCGGTCGACGATATAAGGGGTTGTCAGTTGGGCCACCCAAGGGATCGCCAAGGGGCCTCCAAATGGGCTGCCAGTTGGGCCGCCAAAGGGGCCGAGGGGTCGGGTCGTTATAGGGAAGCTCAAGATTATAGGTAAAGGTACAATTGAGGTATCACCTGTAAGTTCCTTATGATAATTTTGATGTGATTAACTAAGTCAAGTTAAGTCTTGTTATGTTTTGATGTCCTATGTCTGAGTGTGCAAGAACCTAGGAGCATAAGAGGTCGAGTGAAAGACGCAGCTAGTGAGAAGGATGACACTAGAGAGAGCCGACGAGTTCGGTTCTTTCGAGGGATGAGGCGTTGCGGAAGAGTATGCTGGTGGATGAGAAAGAAGCGTGTGGCGGTTCTGAGTGACGAGAAGCTGGAGCGGAATGCTACTCAAGAAGGCTGAAAAATGAGTTCAGGTGAGTCCTATTTCGGATGGTCGAAATCACCCAAGCAAGTAGAGTCGGAGCGGAAGCTGGACGAAAAGTCAACTTGCTGTTAACTGTAGTACGGGAGCCTGGAGCGATTCCAGGCGCCTGGACTCCGAGTGCCTGGAGCTGGTTCGGGCGCCCGAATCACTTCAGGTGCCAAGGGCACCCTCGACTATGAATTAGATTTAGCAAGGTTCGGGTGCTCGAAGTGGGTCCAAGTGCATGTACTAGAAAGTTTATCGAGACACCACCTATTGCGATCTGGTGCGATGTGGATAAAGTTCTATCCACGTTAAGGCCGCTGGAACCCTTCTAGGTGTCCCGATCATAGGTATAAATACAACCCTGATCCCAGTAGTTAAACACAATTACTTATAAATAATTCTTCTTCTGTTTAACTTTGTAATTGAGTGCTTTAACTGCTGTAAAAGATTTTTCTGCATTAAGGAGATTTATAGTGAGATTTTAACGTCTTGGATTAGCAATTCTTTGATTTCAAACCAAGTAAAATCTCTGTGCATCGTTTTCTTGTCAATTTGCTTGTTATTTTTTTTTTTTTGGGTACAAGTGTTGATGTTGATAAAGGTATAAGTTGAGAAAGGTGTTTATTTTTTTTATTTCAGGTTATTTACCCCCCTCTAGCCGATCGCAAGGGACCAACAAATAGTATCAGAGCTCAATCGCTTCAAGAGGACTAATCGCAACCTGAAACACAAGAGATGATCAAACCGAGCATCTATCTATCAAAGTTCGAGGGGGAATTCGCGAACTGGAAAAAGAAGAAGGTAGTTTTTAAAATAGATTTTGAATTATTAATTATTATGAAATAGGGTTTTGCAACACCGAAGGACAAAGAAGAATATCAATGGACAAAGAAGGAGCAAGCCGACTTCGTGACAAACGACAAGGCAGAGTTCCATCTGCTGAGCATTTTATCATTATAAGAAGTCAACCGGATCGGAGTCTACGAGTTAGCCAAGGTGCTCTAAGAGAAATTTCTAGAACTACACGAAGGGATCTCGGAGGTAAAACTCACGAGATGAGACTTGCTCCGGAACTAGATCAACAACCTTCGATTAGAAAAAGGCGAAATCGTTGCGCACTTCCACTCATGGATCAAGGAACTTATTACCGGACTCACGAATCTCGGAGAAAAGGTAACTAACCGAGATTCGCTAAGGTATGCGCTTAACGTATTTCCTAGGACTCATGAATAGTCAACTTTAGTAAATGCATATTACATCTCTAAGGATCTAGAAGTAAATACATTAGAGGAATTATTTTCCACACTTGAAGTGCATGAAACTAGAGGTGTATATCTGAAGGAGTCCAAGCACAACATTGCTTTAAGGGAAAAAATGGACGAATCAGAATCGAAACGTCTTTCGATGATGAAACAGTTTTTATGGTAAGAAGGTTCAAAAATTTTATTAAAACTAATAAGTTTAATCAAGTGCATGATAAAACGAAAGAAAAGAAAGGTAAGATGCTATCATTGCGATGAAGGACACGTCAAAGATAATTACCTAAAATTGAAGAATAAGAAGGACAAAAAACCGATCCAGACAAAGCATAGAAACCTAAAGGCGACATGGGGTAAAACGTCGTCAGAGTCAGAGATCGAAGCACACTCCGGACTTGCATTGATGGCAAGCCATCAAAGAGAAGAAGACAAAGTGAGCTCTTCCGAAATGAGTATCGAAAGTATCGATGAATGGAGAGCAACGTCAAAAGAAAACAGCTATATAGAGGGAGCATTAAAAATTGAGAAGGTAAGTTAGGTACGGTCTTTATCTCTTAACCAGTTATTTAAGTTTATAAAAATATTGTCAAAAAAATTCTTGTAAATTAAAAATTGAAAATTGAAAACTTAAAGAGGAAAATGAGGAGCTAAAATTAACATTAGTAATAATTAGAAGATTTCGACAAACTAAAAATTGAAAATGAAAAATTAAAAATAAAAATAGAAAATTTAAAGCATTCTGCATGTGAACATTGTTATTTCAAATTTTAAAAATTTTCAAGAACTAAATTGATATTTTTGATATTATAAAGGTCAAATTAAAAAATTATTATCAAAATATATCCTTAAGAAATTTTTGATTAATTTTGTTGGAAGAAATTTTTATTGAGTTTCAAAATTGTGTATAAATTAAATTTATTTTACACATGCCTTATTTTTTAATTGAATTAATTTTTTTTTTTTTGACTATTTAATGTTTTCAAATAAATTTCTTTGCATGTTTTTTTTTTAAAATTAATTAGAATTTAAATTTTTTCGAGAAAGAGGATTTAAATTTTTTTACCGTTTTATTTTTCCATTTTTTTAAAATAAATTAAATTTTTTAATTTAAAAATAATTCTCAAAGTAATTTTTGTAAACTTTATTTTTCTATAAACTCTTATCATGTTATCGATCAAATAAAAAAAATTTAATTTTTTTTACCATTGTATTACTTTTTATGATTTTTTTAAAAAAATCATATTTTAAATATTAAAAATATAATTTTCTTTCAATTTTTTAAAAATAATTTTTTTATAAAATACTTATTATATTATATTTTCAGAAAATTCTTCACAATTTACTGAGCTTTGAAACTATTTTTAAATTTTTTTAAATATTACTTTTTTAGAAAATATTTTATGTTTGCTTACATCAATTTCATAATTTAGTGAATTTCTTTTAGCAACTTTGATTATTTTGGTGCTATTGCTATAAAAAATTTCAAAAATTTTTAATAATTAAAAATATTTTTAAATTATTTTTTCTAAAATTGGTTTATAAATTGTAAAAATATGGATTTTTCGTAATTTAAATTTCATGATTTTTTGGATAATAGTCATTGTAGTGTTATCCCTTAGATTCGGTTTTAAACTTATTTCAAATTATTTTAAGAGTACCCTTATTTTTAATATGATCAAATGAAGAGAATTAGTGTCATGTATCATAGGAGTCCCAGTCAGAGGAAAAATTCGACAGCATCTTCCCTGTACACGTGACAATTTGAATCATTACATACATACAAAAGTATACATCTACAACACACGGTTGGAAAATATAGAAAACCACGCAGTTATATACTCAACCCACTTAGTTGGATCAAAATATCACAACCACGCTGTTATATATATATTAAACAACTCACTCGGTTGTACTAAAAATAAAAAACATAGCGGAAAACGATAGAAAATCATTACAACCCAAAATAAGACTACTAGCCGGCTAGGCTTACACCACACAATAAAACAATACAAGACACCATATCACAATAATCCAGAAACAAATCCGGAATATACAAAGTTAAGTACATTAAATACATAAACCAAATAAAGCACTAAAGAAATTAGAAAACATATCTTCGGATGTGACGTAGGACCGGTAGATAGGATATTCCAAGCGACTCCACAAATATCTACCTGAAGCCTGAAATAACAATATATCAACGGTGTAAGTTCAACAACTCAGTGGATACCAGATAGACAGGTATAATAAGTTATAACTAACAGTAATAATCATGCGGTACAGTTTCCTAAACAAAAGTAGGAAATGCAGACTAGAAAGGGCTGAAGAAAACTGTACTCATCAGACCTCCTATCCGGAACATAAGGGTCGTCAGACTAGATACAAAATGTCACCTGTATGCATGTCAAACATATGCAACCACCAAAATGCAACAACCAATATGCAGCAATCACAAGCAATAAATGCAATCACACACGCAAAATGGTGCAAAATGACATGTGTCACCCCTGACGCCAGTCAGCCATCTCACACGCGATGGTGAGACTGAATGAGTATACCTATGACAACTGTGTACTCTGTCATCACTGCTCCTGAATGACCGAGTGGACAGGATGCTATCGGAGTACATCTATCCTCCTACACTAAACAGAGTAGGGGAGTACAATGCTCTCATCTCCTTGAGACAGTTCAGAGGAGGGATCTCTATCGTGCTACCACGCTGCGTCACACTACCCATGAGTGGATCAGCTGAGCACTAACAAAGTAAACTGCACACATCCTACCTGATATACTACTAACCCATGAGTGGTTGTGTATGCAGATCATGTAACTGACGATGTGCTCAACAATAATGGAGCTGACAATCGCTCAGCATGCAATTATACAAGATGGTGCATGCCACTAAACATGTAGATACTGACAGTATACACCTCCATATAAAATGTATCAAAAAGGAAATAGATCATACAATGATCTAGGAATCGTAAATCTAAGTACACAAATCAGATATGATAAATAACGAGTCTACTACACAGTAGGTCAATTTATACCACTATTTCTAAGAACAGTAGTACACCTGGCAACAATCAAGATGGTATAAACATGAATGTATAACAGATAAAGATATAGACATACTACAAGAAACCAAATAGTGACATATCAAAGCAGATGCAAACATAAAAATTACTACTAGATATAAAGTATTATGCGTATCTAAAATAACTATATCAAAGAGATGAGTCAGAAGTACCCGCCTCAAAAGGAAGATCGTATCAGACAATCCACATCGAGACGCTCATCTCAAATCTAAGTCCTGCATCAATATGTTTACGGTTTCAGCAAATTCAAAATTTAAAATACAACAATTAGCTAAATCCAATCCCCAACCTAATGAGAGAAAACTCTAATCAATAGAGCATTAATTATCCTAATTAATGTTTAGTTTCAATTGATCCAAAACTATCACCATATCACAAACTTACCCAATTTAGTATCAAGGTGGCACTAAAGGTGGCTTACAGCCAACAACGACAACCTTTAACTATCCTCCACCTCCTTCTCTTGTAAACCTAACAACTTAATCTACGAATCCATTAATTAGCCTTCTAATCCCAAATCAAGCCTGAATTCAACAATCTTACCTCTAATTCCAAATACCCCCAAATGATGATATGATGCTGGAGAAAGTTATTGTCGGAAAAGATAACCTGGTGGAGCTTCAAGGATTGATCCAACAACTTGATTCTGTTGGAGACTCGCCATTGATGCATCATGTTGGATCCAAGAAAGAGGTCTAGCAGAACTCCACAAATAAAGGAATGGTCAGAGCAGAGGGTCTGGTGGCTGTGGCTACTGGTGTTAGGTCAAGATGGTGACAGCTAGGGCATGAGACGGACCGGCAGCGACTGATTGTAGAGGTGGCAATCAGCAGAAGGAAGAAGAACGCCAAACCTTTACTTGCAGATGAAGAGGGCCAACAGTAGCTCCCACCACCTCCGGCAGCATGCATCAACAGCGGCGTCGACCAATAGGTGCTACGCGACAAGGCTGACGACAATCGGGTGGCACCGTACGATCCAGAGAGGGGCAGATTCAGGAGAGGGACAGAGGATCCAAGCTAGGCACGACTCGGATGCTCGATCTTCCGGCGATGGCCGCGACAACATCGAGATGAAGAACCAGACAGGGAAGGTCGACAACTCGAAATTGTGAGGAAGGGTTCGCTGATGGCCATCACCCACCCAGTCGGCGGTTGGATCAAGAGGTGCTCGATGTCGGTGGGATTAGAGGAGGAAAAGGGGGAAGCGGCGACGCTCATCGAGTGGCACGACATCGGCGGTGGTTGCCGGGCAGCGCAACATTTGGGTGGTGTCTGCCGGCAGCGCGACTGGTTTCCATGGATGACAGCAGTGAGATCGCAAGGGAGGAGCGTCGGATGGATCGGGATGGAGGAAGAAGAGAATCGACGCGAGAGGGAGGGGAAGAGGAAGGGAAAGAAAAGGAATTCGACGAAGGGAAGAAATAGGGCACGAGAAAGAAATAAGAAAAAGGAAAAAAATATTTAAGGAAATTAAACATTTCCTCGTTTAAATAAGGTAGCTTAAACAGACTTTCCCCTAGTCCAATAGTTTATCCTCTTAACATACGTCATACGAGTTTCGAAAAATTTTCAGAAAATTTTTAAAAATTCCTAAAAATTTCGTTAAGGCTATTTTCCTATTAAACCTTATTATTTAATTATTATTTGATATGGTATTTTACAATTAGAGGTTAAGTGTTAGGGGGAAAAAATTAGAGGTTAAGTATATGGGGAAGGTACAGTTTTGATTTTTGCATATTTTTTCTTAAATATAAAATATGTAGTTGTCATTTTTACTCTTATTTGTTTTTAGTTTACTCTAACTTAATTTGGGTTACTCACATCAAAAAGGGGGAGATTGTAAGTCTCCTGTGATAGTTTTGATGTGAATAACCAAGCCAAGTTAGGTCCTGTTATGTTTTGATGCTGCTGTGTCTGAGTGTGCAGGAACTTAGGAGCACAGGAGGTCGAGCAAAAGACGCAACTAGCGAGAATGATGGAACGGGAGGGAGTTTATGAGTTTGATGCGTCCGAGGGACGAGGCGCTGCGGAAGCGTACGCTAGTGGACGAGAAGGAAGCACGCGATGATTCCGAGGGACGAGAAGCCGGAGCAGAAGGTTGCTCGAGAAGGTCGGAAAATGAATTCGGGTGAGCCATATTCCAGATGATCGAAATCACCCAAGTGAGCGGAGCCAGACGAAAAGTCAACTTACTGTTGACTGTGGTGTGGGCGCTTGGAGTGATTTCAAGCGCTCAGAGTTGGTTCGGGCGCCCGAACCACTTCAGGTGCCAAGGGCGCCCTCGACTGTGGATCAGATTTAACAGGGCCCGGGCGCTCGGAGCGAAACTTGAACCAGAAAGTTTATCGAGACGCCACCTGTTATGATCCAATGGGACGCGGATAAAGTTCTATCCACATTCTGGCCCCTGGAACTCTTCCAAGTACCCCGATCAGGGCTATAAATACAGCTCTGATCCTAGTAGCTAAACACAACACTTGTAAACGATTCTTCTTCTGTTTAGCTTTGTAATTGAGTGTTTTAACTATTGTAAGAGGCTTCTCCACTTGAAGGAGATTTATAGTGACTTTTCAATGTCTTAGATTAGTAATCCTCTTATTAGAAACTAAATAAAATCTCTGTGCCTCTTTCTCTTATTAATTTGTTTGCTAATTCTTTTTTCTACAAGTGTTTATGTTGCTAAAGCTATAAGTCGAGAAAGGTGTTCATTTTTTTATTTCAAGCTATTCATCCCCTCTAGCCGGCCGCAAGGGACCAACATCACCTACAATCATTATTCATAAAGTCTTATTGGTTAAGAACATGGAGTTTAATTTACTTAGTGTTAGTCAACTATGTGATACTTGATATAATGTAGAGTTTCACTCCAATAAGTGCTTAGTTAAGCACAAGAGCTTTGAAAATATTGTGCTAGAAGGATATAGAAAAATAAATTTCTATTGTTGATCTTTTATATGCTTCTAACCTCTTTATTAAGTGTTTAATATCAAGAAGACGAGGGATGACTATGATATAGAAGACTTGAACATATCAACATGAAGAACATAGCTAAGGTAGCTAAGATGGAGCTAGTACAAGGACTACAAAAAATCAAGTACATCAAGGACAAGTTGTGTGACATATGTCAAGAGGGTAAGCAATTTAGGTCATCACACAAAGGTAAAACCCTAACTAATACTTCATTACCATTAGAATTATTGCATTTGGATCTTTTTTATTGTCATAGAACTTCTTTGGTAAGTAACAAATATTGTTTAGTGATAGTGGATGATTTCTCTAAATATGTTTGGGTTTATTTCATAAAGCATAAGGATGAAACTCTAGAAACAATCATAGGATTTAGTAAAAGATAGAAAACGAAAAGAACCTCAAAATCAATAGAATTCGGAGTGATCATGGTGGAGAGTTTGAGAATTTTAATTTCTCTAAGTTTTGTCTAGAAAATGATTATAAGCATGAATTTTCTTGCCCAAGAACACTTCAACAAAATAGTGTAGTGGAAAGGAAAAATCGTGCTTTACAAGAGGTGGCTAGGACTATGTTTAATACATACTCTTTACCTAGCTACTTGTGGGCCGAAACGATTAACACCGCTTGTTATATTCAAAATCATATTTTGATCCATAAGTTTTTAGGAAAAATATCTTTTGAATTATGGAATGGTACAATTCCTACAATTCACTATTTCAAAGTCTTTGTTTGTAAGGTCTATATTCTAAATATCAAAACGACTTTGGAAAATTTGAGTCCAAGTCGACTGAGGGAATCCTAGTTGGATACTCATCTACTAGTAGAAGATATAGAGTATATAACAAAAGGACTCAAACGATTAAAGAATCATCTAATGTTGAATTTGATAAGTCTACTAGTATTTACCCTAGGAAATCATCTATTGATAAAGATATAATTGAAAGAAATCAAAACATTACCCAAGAAATTCAAAACTTACATTTAGGGGGTATTGATCAAAGGAGTGGGAGAAATGCTTCGAATGATGAAAGAAACAATGCAAACAATGATCATCATTAATGTGATGATCCCATAATTTTCAGAACCTCAAGGCAATATCAAGATCATCCTATTGATCAAGTAGTTAGAGATGTTGCACAAGGAGTAAAGACTAAATCCTACTTTAAAGATCATACTAGTCAAATTCCTCTCATATCCCAATTTGAACCAAAATCAATTGATGAAGCCTTAATTAATACGGATTGGACCCTAGCAATGTAAGAAGAGTTGATCCAATTTGAGAGACATAAAGTATGAGAATTAGTTCCAAGACCCAATGATAGTACAGTTGTTACAATAAAATGAGTTTTTAGAAACAAATTGGATGATCAACAAAGAGCCACTAGAAATAAGGCCAGGTTAGTAGTTAGGGGTTTCAATCAAATTGAATGACTTGATTATGATGAAACTTATGCTCCGTTAGCTCGGTTAGAGTCCATCTGGATCCTATTAGGATATGCCGCTCACATGAGTTTTAAAGTTCATCAAATAGATGTGAAATCGACATTTCTTAATTAGTTTATTAAGGAAGAAGTTTATGTAGAGTAATCATCCGGATTTGAAAATATAGATTATTCAAATTATGTTTATAAACTTAATAAAGCCTCATACGAGTTAAAATAAGCTCTCCGGGCTTGGTTTGAAAGACTCTCATCCTTCTTAATCTCTAGGGGATTTAGAAGAGGAACAATTGACCCAACTTTATTTCTAAAGTCTAAGGATGAAAACGTTTTTGTTACCCAATTTTATGTTGATGACATCATTTTTGGTTCAACAAATAATGAGTTTCTTTATGAATTCATCAAACACGTGGAAAGTGAGTTTGAAATGAGTCTAGTTAGGGAATTGAGCTTCTTTTTAAGATTGCAAATCAAACAAACTAGTAAAGGGACTCATGTCTACCAAACAAAATTTCCTAAAGAAATTATCAAGAAATTTGGTTTAGAAAATACTAAAGTAGTGTCTACTCCTATGGGAACTAATACCAAGATAGATAGTAATCAAGAAAGAAAATTAGTAGACTCGAAATAATATAGGAGTATGATTGATAGTTTGTTATATCTAACTGCTAGTAGACCGGATATATTATTTGCAGTAGGAATGTATGTAAGATACCAATCATGTGCCAAAGAGTTTCACTTAGTAGCAGTAAAGAGAATCCTAAGATACATCAAGAGCACTCTTAATGTAGGTCTTTGGTACTCTAGGACTGGAAATTTTGACTTGATTGGATACACCGATTCTAATTATGCGGGTTATAAATTAGATAAGAAGAGTACTAGTGGTGGATGTTAATTTTTTAGATCTTCCCTAGTAAATTGGAGTAGTATAAAGTAACCTTGTGTTGCATTGTCTACCATCGCGGCCAAATATGTGGCTATGGGTGGTTGTGTGATTCAATTGCATTGGATGATACATACCTTAGAAGATTATGAGCTTCATTACTCCAAAGTCAAAGTTTTGTGTAATAGTGTAAGCACCATCAATTTGACCAAAAATTTGGTGCATTATTCTAGGATAAAGTACATTGAACTGAAGCATCACTTCATTAGAGATCATGTGACAAGGTGAGATATTGTACTAAGTTATATTTGTTGGGATCTTTCGTACTCAGCTAGAGAGGGGGGGTGTGAATAGCCGACCCCAAATTCGCTTTCTTTCTACAAATCGAGTTAGCACAGCGGAAAACACAAAGAAACGAAAGAGAAGAAAACCAAACCTTAACACAAGGATGTAACGAGGTTCGGAGATTAGGGCTCCTACTCCTTGGCGTGTCCGTAAGGTGGACGAGTCCAGTCAATCCGTCGGTGGATGAGCCCCCGGAAAACCGGCTAATAGATACTCCTTGTGGGTGGAGAAACCTCGCCACAATAACTCGCAACAGCAAGATAGAATACAAGGAATACAAGAAGTAAATACAATGAATGTAACAATACAAGCTTGCCTTCTTGTCGTCGACTGAAGTCCTGGAAGCAACAACTTCACGGACGAATGCCAACAAGCAGCTCAGCCGAAAGAAGCTCACGCGGGGCTTTGGAAGTGAGCTCAACAAAGCTCGATCGAAGCTCAACTTCAAAGAATGCGAAGTTCTAAGAAGGAAAAGAAAGAGAGTTCTCACGAAGATGCCTCGCCTCCTTATACTGCGAAGAAGAAATGAAGAAACTAGCCGCGTCACTAGAACCTGATCGGTCGTGGACCGATCAGTAACATCTGATCGGTGCGGACCGATCGAAGAAGCCTCGCTTCGGTCGATCGGTCCATGGACCGATCGACCGATCAGGGACGGAACAGAAGCCTTCTGTTCCGTCCCGATCGGTCCATGGACCGATCGAACTCTGATCGGTCCACGCCGATCGAGGAACTCCTGATCGGCGGGGACCGATCGGGCTTTCTGATCGGTCCCGGACCGATCAGCCCTCTGCGCCCGCTCTGTCGGCCGATCGACTCGATCGGTCACCGATCGATCGTTATCACATGAGCTATCGATATTGCGATCGGTCACCAGACCGATCAGAATATTCGAGGTATCACTGGATCGATCACCAGATCGATCTAGTTCATGGTTTTCGCCCAAACCAAGTCCAAACCAACATCCGGTCAATCTTGACTTGTTGGTACTTCATTCCTAGCATCTGGTCACTCCCTTGACCTGCTAGAATTCTCCGCCAAGTGTCCGGTCAATCCCTTTGACCTACTTGGACTTTCCTCAACACCAGATGTCTGATCATCCCTGATCCATCATGATTTTCCCTTGCCTGGCTTCACTCACCCGGACTTTCACCTGGCTTCACTCACCAGGATTTCCACACTGCCTAACATCCCAGTTAGGACTTTTTCACTGCCTGGCTTCACTCACCAGGACTTTCCAACTGCCTAACGTCCCAGTTAGGACTTTCCCACTGCCTGGCTTCACTCACCAGGACTTTCCACACTGCCTAGCATCCCAGTTAGGACTTTCCCACTGCCTGGCTTCACTCACCAGGACTTTCCACACTGCCTAACATCCCAGTTAGGACTTTCCCTCGTGCCAAGCTCCCTACTTGGACTTTCCACACTGCCTAACGTCCCAGTTAGGACTTTCCCACTGCCTGGCTTCACTCACCAGGACTTTCCACACTGCCTAGCATCCCAGTTAGGACTTTCCCACTGCCTGGCTTCACTCACCAGGACTTTCCACACTGCCTAACATCCCAGTTAGGACTTTCCCTCGTGCCAAGCTCCCTGCTTGGACTTTCCGCGTGCCAAGCTTCCTGCTTGGACTTTTCCCGAATCACGGTCAACCAGGTCAACTTTGACCTAAGGTTGCACCTACAATCTCCCAAACACCTATTCTTGTCAAACATCAAGAATACAACTCTCTTCTCGTCAAACATCGTCAAACATCAAAACACAACTCGAGTCAGGTCAACCTTGACCTAAGATTGCACCTACAATCTCCCCCTTTTTGATGTTTGACAAAATCCAAAATCAAGTTAGGTTAACCCGATAACCTAACTTAGGTTTTCCAATATTCTTCCTTGAACATTCTTCCAAAAACCTACACTCTCCCCCTTGGGACATCTCTCCCCCTTTTTGACACACATCAAAAAGAGGGAATCAAGGTCAAGAGTTTCTTCCTAATGAAAGTCCCATACCTTTCATTGAAACCCTTAATTTCCCCCTTGAAACTAAACTCAACACTCAATTTAGTGATAATCCCATATCACTAATCCTCGAAAGTCTTAAGGAGTAAAAACTCCCCCTAAAAGTCAACTCCCCCTTGACAATTAGGTAAAACTCCCCCTAAAGGTCAACTCCCCCTTGACCATTGCACCAACAATGTCTTGGAGAGTTTCAAACCTTTAGAAACCCGAAACTCACTCCCAAAAACTGAAATTTCAGACACCTGCTGAAAATCAGAAACTGGCACGCGCTGATCGGTCCTCAGACCGATCAGAAGCCCCATGGATCGGTCCCCAGACCGATCCACGCTTCATCGATCGCCTGGATCGTCACGATCGGTCCGCGACCGATCAGGCCTTCCCTGGATCGGTCCCGTGACCGATCCACCTCTGAAATCAGAATTTCTGATTTTCCTTCCGGAGAAGTTCAGAAACTCTCGAAAAATTACAGAAAATTTCAAAAATTACGAAACTTTGAGGATACATTCCTCATATCATACACTATCAAGGAAAAATAGTTTTCTATGAAAATAGTTTCCATTTTTCAATCTTGATACAAAGTTCAAAAACTTTGAAATAGTTCAAGTTTAACTCAACTTTGTATCACAATGTTCAATGATGAATGCTATCACTAGGAAAGCTTCATCAAGGTTTTTCAAATCAATTTTAAAATGCTTTTAAACCCTTTAATTTGGGACCATAATCTTAGGGCTAAATGTACATGACTTGTACACAAGCTTTCCCTATGATCCCCCATTTAGAATTAGGCTCATCTAGGTACAAGAACCATGCACCTTGATCTTAACTCATCATCCTAATATCTCACACACATCTAAGGTGTATCAAACACATTCAAGTCAATTTTGATGTGAGATATGGGTTTAGGTTAGCTTAATCTAAGTTCTCATGCATTTTTCTAAAACAACAACTTGATCTCCATATCAAATTGTGTTGTTTATCCTTAGATCAATTTCATTGATTATAAATACAAGAAATGATGACATGGCATAAAATGATATCATACATAATAACATGTGCCAATGTCATGATGTCATGGCATAAAGTATGAAACTTTAACTAAGACATGACATATAACTAACCTAAGCATTATCATGACATTTTAAATGATCATAAAATAAATATGATGTCATGACATGACATATGGCAAACAATACATGGCAAATAGCATATAAAGGTATAGAAAATACCTAATTCTAGTCTTAGTTGCAATTTTTGATAATTTTGATCATTTTGCCATAAATTCTATATTCCTAAGTGTAATGGATCTAAAATCAAATACAAAAGATTTTTAGATCACTATGTGCCAATTAGATTGACTCTAGAAAACTCCTTAATTGAGATTGGCACATCCTAATCACCTTAGGAATAATTTTCCATTTCATTTTCAAGGCTTGATTACACCTTGAAAATTCCTCAAATGCCACCTTTTGCTATGAATAGATTAACTATCTATCCAAATAAGGTTGGCACACTCTAATCCATCTAGCGTGATGAAATCACGCTCCTAGGAACCCAATACCTATTTGATCTCATTGGGTTCACTAAATATTCACTAGGGATGACTTCCCTAGCAACCCTCCTAATGATCCTCCTAGGCTTTAAAGCCTTGGTCATTTGGGACTCATCAAGATCAACTCTAGGGGTGACTCCCCTTGTGACCTTGGTGATGGTCTTCCTAGCCCTAGATTTTGTTCCATAATCGAATGGAACATTATGATAAGTGGGCTTGACCACTTGGGACTTAGGTTTGTGACCCAAACCTTTCTTGTCCTTGGATATTGGTTTTTGACCCTTAAACCCTAGAGATGACTTCTCCAAGTTCTTAAGAGCCTTTTCCAAAGTATCAAGTCTTGACCTCAAGACTTGATTCTCCTTCTCTAATACCTCAAACTTTAATTTATCATTTTTCTTTGAGGTATTCCTAGGCATATGTCTAGATGATTTGGGATTTCTACCTAGGTTATCCTTAACCTTAGATGAGTTGATCCTAGGGTTGGCTTTCCTAGTGTTATCCTTATCTAGGCTCACATGTTTGGCACCTAAGCATGTGTATCGATTTTTATAATTATCATGCTTATCATTATTGTCAATTGCAATCAAACTACTAGCATGCATCTTACTAGTATTGCAATAATGAGCCTTAAAGGTTACCTTAGGGTTTGCCTTAGCTCCCCCTATCGATGTGCTCGTCTTCTTGTCCTTGTGAGGTTGCCTCCCCCTCGGACATTGACTCCGATAATGTCTCATTCGCTTGCATTGGAAGCACACCACGTGCTCCTTGCCCTTGCGTGTTGGGACTCCGACTTCCTTGACCTTTGGCGCCGGTGGAGTCTTCCTAACCCTCCTTGGACACTTACTCTTGTAATGTCCATACTCCCTACACTCAAAGCACATTATACGTAATTTACAAGAAATTAAATTGCTTGAGTTACCTAGGGTTGAGGATGGTTGAACGCTCTCTCCTTCATCCCTTCCGGAGGTAGAAGCTTCTTCTTCTTGCTCCAAACTTGAAGAAGAACTCTCCTTCTCTTCATCCTTAGATGTTGAGTGACCCTCAACCTCTAAATCCATGCCTCCATGATGTGAGCGACTTGACTCACTTGACTTCTCTTCATGGCTTGAAGTGGAGTTCTCCTCATGGAACTTAGCCAAGTTGTTCTACAACTCCTTGGCATTGTTGTATCCACCTATCCTACACAAAACATCATTAGGTAAAGAAAATTCAAAAATTTTCAATACCTCATCGTTGACGGTTGATTGGTGGACTTGCTCCTTTGTCCACTTCTTTTTCTCCAAAAGTTCTCCTTCTTTATCCAATGGAGGAGTAAAACCTAATTGAACACAACTCCAATTCTCAAGGTTAGTCATAAGAAAATATCTCATTCTTACCTTCCAAAACGCGAAGTCGTCGCGATCGTAGAAGGGTGGAATCGTGATGTCTTCTCCGAGTTGATCCATCTCTAGCTTGTGCTCCCTCGGATGTTAATCCGGCGAAGAGCGACCTCGCTCTGATACCACTTGTTGGGATCTTTCGTACTCGGCTAGAGAGGGGGGTGTGAATAGCCGACCCCAAATTCGCTTTCTTTCTACAAATCGAGTTAGCACAGCGGAAAACACAAAGAAACGAAAGAGAAGAAAACCAAACCTTAACACAAGGATGTAACGAGGTTCGGAGATTAGGGCTCCTACTCCTCGGCGTGTCCGTAAGGTGGACGAGTCCAGTCAATCCGTCGGTGGATGAGCCCCCGGAAAACCGGCTAATAGATACTCCTTGTGGGTGGAGAAACCTCGCCACAATAACTCGCAACAGCAAGATAGAATACAAGGAATACAAGAAGTAAATACAATGAATGTAACAATACAAGCTTGCCTTCTTGTCGTCGACTGAAGTCCTGGAAGCAACAACTTCACGGACGAATGCCAACAAGCAGCTCAGCCGAAAGAAGCTCACGCGGGGCTTCGGAAGTGAGCTCAACAAAGCTCAGTCGAAGCTCAAACTTCAGCAAGAGAAGTTCTAAGAAGGAAAAAGAAAGAGAGTTCTCACAGAAGATGCCCTCGTCTCCTTATACCTGCGAAGAAGAAACAGTGAAGAAACTAGCCGTTGCGTCTGGCGGCTAGAACCTGATCGATGCGTGGACCGATCAGTAACATCTGATCGGTCCGCGGACCGATCGAAGAAGCTCGCTTACCGTCCCTGATCGGTCCATGGACCGATCGAGAATCTCTGATCGGTCCACGGACGATCGAGAACTCTGATCGATGCGGGCCGATCGTGAAGAAGCCTTAACGTCACGATCGGTCCATGGACCGATCGACCGATCAGGGACGGATCAGAAGCGAAATCGATCTGGGGACCGATCAGGGCTTCGATCGCGACACCTGATCCATCGCCTCGCTCCGCCTTTTAGCACTCCCGATCGGTCACCGGACCGATCGGTTATCCTGATGAGCTCGATGTATTGCGATCGGTCACCGACCGATCGAATATTCGAGTATCACGGATCGATCACCGGATCGATCTAGTTCATGGTTTCGCCCAAACCAAGTCCAAACCAACATCCGGTCAATCTTGACTTGTTGGTACTTCATTCCTAGCATCCGGTCACTCCCTTGACTGCTAGAATTCTCCGCCAAGTGTCCGGTCAATCCTTTGACCTACTTGGACTTTCCTCAACACCGGATGTCCGATCATCCCGATCCATCATGATTTTCCCTTGCCTCACTCACTCGGACTTTCACCGGCTTCACTCACCAGATTTCCAACGCCTAACATCCCACTAGGACTTTTCACTGCTGGCTTCACTCACGGGACTTTCCAACTGCCTAACGTCCAGTTAGGACTTTCCCACCGCCTCTCACCCGGACTTTCCACACTGCCTAGCATCCCAGTTAGGACTTTCCCACTGCCTGGCTTCACTCACCAGGACTTTCCACACTGCCTAACATCCCAGTTAGGACTTTCCCTCGTGTCAAACTCCCTGCTTGGACTTTCCACACTGCCTAACGTCCCAGTTAGGACTTTCCCACTGCCTGGCTTCACTCACCAGGACTTTCCACACTGCCTAGCATCCCAGTTAGGACTTTCCCACTGCCTGGCTTCACTCACCAGGACTTTCCACACTGCCTAACATCCCAGTTAGGACTTTCCCTCGTGCCAAGCTCCCTGCTTGGACTTTCCGCGTGCCAAGCTTCCTGCTTGGACTTTTCCCGAATCACGGTCAACCAGGTCAACTTTGACCTAAGGTTGCACCTACAATCTCCCAAACACCTATTCTTGTCAAACATCAAGAATACAACTCTCTTCTCGTCAAACATCGTCAAACATCAAAACACAACTCGAGTCAGGTCAACTCGAGTCAGGTCAACCAGGTCAACCTTGACCTAAGATTGCACCTACAATATTGAATCTAAGTTAAATCTTGTCGACGTATTTACCAAGCCACTACCTGAAGTGGAGTTCACCTCACTTAGAAGAGAACTTGATATGTGCTTCGTAAAATAATGGCTATAGTCTTGCATGATCCCATAGACTAAAATTTAAAATTATACCTCAATGCAATTCACAAAAGTCCTAGGAAACTTGCTTGTGTATTTCTTCACTTAGACATCATGTGAGATATTAGGAAGATGCGTTTGGTTCATCATATTAGTTATGACACATTACTTTGAGATAAAATGATATCTAAAGACATTAATCTTTTATTGGGTAAATCATTGAGAAGACTTATGCAAAATTAATATGCATATAGCTCCTTGAACATGATTGAAAATTTAAATAAGTGAAACAAGCTTCATGCATAAAAAAATATGAATTATGTCACATTGCATGCGAATTGGGTTGAGATGTATAAATACCATGTAAACAAATGCAAGGAATGTATTATAGTTTAGTATAAGTAAATACATCAAAAGAAAGCCAAAACTAGAACATTAGATCAATATTAAATTGAACCACTTAGCTAGTTTTGATTTTTGTGTCAATCTTGGAATCTAAGACATATATATTTTTAAATATATTTTTTTCAAGTAGATACTGATCAAACAAACATCTCCACAAAATTTAGAAACTTTTAGAGGTTTATGGAATTATTAGTACATTTCTGAAATTGGTTCAGAATGCAGAATTGGGTTGATATAGGGTACCATTCGATTGATACAGATACTAGTCGACAGGTAACATTGATTTTCACAAACAGAATGGTTCTGTGTATTTTTTTTATTGCAACAGTCGGCTGATGTATCCATCAGTCGACTGATAATCGCATTTTTATAAAAGCCCCGCGACAGGCGGACTGACTGAAACCCTAGTTTCAATCGCCGCCTGTCGTCGTTAGCCCTCCGGAGCCTCTCCTCAACACCTCCGGCCACCTCAAACCTTTCCAACTACTCAGATCTACTTCCCATTGTCTTCTTTGTCAGATTTTTCTTCCCAAAATCATTGGCAGAGGAGGCATTCTGAAATTAGGGATTTTGGTCATAATCACATCACCTTCTTCCTTAACATTCCAATATGTGGAAAATGGAATGAAGGTAACAATTTCTCAACTCCATCTCTCATTCTTTCTATGATTTATGACTAACTTTCACTTTTGTGCATGTCTACGTTGCTATTTCTCTTGATTGGGTTCATTTTGGGTACATGTGCATTGCATTTGCATGACGAGGGTTCGACAAAAATATAGGGTTGGAGAGGGAACCTCCTGGCAATCCATTCCAGTGCCTTTGGCGGACCAGTTCCTTTTCAAGGAAGCATGATAATGATTTACGAATATCGATTTTTCCATGATGAATTGTCGGTATCTCAGCAAATCGTATTTTGTTGAGATAACCTTTGACATAATGAAATCATCATACATTTTGGGTTAGATAAGTTAGTTCATTGCATGCATATAGTTAATTTAGATCTGTGCAAGGAGTTCTATAATAACTTATATCCCAGTAGCAGTGATGGTCGGGCATATGTGACTCGTGTTGGAGGGATCGACATTGAGTTCACTCTTAGAGTTCTTGGGTCATTCTTAGGATGTAGAGGATAAGATAGCACGTTCACGTGCTTTCCTAATATTGTTGAGCCTCTTACTGCGTCATTTTTCTCACTTGTCAGTCGAGATGATACATTAGCATTATTTCAATACTCCTAGGGCTCCATTGAGGCACATCTTTGATGCCACGCGTATGTCAGCCATAGCAACATCCTCTATAAAGTTGTCATTGCATGTATCTTACGTATTATTACTAGAGGGCAAGCTAAGATAAGGCTGCCCTATCTCATCCTGATGTATGCCCTGGAGCAGAGGGTCGATATATTATTGACATAACTCTACATGTCATTATCGATATATTATCCTAATGTATGCCCTGATGTTACTAGAGCCCATTTTGCATTTTTTTAGCCCTATATAGGGGAAGTTATACATGTCATTTTGTCATGTCTCGACCTCATTTTTCGCATCTAAAGGTATAGATGTCACTAGGGGCTAACAACATCAATAATCCAAAGATTATAATCAGATCGGGTCTCGACAACTATCTCTAGCAGAGATTGAGAGACGTCAGGGAGTGATGGTCTAGTGCATTTAGGCTACAACAAACTCTGATAACGAAGAGGAGACGGATGTTCCTGCTCTGGCACCGACACCGACACCTATGACCTTAGAGGATCGGATGACTCGTTTGGAGGAGACGATCTGCCATGGGTTTCAGGAGGTTCAGGGCTTTCGACAGGATTGGGCCTCCTCTCAGCAACATCAGCTAGAGATGTATGAGATGATGTAGTGCTGGGATTTGACATACCAGGCCCCTCCCCCTCCTCATCCTCCTAGTGATGATGTTTAGGCATGGTGCCTAGTTCTTAGTTAGTGTCGAGAGGCTTTTGGCTTAGACATGTTTTCTCTCCATTCATCTTGAACACCATATATGCTCTTGTAGCATTTTGTATTTCATGGTTATGTTTCTTTGTGACTTTGCATAAGCCTAGGCCTATGTATGACTTATATGCTTATTAATGTTTGTGTATGACTTTTATATTTATGGCTATTTCATGGTGTGTGAAATGCCTACAAATCATAAGTTTGTGTATTTGATTAGTGCACTCATGTATGCTTCAATATGCAAACTGCATTACACATCAGTGCTGAAAAACTAGTACCAGTCGATTGGTATACTATATTTTCAACCTTGACATCAGATTCCTTTGAATTATCCCTTCAAATCTTTTTTACTAGGATATAGTTCATTGTGGTATATTCTTCTGCCCCCTCGTGCTTAGAGAGTATTTTGGATTAAAGGGGAGCTTGGTTTCTTAAAATTATCAAAATTCTTACACTTGCCTTAAGGGGGAGTTTTGGATTATGTTTCCTCTATTGTTGATGCATGTCAAAGGGGAAGAAATGGATACGTTAAGTTACAACTTTCACTTTAAAAATTTGAGTTCTATGGTCATGACTTTCATATACATTCATTATGTCTATGCTTTATGATTATTGTATATTTAAAGACCTAACTTAAACAATTTGTCAAACATTAAAAAGGGAGAGATTGTTGGTGCAATATTGCTCCAGACATTATTTATTTTTGATATTTGGTTAAATGAGTTTAAGTTAGGTAATGTTAGTGATCTAACATAAATGTTGAATAAGCAGGCAAAAGGAAAACCCAGATATGAAGACTTGGCAAGGAAAGTCTAAGAAGATAGTTTTAGCAAATGAAATCTCGGAGTGTGGCTCTTGGAGGTGAAGTCCAGGAGGTGCGACTTCTTGGCAAAAGAAGACTTAGCATGACGAAGTCGAAGGAAGCATTTGAAGGCAAGTGCAAGGATGAGGAGTTGTGGGCACGGAAGCATTCTAAGAGCGCAAGGCTGATAGAAGATGCTTGAAGATAGAAGTCTAGGCTAAGGGAATGATTCAAGTATGAAAGGTTAATTGTTGTATTCTCATATTTTGAAGTATCAATTGACTGATACTTTTACCAGTCGACTGATGCCCAATCTAAAAATGAATAGAGAGTTACAGCCAACTACCAGTCGATTGGCGCACTTACCAGTCGACTAGTAAGTGACTGTTACATGGTGATGATAGAAAATCTCACAAAATCTTAAGTAACATTGAAGCCCATCAGTTGACTGATGTATACACTAGTCACCTGATGTTGGGAAAAATATAAAAGCTATTCTTGAAGCTTGGAGAGTAGTCACTTACTGTTCTAATAAAAAAGGGCTCTCTAAGTGATCTCTAAGCTAACATATTCTTAATCTCTTCCTCCTAAGCACATCTTTCATCTTATAAGAGGGAGAGATCATCGTGTAAAGTTTTCTCCACCTTCATTCTTGAATTGAAAAGAAGAAGATCATAGTGAAGCTTCCTCCTAAGCACGCCTTGGATTAGTCACCTCAAGGAGGTGAAGACCAAGTAAATCGAGAAGTTAATATTGCCTTCTCATTACTTCATTGTTTCATTTTCATTTTTCTTACTTCTGCTAACAATTTGTAGGTAGAAATCGAAGAGAAGCTATTCCCCCCTCTAGCCGGACGCAAAGGTCCCAATACTTATATCCCCTGGCCTCAGGCCAGCGACGTCCATCATAAATTGTATTTTTTAAGACTCAGCCTCTCCTGATTGAGACATAGTCGAACCACCTACATTTATCTGCAATTGTCCATTTTCAAGGATTAATCTCTCTCGATTCGAACATAGTCGAGATCGAGCACTTATATTCCCTGGTCTCTAACTGGCGGTGTTTATCAGTAATTGTCATTTTTAAGACTCAACCTCTCTCGAATTGGACATATTCGAGATCAAGAACTTATATCCCTTGGTCTCGGATCAACAATGTCCATCAACAATTATCCTTTTTAGAGCTCAATTGTTGGTCCACTAAGGGCCGACAAGAGGAAGGTGAATTACCTACCAAATAAAATTAACCCATTTTCGTACTTTGGACTTGATTAGTAGCACAATTAAAATGGCAATAATAAAATTGAGCTAAACAACTTAAAAGAAAGATTAAGAGGCCAGAATTTTACTTGGTTATAACCTAAGTGACTATTAATCCAAGATAGTGAAATGCACTAGAAGATATCCTTTGTTGTAGGTGGAGAAACCTCTTATAATCGTTGAAAAATCTCAAGAGAATACTAGAAAAATGTTACAAGAGTTGTAGTTCAAGTTGTATTTAATTTCCTAGCTCCAGGGGTTTTTTTTGTAGCTCCTGGAAAACTTTATCCGATGCTCCAAGAGTCAAACTACACCAACACCACTGACTCTCCTTCTTTTAGTCGGAAGTTCATAAGTTGGTTCCGAAGAAAGTCTCATCTAGCGAGTTTTGCTTCAGACGTTCCTTCATGTAGCTCCAGGAACTTTCCCAAAGTCCCTTTGGTGATTCGTAGGAGCCGATTTTGCTGATTTCTTGAGGTGGCAGCATGCTTAGTAGATAGAATTCGACTCGTTCGTTCGCCACAAAGTCCGCTTGCTCTTTCTTTGTCCAAAGATACTCTTCTTTTAGTTCATATTTTTGATCTTTTGGAGCTATAAAATTCTATTTAATTATTAATAAAACTTTAAATCCATTTTAAAAAATACCTCCATGTATTTTTTTTTCGTGATGCGAATTCTCCCTTGAACTTCGACAGATAGATGCTTAGTCCTACTATCGTCTCGGTGCTTCAGATGGCAATTACTCTTTTTGAGGCATTCTAACTTTGATACCACTTGTTGGTCCAGCAGGAGGGGGGGGGGGGGGGGGGGGGGTTTGCAAGAGGAGGTGAATTGTCTACAAAATAAAACTAACCACTTCTCATACTTTGGACTTGATTAGTAGCACAATTAAAATAGCAATAATGAAACTAAATTAAACGTCTTAGAAGAAAGATTAAGATGCCAGAGTTTTACTTAGTTATAACCTAGGTGATTGTTAATCCAAGACAGTGAAATGCACTAGAAGATCTCTTTCATTGTAGGCGGAGAAGCCTCTTATAATCGTTGAAAAAACTCAAGAGAATACTAAGAAAGTGTTACAAGACTTGTAATTTAAGTTGTATTTAATTTTCTAGCTCCAGAGGTCTTTTTATAGCCATTGGAAAACTCTATCTGAGGTTGTAAGGCACCTCCAAGATTGTCTAAGGTGCCTTCTACAAAGTTCTAAAATTCTCTAGGCGCTAGTCGGGCGTAGACCAGCGCCTAGGCCGCCTAGGCAGGGACTAGGCGCCGCTAGGCGGATTCCTCGTCATCCCTTGTTTTATGTGGACTGTGGACAATGTCATATGCAAACCTGAATGTTGTCTTAAACAATTTCATAGCAATGGAGATGTAACTATGTATGCATAAATGCATACTTTCCAATACCAAAAATTAAAAAATTAGAAAGGAAAACTAACAATTTTGTGCAAAGGAAATATAATAGACTCAGTAGATATGAGCAAAAGAAACAGTTGAACAATAGAACATGCAGTAAGTTATCATAGATTATGTAGTAAACAGTAGAACATATATCCAACTTGAATTTTAAAACCTTATTATAAGCGAAAACAACTTTAGTGGTGAAAAATATTAGAAAATATCAAAGTAGTAGCAAGAGTTCAAATCAAGATTACATCATTGTGAACCACTAAACAAAATATAATTGTTGAATAACATAAATCATGCATTAACAAAATGAGTTCAAAATTACACAACTAATAATATCTCATAGACTCATATTTATTCTACTTCTTCTTCTCCATAATTTTCAATAACTTGTTTTTCATCGGACACAAACTCAGTATCATTATTGTGATCCTCCTCTTCTTCTTCGGATGCAAAATCATCTTCATGAAGTTCTCTCACTCTAGAACTTCTTTAGGGTTATATATTTTCATCTGCTCCACTTGCTTCATCAACCATTTGCCAAGTGAGCCCGGAACCTAGTTCAACTTCATTATCTTCCCCACCATCCACAATCCAACATTGTGCATTTGAAGCATCTTTTGCAAGAAGGACATCGACATTCCTTTCTTTTTCTCTTTTTTGTTTGTTCAACAATCTAGCATTAAATTGGACAAATACTAGATTGTTCAACCTATTGACATCCAACCTATTTCTTTTCTTTGTATGAATCTAAAAAAAAGAGAAAGTAAATATTATAGTTAGTATATGAATATAAATGTTAAAAATTATAGCTAATTTAATTAAAGACCGAAAGTTTAAAACTTACTCCTTCAAATGTACTCCAATTTCTTTCACACCCAGATGAACTTATAGTTAAAGAAAGTATCCTCAATATCACCCTTAGCAAGTTGGGTGTGTGAGCACCATATGTACTCTACCATGCACATGGATCAAATGTATCATCATTTTTTTCACATTCTTTTGCTGCTAATATTTTTCCAAATAACTCAATCTTATCTCTATATTTTACAAATTCCTTGTTAATAATTGTATCTTGTAGATCTAACTCATTGTCATGCAAAATTTCTATGCATTCAAAAATCCCCATTACGACCTCCTCATAAAGAGTAATAGAACTATCTTTATAGTAAAAATAAGGATTCAACAAAAAGACAGTGGTATGCAATGGTGTATCAAGTCTATCTTTCATTTTTGACTCAATAATGATTATGATAGGCTGATAATTTGATTCCACGTTATTTAGAACCACTTTGATATCTTCTTTAACTTGAATAAGCTCCCTATATAGAAACCTCATCGATGACTTTCTATCTCCATCTACCAATCGAAGAACTCTTACCAAAGAAGTAAATATTTTCAAACAAAGTGTCACACCATTCCAAAAACTCATGCTCATCACTATAGAGTAAGCCAATTTTCCTTTGTTTGTTTTTGACCATTTACATTTCTCCCACATATCACTTGTAAACATGACCCTTAAACTAGTTTTTTTTTCAATCAAACTTTGCAATGTGAGGAAATTTGATGCAAACCTGGTATCTCCTAGTCAAACTATATCTCTCTTCTTCGTGAAACTTCTCATCAATGACAAAGTCTTATGGTGAGCATAGATGAAAATGGTAAAAGACTTGGCTTGTTCAATAACCTTTTTATATAGTGAAAGTTTGCCAATACTTTCAAGCATGAGATTAACTGTGTGAGTTGCACATGAGCTCCAAAAAATCTCAGGTCGCTTTTCTCTCATCAATTTAGCTGCAGCTATATTGTTGGTGGCATTGTCTGTTACAATCTGAACAATATTCTGAGCTCCTACTTGTTCAACACACTTGTCAACATACTAAAAAATAAGTTCAGCTGTATACGCCTCGTCTGAAGATTCTTTAGACTCTAAAAATATAGTACCCTCTTTGCAATTAACACACAAATTTAAGATGCTTCTTCTTTTTCTATCACTCCATGCATCTGTCATGATCGAGCACTCATTCTTTGCCCATTCTTCTTCATGTTTCTTCAGTAATTATTTTGTTCTTTCAACTTCGGCTTTCAACAATGGCTCCCTAAGTTGATATTGAGTTGGAGGCTTGAATCCTGGTCCAAATTGACCCACTGCCTCTATTAGTTGCTTGAAGCTATCATTATCAACAACATTGAATGAGATTCCATTTTCATAAACCCATCTCCCAACATATTGTTGAACTTGTTGAGTTCTCTCTTTGAAAAGAGCTTCATTTATATTTTTTTAGCGAAGCACTTTACTCCCACTTGAACTTACATTTTCTGGAGCAATTACTGATACATATCTATCCATGGGGCCAAGTGAAAGAGGCTTTTTAATTCCATCCATCCCTTCAATTTCAAGACATTCTTCTTCATCTAGAGAAATAACCACCTCTGCTCTACAACTTTGTTCTTCTTTCTGTTGCTCCCTTTTAAAATAGCTTGTTTGCACTTATTTTTGTCTTCTTGAGATTCTTTTCAACAATCAGATATATCTCCAAATATATTTTCAATGTGCTCCTTGATTCTATACACTCCCCCTGACATTGTTTTTCCACACAACTTGCATTTAATTTTGTCAAGCTTCTTAGGATCAATCAATATCCCAAACTCTGATTCGATGTCATTTGACTTTCTTCTAAGAATCCCGGATTCAGATTGAGTGACACCATCGAAGATGGATTACTTGTCATTATAATAACAGATAACCTGAAAAAATTATATGTAACATAATATGATAATAAAATAAAATTATACCATACAATACAAAATATAACATTAACAAGTCTAAGAATTTTTTTATATATCTTAATCTAATTAATAAAATTTATTAGATATTTATTAAAAAATATAAAATTTAAATATATTTTTTTATATTTTTAAATCAGTTTTATATAAATTAATAATATTTTTTATAATTTTTTAAATTTTAATATAATTTTAATATTTATAAATCTGATTAATATAAACTAATAATATTTATTAGAATTTTTAAATTTTAATATAATTTTAATATTTATAAATCTGATTAATATAAATTAATAATATATAAAATTTAAAAATCTGATTTATATAAATTAATAATATTAATATGTATTAGATTTTTTAAAAAATTTTAAATACAATTTTTATATTTTTAAATCTGATAAATGATAATATTTATTAGAAATTTTTAAATTTTAAATATAATTTTTAAATCTGTTATCTAAATTAATAATATTTATTAAAAAATTTAATTTTAAATATATTATTTATATATTTAAATCTGATTATATAAATTAATTATGTTTATTATAATTATATATATAATTTTTGTATATTTAAATTTGTTTTATATAAATTAATAATATTTATTAAAAAATTAAAAATTTAAATATATATAATTGGAGCAACTTAATTAGGCTTTATGAATCTTATTATTGAAATTATCCTGGTTAGGAATTGTTTTATTTTATTAAATCTTAAAAAAATATTATTCACAGTAACAAAATGGGAAAACTCGCGGCGACGGTGCGGACGCCACCGGATGCCTCGCGGGAGGCATCCAACGCCGCCGGAAGCGTCTCTGGCGTGTCCGGCGTTGCTTTTTGCGGCGCCAGTAGCGTCGTGGAAAGCTTTCGACGCCATCGGAAGCATCACGATGCTACCAGCGCGCTGGAAGCAACGTCGGACTTCGCCGGACGCGCTGGACACCCTGCGCCACGTTTGGCGCCGCCGAAGAGTTACCGCGATAACGAATCATGAGGAGAAACAAAAAAAATAACAGAAACAAAACAAATTAAGAGAAACAAAAATAAAAACTTACTGGAAGCGACGAAGCCGAAGCCGTGATGAGAGAAGACGAAGAGCCGGTGATGAGAGAAGTCGAAGAGCCTTGTGCAAATTAGCATTTAGTATTAAAAGTTTAAAAATATGTCAAAAATATCGAGGCCCGTCGAACCCGCCTAAGCCCGCGAGGGTTGTCGAAGCCCAGTGAGGGCCGCCGAGGACCACCTAGGCGCCCCAGTCACCTAGGTCACTTGTCTGGCTAGTTTCCGCCATGGTTTGCCATCGCACAGCGCCTAGGCGGTCGCCTAGGGCGATATTTCGAGCACTGGCCTTCTATCATATAAGTTTTATTCATCGAAGATAAAACCCTATCTTCGCTAATGGTCACTGGAAGACGTCTTCTATGGGTTGGAAGATGCCTTCGTATTGTTCATCAAAGGCACCTTCCAAGCAATAGAAGACGCCTTTCATAAGACAGATTAGCTCCTTAGTCAATCTCTTCGTGTGGGTGATGCTCCAGCTAACCGGAGTTGAGCTCATCTGAACCTTACTCCGATCTTCTCCTTGAGCAGATTTTCTCCTCAGCTTCTCATCCCTCTAACGCCGCGCACGTCCTTCTTGTCCACCGGTGTACTCTTCCGCAGCATCTCATCCCTTGGATGCACCAAGCCCGTCGGCTCCTTTTTTCGTGCCATCCTTCTTGCTAGTTACGTCTTCCGCTCAACTTCTTGTGTTTCTAAGTTCTAGCACACTTAGACACAAGGCATCAAAGACAAACATGACTTAATTTAACTTGGTTGATCACATCAAAACCACCATAAGGTACTTACATCAACCTCTCTCGACTATGACATAGTTAGGATTGAGTACTTATATCCTCTGGTCTCGGACCAACGACACCCATTAGCAATTGTCTTTTTCAGGCTCAATCTCTCTCGACTTGGATATAATCAGGATCGAACACTTATATCCTTCGAACTCGGACTAGCGACGTCCATCATTTTCAGGGCTCACCTCTCTCGATTGGTACATAGTTGAGGTCAAGCACTTATATTCCCTAGTCTCGAACTAGCGACGTCTATCAGCAATAGTCCTTTTCATGGCTCATCTCTCTCGATTGGTAATAGTCAAAGGTCGAGCACTTATATCCCCTGGTCTCAGACCAGCGGTGTCCATCAGCAATTGTAATTTACAAGGCTCAACCTCTCCCAAATGGGACATAGTCGGGATCGAACACTTATATCCCCTAGTCTCAAACCAGCGACGCTCATGAGAAATTGCTCTTTTCAAGGTTTTATCTCCCTCGACTAAGACATAGCGTCTTAGTCGAGGTCGAGCGCAATGCTATCTATGTCGGTGAGCCTCCTCTGAGCACGATGCCGATAAGCCTCTCCTTGACTCCGCGCACACTTAGATGTCATGGATTGAGCACAACAAGAAGTCCTACTCTCTCCTGACTCCGCCTTACAACACACTTAGATTGCCTTAAAATAAGCTTGGACCACCGTATGCCAATAGGCTCGAATTAGCCTTACGACAAATGTGGATTAGCCTTACGACAAGCTCAAAGACTCATAGCCCCACGCTAGTGAAATAGCCTTACGATAGGATCAATAACTCCTTCTCCAACTCCTTAATCAAAAGTGATTTCGACTTTGCCTTACAATAGGCTTTGAGCCTCTAGTCCCGCGCTAGTGATTCATCTTATGATATATTGAGAGCCCCCTTTCCCGGCTCCTTAGTTATAAGCATGCTGAGATAAAGTGTATTTTAGAGAGAAATATTTGATGGGTGTCTTTTTTTATTTTGTTTTAAAAAAATATTTATTTAATATTTCTTTTAATTTGGAATGTGCTTTTATATATAGATACCTTGTGTATTTTTTTTTTTTAAAATTTATTTAGCTTTAATATTATAGCCTAAATCTTAAATCCGAAAGATTAAATTCTGAATTCTAAATCCTAAGTTCTAAAAAAAGAAAAAATATATATATTTGATGCTCACAAGGTGAGCATCGATAAATAGAGTAACACTTATATATATATATATATATATATAAGAATATTATATCACACATCTTATGTCGCACATTCGTGAGCACCTAATATAATTTTTTTTATTTGAATTTTTTAGACTTAATACTATATGTATAATTTTTTTAATCCTAAACCCTAAAGTTAAAATTCTAAATGGCTAAACTCTAAGTTTAAAAAAAAATACTGCACGCCACGTAGTCGCCCACCAACATGCAATATATATATATATATATATATATACACCGCATAAACTCCGTGTAAACTTCAAAAAAAATTCAATTCGAAATTTTTTTTGTTCTTAATATTTGATATCCTGTACACTTTCATCTGCATGCAATTCTCTTCTCTCTCTTGCATGCAAACTAGTGTTTGCTCTTCTCTCTTCTGCATGTAAAGTGATGCTGATTTTTACAAAATAACACCAACGTTGTGCTAGTTTGAAAAAAAAACACCACGTTTTAAAAAAAAAGTACTGTTGGAGCAATCTAGGTGCCCTAAGTTTTGATGTTTGGGCAAAGGTTTAAGTTAGGTTTATTGTTGTATTTGATATGCATTATGAGTGTGCAGGATACAGGTACAACAAGGAAAGTCCAAGGGTGAGTCTTGGCGGTGAAAGTCCAAGCATGTAGTCTTGGCAACGTAAGTCCAAGTGTGATCTTGGCAAAGGAGGAAAGTCCAAGGATGAGTCTTGGCGGTGTAAGTCCAAGCATGTAGTCTTGGCAACGTAAATCCAAGTGTGACTTGGCAATGGATGAAGTCCCGGAGGCGCAACCTCTTGGCAAAGGAAGACCTGACAACAATGACAAGGCCGATGGAAGCTCCAGAAGGCAAGACGTGAAGGATGGGGAGGCATCCGAGGGACGCAAGGCTGATGGAGGAGGCTAGAAGGCTAGGTCTAGGTTGGTCGGGTGAGAACGAGTGCTGAGTGAATGTATTCGAGGTAAAATCCTAGAATTAGGGTTTACTATAGCAGTACATCAGTCGACTGATGCACTGTAGCAGAGCCGTTGAGATAGCCGTTGGGCTGGCACCAGTCGACTGGTGCAAGGACCAGTCGACTGGTAACGGGCAAATCAGATTTGGTTAAAGCCTAATTAGTAGTCACTAAGTGCTCAAGGTTTCCCTTGTGTCCAAGAGATCTTGGTTGGAGTTGTGGTGAGGTTTCTCCACCCATAAGGAGGTTGAGCTAGCCAGAGTTTGCCGGGGACTAATCCACCGACGGATTGAGGGATCGTCCACCTTACGGACACGCCGTGGAGTAGGAGCAAGTTATCTCCGAACCACGTAAACACCTTGTGTTAGGGTTTGTGTTTGGTTTATTGTCTTCTTCTTTCTTGTTTTAGGTTAACTTTCGTATTTGTTAGTTTGTTTTTGTATTCCACTGTGCACTAACATTATAGGAAGTAAAGTTTTGGGTGAGACGCTATTCACCCCCCCTCTAGCGGACGTCAAGGTCCTAACAAGTGGTATCAGAGCGAGGTCGCTCTTCTACGGACTAACCGCCAAGAGAGCAAGAAGCTAGAGGAAGAAGAAGATGGAGTCCGAAGGACCGCTCGGATGGGATATCCGAATTCCACCTCCGTATGACAAAGAAGACTTCAATTATTGGAGGAAGCGGTTGGAGACATGGTTCCAAATGGATTGGAATCAATGGGTTGTCTTGAGTGACCCATACGGACAAGAAGGGTAAACGCCTCCGACCTCGGCATTGGACCGAAGAGCAACGAGAGTAATCGGAGGCGGACAAGGAGGTAACGAGAATTTTGCATAATTTACTACCTTCTAATATCATTGTGAGTGTAGGTGAATGCACAAGTGCATGTGATCTTTGGAAAAAGATCATTGCCTATCATGAAGACCCGTCACAATTCCAAGGAGTAGAGGAGTCCAAGGAGAAGGGTTCATTGGTCCAAGAAGAGAATGACCAATCCGATGTTGACATAAGGTCAACATCCGAGGAGGAGAAGGAAGATGAGGAGGTATCATCCACATCTTCAAGGGAGGAAGAAGTAGAATCATCGACATCTTCAAGTGAAGAGGAAGAAGAGCAATCCAAGGAAGAGGAGATCTTAGAAGCTCAACCCTCCACCTCAACTACCAAGAAGAGCACAAAGGACCACATCAAATGCTTTGAGTGTGGTAAGATGGGGCACTACAAGAGTAGGTGTCCTTCACTTAAGAAGGTAAAGGAGGCAAACCCTAAACTCACTAAAGTTAATTTAGAAACTAATGTGAGTTGTAGGAAGAAGAAGAAGGAGGAGAAGAAGCACATTAGGTGCTTTACATGTGGTGAGTGAGGTCACTACCACACAAAGTGCCCAAGGAGAGGAGAGCTCAAGAAATTGGTGCACTTGAAAAAGTGGGAGAAGAAGAGAGCTTCAAGGGTAAGGGAGGTAAACCCTAACTTGAATGCTAGTTCAAATTTAAATCGTTATAATGCTATTTATCATGAAAATAGAATGCATGATAAATCTAAGGATAAATATATCCCTCTTCATGCTAGATTTATCACACCTAAGGCTAGGAAGGTAAATAATAATTTAGGCAATAACTCTAAGGATTATAGATATATGCCTAGATATATAAATACTCATAGGGGTCAAGAAAAATCCAAGTCTATGGATTCAATGACGGAAAACCAAGTCTTGAGGTCAAGACTTGATAATTTAGAAAGAACCCTAGTAAGAATGGAAAATATTGTTAGGGGTCAAAATGAGCATAACCTAGGAAAAGCTAGACAAGAGCCATCCAATGGCTATATAGGTTTGGGATACAAACCTAAAGCCAAGAAGGATGTGACTTCCTTTCATAGGGTTCCATATAGTTATGGGACCAACCCTAGGTTTAGTGGTCAAACTAAAAGTACAAGGGAAGTTGTCCCTAAGAGTACTTTTGCAAAGACCAATGTGACTTAGACTTCTAAGAAGTCTAATAATGTCACAAAGAAGGTCACAAGGGAGGTCATCCCTAGAGTTGACTTAGTAAAGGTGACTAAGGCTCCAAAAAAGCTAAACAAAGTCACAAATAAGGTTACAAGGGGAGTTAGCCCTAGAAGTGACCTAGTGGAAGTGACCAAGGTTTCTAAGAAGCCTAGAAAGGTCCTTAGTGTTGGTGCAACCTTAGGTCAAGGTTGACCCGACTCGAGTTGACTTGACTCGAGTTGTATTTTGATGTTTGACTTGGGAAGATTGTTGATGCAACTTTAGGTCAAGATTGACCTAGTTGAGTTGCATGTTGATGTTTGACTCTTGTGAGAGAGTTCTATTCTTGTTATGGGACAAGAATAGATGTTTGGGGAGATTGTTGGTGCAACCTTAGGTCAAGGTTGACCCGACTCGAGTTGACTTGACTCGAGTTGTATTTTGATGTTTGACTTGGGAAGATTGTTGATGCAACTTTAGGTCAAGATTGACCTAGTTGAGTTGCATGTTGATGTTTGACTCTTGTGAGAGAGTTCTATTCTTGTTATGGGACAAGAATAGATGTTTGGGAGATTATTGGTGCAACCGTAGGACAAGGTTGACCTGGTTGATCTGATTCGGGAAAAGTCCAAGTATGAAGACTTGGCACGGAAAAGTCCAAGCAGGAGCTTAAGAAAAGTCCAAGTATGGAGACTTGGCATGGAAAAGTCCAAGCAGGAGCTTGGCACGTGAAAAGTCCAAGTATGGAGACTTGGCACGGGAAAGTCAAACAGGGAGTGGAAAAGTCCCGTGAGTGAAGCTAGGCGGAAAGGTGAGTGAATTCGGTGAAAATCCTAGTGAGTGAAGCTAGGTGAAGGTGAAAGTCCCGTGAGTGAAGCCGCATTGGGAAAATCCTAGTGAGTGAAGCTAGGTGAATGGGAAAGTCCTGAGTGAAGCCAGGCGGTGGGAAAGTCCTGGTGAGTGAAGCAGTGAGAAAGTCCTAACTGGGATGTTAGGCAGGTGGAAAGTCCCGGTGAGTGAAGCCAGAAGGAGAAAGTCCTAACTGGATGTTAGGCTTGGAAAGTCCGGTGAGTGAAGCCGAGCAGTGAAAGTCCTAGGGATGTTAGGCGTTGGAAGTCCCGTGAGTGAAGCTAGGCAGGAAAGTCCCGTGAGTGAAGCCAGGAAAAAGTCCAGTGAGTGAAGCAGATTGGAAATCTGGTGAGTGAAGCCGGTGAAAATCCTAGTGAGTGAAGCTAGGTGAATGAGAAAGTCCTAAGCGGGATGTTAGGCAGTGTGGAAAGTCCTGGTGGAAAGTCCTGGTGAGTGAAGCCGGGCAAGGGAAAGTCCAGATCGGTGAAGGGAGATCGGCCATCTAGTGTTGAGAAGTCCAAGTGAGTGAAGCTTGGCATATGGAGACGGAGAGGGCTCGATAGCTCGTTCTCCGAACTAGGTTAGAGAGGCACTCTAAACCAGGAGTTGGATCGGCGTGACCGATCCAGGATATCTGCGTTGCCTCGATCGGTGCGGTGACCGATCGAATCGATCGATGGCTCATCGATTGCAATCCGATCGGTCCGGAAACCGATCGGGAACCTCGCGAAGAAACCGTGGATCGGTCCGGCCGATCCATTTGATGGCCCGATCGGGCGGACCGATCGGGAATAGATCGATGGCGTGAGGAGTCGATCGGTCCATGGACCGATCAGAGGTTCCTGATCGGTCCGCACCGATCGGGCTTGATCGCGACACCGATCGGTCCGGGACCGATCGGTGACAAACAGAATGCCTCTGTGGCTGATCGGTCTGCAGACCGATCAGGGTTCTAGCCGTCGCGACGCAACGGCTAGTTTCTTCGCCGTCTTCTTCGCAGTATAAAGGGGTCGAGGGCTGCTGCGCGAGGACTCTTCTTCCTTCTTGCTGGTTCTGGTGCTTGAGCTTTGTTGAGCTCCTCCAAAGCTTCGCGTGAGCTTCCTATACTTTGTCGCGTGAAGTTGCTGCTTCACCTCCAATCGACAAGAAAGCAAGCAATTGGTAGAGTGCGATTGTGTTCATATTGTATTGCTTTTCTTACTGCTCTTGTACTCTTTGTTTGCTGTTGATTGGGGCGAGGTTTCTCCACCCACAAGGAGTATATTGTATTAGCCGGTTCTCCGGGGACTCATCCACCGACGGATTGACCGGACTCGTCCACCTTACGGACACGCCGAGGAGTAGGAGCCCTAATCTCCGAACCTCGTTACATCCTCGTGTTAAGGTTTGGTTTTCTTCTCTTTCGTTTCTTTGTATTTTCCGCTGCGACTAACCTAATTGTAGGAAGAAACGAGAGCGATTTGGGGCGGCTATTCACACCCCCCCTCTCTAGCCGTACAAAGGATCCTAACAAGTGGTATCAGAGCGAGGCCGCTCTTCATCGGATTCACACCCGTGGGAGCACAAGCTAGAGATGGATCAATTTGGAGAAGACATCACCATTCCACCCTTCTACAACGACAACTTCGCATATTGGAAGGTAAGGATGATGTATTTTCTTAGGACTAATATGTGGAACTGGTTTTGTGTACAAGAAGGGTTTACTCCTCCAATGGATAAAGAAGGAGAGCCTCTAGAGAAGAACAAGTGGACGAAGGAACAAGTCCACCAATTCACGATCAACAATGAGGTAACTAAAACAATTGAATTTTCATTACCTACTAGTGTTTTGTGTAAGATAGGTAAATACAACAATGCCAAGGAGTTGTGGAACAACTTGGCAAAGTTCCATGAGGATAGCTCAAGTTCAAGCCATGAAGAGGAGCTAAGTGAGCCAAGTAGCTCACATCATGGAGGGAGCGAATTGGGAGTTGAGGGCTACTCAACATCCAAGGAAGAAGAGGAGGAGAGTTCCTCTTGTTCAAGTTCGAGCAAGAAGAAGAGGCATCTACCTCCGGAAGGGATGAGGAAGAGAGCTCACACCCATGCCCAAACCTAGGTAACTCAAGCATTTCAATTTCAAATAAGTTACATATAATATGCTTTGAGTGTAGGGAGTGTGGACATTACAAGAGCAAATGTCCAAAGAGAGTTAGGAAGACTCCACCGGCACCAAAGGTCAAGGAAGCCGGAGTCCCAACACGCAAAGGCAAGAAGCACGTGGTGTGCTTTCAATGCAAGCAACGGGGACACTATAGGAGCCAATGTCCGAAGGGGAGGAAACCTCGCAAGGACAAGAGATCGAGCACATCGATAGGGGGAGCTAAGGCAAACCCTAAGGTATCTTTTAAGGCTCATTCGTGCAATTCTAGTAGGATACATGCTAGTAATTTTATTGCATTAGTCAATAATGATGAGCATGTTAACACTAGAAATCAACACATGTGCTTAGGTGCTAAACATGTCAACCTAGATAGGGATACTACTAGGAATGCTAACCCTAGGTTTAACACTTCTAAGGTTAAGGAAAACCTAGGTAGGAATCCTAAATCAACTAGACATATGCCTAGGAATACCTCAAGGAAGAGTGATAAATCAAAAATTGAGGTATTAGAGAAGGAGAATCAAGTCTTGAAGTCAAGACTTGATACTTTGGAAAAGACTCTTAAGAACATGGAGAAGTCATCTCTAGTGTTTAAGAGTCAAAAACCCAAGTCCAAGGACAAGAAAGGTTTGGGTCACAAACCTAAGTCCCAATTGGCCAAGCCCACCTATCATAATGTTCCATTCGATTATGGAACAAAACCTAGGGCTAGGAAGACCACTACCAAAGTCACAAGGGAAGTCACCCCTATAGTTGACCTTGATGAGACCCAAATGACCAAGGCTTTAAAGCCTAAGAGGGTCATTAGGAGGGTTGCTAGGGAAGTCATCCCTAGTGAATATTTAGTGAACCCAATGAGCTCAAATAGGTATTGGGTTCCTAGGAGCATCTTCTCTACCCCATAAATGGGTTAGAGAGTGTCAACTCCAATAAGAAGGGTAGTTAACCCAACTTTGAGGAAATTGACACTCAAGGAGCATTTTCAAGGTTTTGGAAACCTTTGAAAATGAAATGGAATAATTATCATTCACTCCTTGGAAGAGTAAAGTGTGCCAAAGTGAGAATATATTAATCTTACTTTAATGTGACACAATTTGGAAAAACCTAGAGAAATATCAAATTGGGATTTTGATATTCTCTTAGGTAATCAAGGCAATCCGGGCCTTAATTTAGAAGTGCTACTCTTGTAGAATTTCAAATGATATAAATCAAACAAGAGATCAAGAAATGCCAATTTGGGTTTTGACATTTTCTTGGAGCACTTTGGGCAATCAAGGGTTAAATTTTAGGTTAGCAAAGTGGTTAAGGATACTTAGATAGGTAATCTAGGTATATTTATTTATGCTAAATCTTGCCATGATTGTTTACCCTCACATGTCATGACATCATGTTTAGTTTTATTATCATTTGAAATGTCATGATAATGCTTAGGCTAGTTTATATGTCATGTGTTAGTTTAGTTTCAAACTTTATGCCATGACATCATGACATTGGCACATGTTTTCATTTATGATACCATTTTATGCCATGTCATCATCTCTTGCATTAATAATCAATGAAATTGATTTAAGGATGAAAAACACATTTTGATATTAAGATCAAATTTGTGTTTAGAAAATGCATGAGACCTTAGTCTAAGATACCTAAACCCATATCTCACATCAAAATTGACTTGGATGTGTTTGATACACTTTAGATGTGTGTGAGATATTAGGATCATGAGTTAGGATCAAGGTGCATAGGTTTTGTACCTAGATGAGCCTAATTCAAGAAATAGGGATCATAGGGAAAGCTTGTGTACAAGTCATGTACATTTAGCCCTAAGATTATGGTCCTAAATTCAAATGGTTTTAAAAGCATTTTAAAATTGATTTGAAAAACCTTGATGAAGCTTTCCTAGTGATAGCATTCTTCATTGAGCAAGATGATACAAAGATGACTTAACTTTGAACTATTTCAAAGTTTTCGAATTTTGTATCAAGATTTGAAAATGGAAACTATTTTCATAGAAAACTATTTTTCCATGATAATGTATGTTATGAGGAATGTATCCTCAAAATTTCACAATTTTTCGAATTTTCTGGAATTTATTAGGGGTTTCTGAATTTCGGGAGAAGAAAAATCAGAAATCCCTGTGATCAGTGTCTGGATCGGTCACTGGACCGATCCAGAGTGCTGTGGATCGGTCTGGTGACCGATCCAGTGAGGTCTGATAGCGTGCCAATGTGCTGAAATTCGACTGCATGTCTGAAATTTCGGCTGACAGTTGGTGTTTAGATTTATAAAGGTTTGAAACTCTCCAAGACATTGTTGGTGCAATGGTCAAGGGGGAGTTGGCTTTTAGGGGGAGTTTTTACTCCTTGAGGATTAGTGATATGGGATTATCATTAAGTGGATTGTTGAACTTAGTATCAAAGGGAAAATAAGAGTTTCAATGAAAGGTATGGGACTTTCATTAGGAAGAAACTCTTGACCTTGATACCCTCCTTTTTCTTTTTGATGTGTGTCAAAAAGGGGAGAGTGTTCATTGGAGAATTATTAGAGAACCCAAGTTAGGTTATCGGTTTAACCTAAGCTAGGGAAAGAATGTCAAGGAATGTTCGAGGAAGAACATTGGAATACCTTTTGATGTGTGTCAAAAAGGGGGAGAATTATTGGAGAACCCAAGTTAGGTTATCGGGTTAACCTAGGGGAAAATGTCCAGAGAATGTTCAAGGAAAGAACATTGGACATTGGAAGATGGTTGGAAAACCTAAGTTAGGTTATCGGGTTAACCTAACTTGATTATGATTTTGTCAAACATCAAAAAGGGGGAGATTGTTGGTGCAACCTTAGGTCAAGGTTGACCCGACTCGAGTTGACTTGACTCGAGTTGTATTTTGATGTTTGACTTGGGAAGATTGTTGATGCAACTTTAGGTCAAGATTGACCTAGTTGAGTTGCATGTTGATGTTTGACTCTTGTGAGAGAGTTCTATTCTTGTTATGGGACAAGAATAGATGTTTGGGGAGATTGTTGGTGCAACCTTAGGTCAAGGTTGACCCGACTCGAGTTGACTTGACTCGAGTTGTATTTTGATGTTTGACTTGGGAAGATTGTTGATGCAACTTTAGGTCAAGATTGACCTAGTTGAGTTGCATGTTGATGTTTGACTCTTGTGAGAGAGTTCTATTCTTGTTATGGGACAAGAATAGATGTTTGGGAGATTATTGGTGCAACCGTAGGACAAGGTTGACCTGGTTGATCTGATTCGGGAAAAGTCCAAGTATGAAGACTTGGCACGGAAAAGTCCAAGCAGGGAGCTTGGCACTGGAAAAGTCCAAGTATGGAGACTTGGCACTGGAAAAGTCCAAGCAGGGAGCTTGGCACGTGAAAAGTCCAAGTATGGAGACTTGGCACGGGGAAAGTCCAAACAGGGAGTTTGGCACGGGGAAAAGTCTTGGTGAGTGAAGCTAGGCAGTCGGGAAATCCTGGTGAGTGAATTCAGGTGAAAATCCTAGTGAGTGAAGCTAGGTGAAGGTGAAAGTCCTGGTGAGTGAAGCCAGGCATTCGGGAAAATCCTAGTGAGTGAAGCTAGGTGAATGGGAAAGTCCTGGTGAGTGAAGCCAGGCAGTGGGAAAGTCCTGGTGAGTGAAGCCAGGCAGTGAGAAAGTCCTAACTGGGATGTTAGGCAGTGTGGAAAGTCCTGGTGAGTGAAGCCAGACAGTGAGAAAGTCCTAACTGGGATGTTAGGCAGTTGGAAAGTCCTGGTGAGTGAAGCCAGGCAGTGGAAAGTCCTAACTGGGATGTTAGGCAGTTGGGAAGTCCTGGTGAGTGAAGCCAGGCAAGGGAAAGTCCTGGTGAGTGAAGCCAGGCAGACGGAAAAGTCCTGGTGAGTGAAGCCAGGCAGATTGGAAATCCTGGTGAGTGAAGCCAGGTGAAAATCCTAGTGAGTGAAGCTAGGTGAATGAGAAAGTCCTAACTGGGATGTTAGGCAGTGTGAAATCCTGGTGAGTGAAGCCAGGTGGAAAGTCCTGGTGAGTGAAGCCGGGCAAGGGAAAATCCAGATCGATCAAGGGTGATCGGACATCTGGTGTTGAGAAGTCCAAGTGAGTGAAGCTTGGCATATGGAGTCGGAGAGGGCTCGGTAGCTCGTTCTCCGAACTAGGTTAGAGAGGGCACTCTAAACAGGAGTTGGATCGGTCAGTGACCGATCCGGATATCGCGTTTGCCTCGACGGCCGGTGACCGATCGTAATCGATCGCGGCTCATCGATTGCAACTGATCGGTGCGAAACCGATCAGAACCTCGCGAGAAGAAAACCGTGGATCGGTCTCCGACCGATCCATTTTGATGGCCCGATCGGCCCGCACCGATCAGAATAGATCGCGGCGTGAGGAGCGATCGGTCCATGGACCGATCAGAGGTTCCCCGATCGGTCCACGGATCGAGGGCTTCGATCGCGACACCTGATCGGTCCGGGACCGATCGGTGACAAACAGTATGCCCTTAGGTGATCGGTCCTTAGACCGATCGGGGTTCTAGCCGTTACGCAACGGCTAGTTTCTTCGCTGTCTTCTTCGCCGGTATAAAGGGGTCGAGGGCTGCTGCTGCGCGAGGACTCTTCTTCCTTCTTGCTGTTCTAAGTCTGCTGTGCTTGAGCTTTGTTGAGCTCCTCCAAAGCTTCGCGTGAGCTTCCTACTGGGTTCCTGCTGTTGTAGGCGTCGCGTGAAGTTGCTGCTTCACCTCCAGTCGACAAGAAAGCAAGCAATTGGTAGAGTGCGATTGTGTTCATATTGTATTGCTTTTCTTACTGCTCTTGTACTCTTTGTTTGCTGTTGCAAACGTTTGTGGCGAGGTTTCTCCACCCACAAGGAGTATATTGTATTAGCCGGTTCTCCGGGGACTCATCCACCGACGGATTGACCGGACTCGTCCACCTTACGGACACGCCGAGGAGTAGGAGCCCTAATCTCCGAACCTCGTTACATCCTCGTGTTAAGGTTTGGTTTTCTTCTCTTTCGTTTCTTTGTATTTTCCGCTGCGACTAACCTAATTGTAGGAAGAAACGAGAGCGATTTGGGGCGGCTATTCACACCCCCCCTCTCTAGCCGTACAAAGGATCCTAACACTTAGGAAGGTATCTATGGAAGTCATCCCTAGTGAGTACCTAGAGCATCCAAGGAGCACCAATAGGTTTTGGGTTCCTAGGAGCATATTCTCTACACCCTAGATAGGTTAGAGAGTGTCAACTCCAATTGGAAAGGTAGTTAACCCAACCTTTGTAAAGTTGACACTTGAGAGCATTTTCAAGGTTATTGTTAACCTTTGAAAAAGAAAAAGGTTATTGGGTTACTCTTTGAAAGAGTAATATATGTGTCAAAATTTGAGGAGTTAAATATAATTTAAATTGACACACTAGAGAGAAGCAAAAGTAATGCCAAATTTGGAATTCGACATTGTCTTATGGAATTAAGGGAAATGCAAACCTTAATCCAAATTGTCACTCTTGAAAAGAGTAACATGTGCCAAATCTTAAGGAATTATGTTTGAATTAAATTGGCACATGTGGAAAAACATAAGAAATACCAAATTGGGGGTTTGGTATCTTCTTAAGGTAATTAAAGGAAAATCTAGGTCCTAATGTAAGATGTTTACTCTTTGGAAGAGTAAAATGTGTCAAACTTTGAGGTTTTGAACTTAATTTAAATTGACACATTTAGAAAAGGATAAGAAATGCCAAGTTGGAGTTTTGACATTTTCTTAGAAGGTTAAAGGTGAATCTAAGTTTTAATTTGATTTCATTTACTCTTGGAAAGAGTAAAATGTGCCATACTTTGAGGAATTTGTTTAACTTAAAATGACACAAATTTAGAAAGAAATTAAAGAAATGTCAAGTTGGGGTTTGACATTTTCTTGATAAAATTAAGCAATCTAGGGTTAAATTTTGAGTTAGCTAGGGTTAAGAATACTTAGATAGGTAATCTAGGTAAAGTTTATTTATGCTAACTTGCCATGATTGTTTGCCCATCATATGTCATGACATCATATTTAGCATTCACATTTTATTATGAAAAATATAAAAATACCATGTCATGTCATACATACATCATGTAGCTATAACATGCTTTGCCTTTGAAAATTGCTTATTTTGATGTATGTCATTAATCATCATGCAGTATGTCAATTTCCTTGTGATTAAGGACAAAAGACATTTATTATGTATAGAAGTGTTCCAACAAGAGGGATTATATCAAGTGACATCCTAAATGGATGATCATGATTTTTACAATGCCTAGATAGAGATGCATGATCCCTTAGTTTAGGGCAAGACCAAATATACATCTCACAAAGAACTATAAGGTGACTTGTATGTGTTTTAATACACGTTAGATACAAGTGAGATGTTAAGATGGTGAACAAAACTCAAGATGTTGATCTAGTGCATCTTGTTGAGTTTTAGGTTCATCAAAACACATAGTTATGTGTCTTCCAATCATTGGGAAAGCTAATGTACAAGTCATGTGCATTGAGCCCAAAGAACGTGGTTGGATATTGGTTTTGAAAATGATTTCAAAATACTTTTGAAAAACCTTTGTGAAGACTATCTTTTGATAGTAATCATCATTGAAAAGTTAGACACAAATTAGGAGAAAACATTGAAGTTTTCAAATTTGTGTCAATCTTTGAAAATAGAAAGTATTTTCATAGAAAACTATTTTTCCCTGATAAAGTATACCCTAAATAATGTCTACATGAGTTTTCATGATGAAAACAAGTATGAATTGGTTAAGAAAAACTAGAGTGAAGTTTCGGTTGAAGTTTAGTTTCATTATTGAACTTTGAACCTCAAAACTTCGAGTTTTAGTTTTCCTAATTATTTAAGAACCCCAAGTCATTGTTGGTGCAATGATAGAAGTTTGACCATATTTTTAGAGGGAGTTACTATTTGAAAACATAAAAATCTTTTCCAAGACCAAAAGGAGGTCAAGTATTAAGGTAGAACATGACATTGGTAGGAGAGGTGTTACCAAGGACAAGGGAGAGTCATCCAAGGTCAATAAGAAGGAATATGCTAGGGTAGCATATAATTATAGCAAGGATGAGGTGTCCAAGATTAAGGACAAGAAGAAATTAATCAAAGACAAGGTGTCTAAGGTTAAGAATGTGAGTTTAGTAGTCCAAGTGTCACCCGAGGTGCATTGAAGTGGCCTAGCCATAGTGGATGAGTCACCAAGGGAGGTGACTAAGGTTAAGATTCCTAAAGATAGGAAGAACTTTTGGGACCCATGATATATGGGTTATCAAATGTGCCAAGTGGTTAGGAGACAGACTTAAGTCTCTAACCTAGTGGGTTGGCACAATTGGGATGTGTTTCATGCATGAAAATATGACATTAGGGGTCATATTGTATAAAAATTAGTTTTTGATGTATAGATGTCATATAAACCCATGCTAGGGAAGTATTGTGATTTAGTATGGGCAGATACATCAAGAGGAAGCCAAAACTAGGACTTTAGGTCAATGTTCAATTGAACTATTTAGCTAGTTTTGAATTTTGTGTCAATCTTGGGATCTGTGATAAATATATTTATATATATATTTTTTCCCAAGTAGACAAGGGTACAATAGACCTCTCCACAAAATTTGGGGATTTTTGGAGGTCTAGGGAATTTCTGGTGCATTTCTGAAGTTGGCCTGAAAAGGCTGATTTTTACAGAAATAGGGTGCCAGTCGACTGGTTCAGATACCAGTCGACTGGTAACAGTGTTTTTGAGCACAGAATATCTCTGTAAGCTCATTTTTCGATACCAGTCGACTGGTGATGATACCAGTCGACTGGTAACAGTAGATTTCGACCACAGAATGCTTCTGTAAGGTTCTGTCGAAGGGGGCAGTCAACTGGTACCTAGTTCAATCGACTGATACCAGCCTAAAAATATTTTTCAACGTTGTTCTTGACCGTGTCAACTCGTTTAAATGTATGAGATCCATGGGGGATAAATACATGAGTTTAGGGTCAATTTGGATAATATGTTTTCAACAATTGAGATATTGTTGGAGCTCTTTTTGATGTATGGCAAAGGGGGATAAGTCTAGGTTTAAGTGGGAAACCTATACACCTTTGCAAGAAATCCTAACTCGAGAGAGAGCTTAGGTGAAGGGGGAGTGATTCTTTAGGCAAAGGGGGAGAAGTTTACCTTTGAGGGAAATCCTAGCTCAAGGGGGAGTTTAGGTGAAGGGGAGCCTAGGGATTTAGGTTCCATTATTTATGCATGAGTTGATTTGCATATTTATTTGCATATGTATTGCATTTATGTTTCCCTAACTTAAACAGGTTGCCAAACATCAAAAAGGGGGAGATTGTTGGAGTAATCTAGGTGCCCTAAGTTTTGATGTTTGGGCAAAGGTTTAAGTTAGGTTTATTGTTGTATTTGATATGCATTATGAGTGTGCAGGATATAGGTACAACAAGGAAAGTCCAAGGGTGAGTCTTGGCGGTGAAAGTCCAAGCATGTAGTCTTGGCAACGTAAGGCCAAGTGTAATCTTGGCAAAGGAGGAAAGTCCAAGGATGAGTCTTGGCGGTGTAAGTCCAAGCATGTAGTCTTGGCAACGTAAGTCCAAGTGTGACTTGGCAATGGATGAAGTCCCGGAGGCGCGACCTCTTGGCAAAGGAAGACCCGACAACAATGACAAGGCAGATGGAAGCTCCAGAAGGCAAGACGTGAAGGATGGGGAGGCATCCGAGGGACGCAAGGCTGATGGAGGAGGCTAGAAGGCTAGGTCTAGGTTGGTCGGGTGAGAACGAGTGCTGAGTGAATGTATTCGAGGTAAAATCCTAGAATTAGGGTTTACTATAGCAGTACTGTAGCAGACGACTGGTGACTGTAGCAGTCGACTGATGCACTGTAGCAGAGCCGTTGAGATAGCCGTTGGGCTGGCACCAGTCGACTGGTGCAAGGGCCAGTCGACTGGTGCAAGGACCAGTCGACTGGTAACGGGCAAATCAGGTTCTGATTTGTTCCAAGCTCTATAAGAAGGAGTTTGGTATGACCGGCCAAGGTGACGAAATTAGACTTGGTTAAAGCCTAATTAGTAGTCACTAAGTGCTCAAGGTTTCCCTTGTGTCCAAGAGATCTTGGTTGGAGTTGTGGTGAGGTTTCTCCACCCATAAGGAGGTTGAGCTAGCCGGAGTTTGCCGGGGACTAATCCACCGACGGATTGAGGGATCGTCCACCTTACGGACACTCCGTGGAGTAGGAGCAAGTTATCTCCGAACCACGTAAACACCTTGTGTTAGGGTTTATGTTTGGTTTATTGTCTTCTTCTTTCTTGTTTTAGGTTAACTTTCGTATTTGTTAGTTTGTTTTTGTATTCCACTGTGCACTAACATTATAGGAAGTAAAGTTTTGGGTGAGACGCTATTCACCCCCCCTCTAGCGGACGTCAACGTCCTAACAAGTACCACGTTGGTGTTGTTTTGAAAAAAAAAACAACACCGCGGTGCTGATTTGAAAAAAAAATAACACGATATTTTGAAAAAACAACACATTGTTCATGCTCTCTTGAAAAATAGTACCAAACCAACACCAATTGTTAGTGTCGCTTTGTGTAAACTAACACCAGTATTGTGTTATTTGCACACATTGATGTTGCTTTGTGCAAATCAGTACCAATATGATGCTTGTTTGCACACGTTGGTGCTACTTTGTGCACATTGGTGATGTCTTTTTTCATATTAGCAACACGTTGGTGTTGTTCAATATGATGCTATTTTTTTAAAAAAAGCATGGTGCTATTATTTTTCAAATCAGCACCACGTTGGTGCTATTATTTTTCAAACCAACACCAAAGCAGCACCACATTGGTGCTACTTCATGCAAATCAACACCACATTGGTGTTAATTTTTTCAAATTAGCACCAAAGCAGTTGGTGTTGTTTTACACAAACCAATGTTACACTGGTGCTGGTTTGTATACGTTGGTGCTAGTTTGTAAACGAATACCAAATTGGTGTTGGTTTGTGCTGGTACTAGTTTGCGCAAACTAGTCCCAACGTGATGCTGGTTTGCACAAAGTAGCACCAACATAGTCCTGATTTACACATATTAGTGCTATATTTTTTAAACCGACACCACGTTGGTGTTATTTTTTAAAAGTACCACCAAGTTGGTGCTATCTTTTTTCAAAACGTGGTGCTGTTTCAACAAATCAGTATCACTTTATATATAGGAGAGAGAAGAGAGTTGTATACAAATGAAAGAGATTAAAAAACTTATTTTATATATATAGTATCAATGCTGCTGGATTTTGAAATCCTACACCACTACAATGGTGTTGATTCAAAATATAACACCAAATAATTTTGGTATATAAGATAATGAAAATATTCAATATGATATAATACAAATGGTATATACCATATATAAGATGACGTTTGATTTAGAGGTTTAGGAATGAGGGAATGAATTTATTCCCAACCCTTATATTTGGTTGATGGAGATGGAATTAAAATTTTGGAATGAAATTTAAAAACTTGTGTATTGATGAAACTCACCTCTTCCCTTGAGTTTGATGGGAATAAGAATGAGAATTAAGTTGACATTTGGTTTAGGGGTTTGAAAACAAGGAAATGAATTCATTCTTAAGCCTTGTGTTTGGTTGATAGGAATGGAATTAAAATTTTAAAATGAAATCTAAAAACTTGGATATTGATGAAACCCACCTTCTCCCTTATGTTTCATTGGGAATGAGAATAAGAATTAATTTTTAGATAAAAATACCCTTAATATATTTGTTCAAATTTTCTTTTATATCACTTTCTCTTTCGTTATTCTCTCTCATCATACTTTCTCTCTCCTTATTTTATCAACACACTTTTTCGCTCATCATACTTTCTATCTCCTCAATCTCTGCCATAATATTCTCTCCTTATTTTCTTTTATCATATTTTTTCTCTCTTCATTTTCTCTCATCATGCTTTCTCTCTCATCACACTATCCTTTCCATTTTTTCTCATCATATTTTCTCTTTCATCATGTTTTTTCTCTCATCATACTTTCTCTCTCCTCAATCTCTTCCATCACACACTCTCTCCTCATTTTCTCTCATCATACTTTCATTCTATCCCTTCATTTCTCTTTCATTATATTTTCTCTCTTCTCATCCTCTCATCATGCTCTCTCTCATCACACTCTCTTTCCTCATTTTCTCTCATCATACTTTCATTCTATCCTATCACACTTTCTCTTTCATTATATTTTCTCTCTTCTCATCCTCTCATCATGCTTTTTCTCATCACACTCTCTTTCCTCATTTTCTCTCATTACACTTTCCTTCTCTTTATTCTTTCATATCATATTTTCTCTCTCATCATGGTTTCTCTTATCATTCTCTCTCATCATATTTTTCTCTCACATTCAACTTTCTCTTACATCTATTTTTTTCTTTTATTTTCCTCTAAAGGTAAAAAAAATTAATTTATTTCGATAGAAAATATTCAACTAACCAAACATTATTTTTAAGAGTGATCCATGCTCGTACTCATTCTCATTTCACAATACTATGGTTTTTATTCTCATTCTGATTCCTAAGAAAGAATCAAACGCCACCTAAGTTTTGAATGAAAATGTCCTTAATATATTTGTTTAATTTTTCTTTTATATCACTTTCTCTCTCATTATTCTCTCTCATCATACTTTCTCTCTCATCATTTGCTCATCACACTTTCTCTCTTATTATACTTTCTCTCTACTCAATATCTTTCATCATATACTCTCTTCTCATTTTCTTTAATCATATTTTCTCTCTCCTCATTCTATCATCAGACTTTCACTCTCATTATACTTTCTCTCTCCTAAATCTCTCCCATTATACACTCTCTTCTCATTTTCTCTCATAACACTTTTTCTCTCTTCATTCTCTCCCATTATACTTTATTTCTCATCGCACTTTCTCTCTCCTCATCCTCTCTCATCATTCTTTCTCTTCCATCATACAGTCTTTTCTCATTTTTTTCATCACATTTTCTTTTGCATCATAATTTTTCTTTCATCATACTTTCTCTTTCCTCAATCTATTTCACCAAACACTCTTTCTTCTCATTTTCTCTTATCACACTTTCTTTCTTTTCATTCACTACCATCACGCTTTCTCTCTCCTCATTCTCTTTCATTGTACTTTTTCTTCCCTTACACTCTTTTTTTTTTTCTCTCCACACTCTCTCTCATCAATATTTTTCTCTTATCATATTTTCTCTTCTCAATTTCTCCCATCATACACTCTCTTCTCTTTTTCTTTTATCATACTTTCTCTCTTTATTCTCTCTGATCACACTTTTTCTCTCATCATTTCTCATAGGGATGAGCCGAACTGAGACGAACAGTAAGAGGCTTGAGCTCAGTTCGTTATCCCTAAGCTCGAGCTTGACTCGAGTTAGATTCGAACTTTAATTCTTAACCTCAAGTTCAGCTCGTAATAAAATTAAATGGCTTGAGTTTGACTGAGCTCAGCTCGAAAAAAAACTCGTTTAAAAATTAAACGGGTTTAGTTCGAGTTTGTTTAAGATAATTAGCTATAATAATTAAGAATATATTATTATATTTATTAATACTTAATCAAACAACATTTTTTTCAAACCAAGATCCGAATATTTTACAAGTGGCTTGGCTCGTTTACACTCTTACTCTTTTATCACGTTCTCTTTTATCACACTCTCTCTTATTACACTCTCTTTTCTCATTTTCTATTATCATACTGTTCCTTTCTTTATTCTTTTTCATCATATTTTTTTTTTCTCATTATTCTCCCTTATTATATTTTTCCTCACATTTATTTTTTTTTCTCTATAGATAAAAAAATAATTTAATTTGATATAGTAATTCTCATTCCACCGTAATAAGATTTTTATTCTAATTCCGATTCCTAAATATTTTACCGAGGTTCTCTGACACTTGATTAAAAGTTGGATATTTACCGTTGTTCACGTCATTATCTCTAATGACACGGCATGGTTATTAAGATATTATTATTTCGTTAAATAATTTGCTAAGGATAAAAATAATGAGAATTTTGAAATAACGAGGACTTGTTTTGAAGACGTAGTAGAGTATTTTGAAATAGTGTTACTTTTCCGCTGAACTATTTAAACCGGCCGCATAACCTCCCTACGAGGTATAGTGGGCGGCGGCATATCTATGGCGGCGGCGCCTCCTCCCGGCGTTCCGCGCCTCCGACACCTCCTGGAGCTTATCGATATCAAAGCTCAAAAGGACCCCGTTTCAGCCCTCTCCCACCTTGACTCTCTCGCCTCGCACTACCCGTTATCCTCCCCCTCCAATTCCCTCCTCTTCGGCCTCCTCCGCGCCCTCTCCGCTTCTGCTCCCTCCCACCTCCCCCGCCTTCTCAGTTTCCTCAGTCACCACCCTCGTCGCCCCAGCTTCTCTGAGACCGTTGCCATCACGGCCCTCAAGGGCTTCTCCCGCGCCCTAATGCCCGACGAGGCCCTGCGCACCTTCCGGGCCCTCCCCGGCATTTTCCGCTGCAACCCCGGCGTCCGCTCCCATAACGCCCTCCTCGACGCCTTCGTCCGTGCCGAGCGTTGGGAGCAGGCCGAGTCCTTCTTCGACTTCTTCTCCACTGGCGCGCGGGTTCCCCCCAATCTTCAAAGTTACAACATCCTCATCCGGGGCCTCTGTGCTCGTCAGCAACTCCAGCAGGCGTGGGAGCTCTTCCAAACTATCCGATTCCGGGGCATCGAGCCAGACCTCGTCACGTACAGCACGATTATGCATGCATATGTCAAAGGCGGAGATTTTACCAAAGCAGTTGAGGTGTTCGATGAAATGTCCGAGAGGAAGGTGACTCCAGATATTGTTTGCTACAATCTGCTCATTGACGGGTTCTTGAAAAAGGCTGAATTTGACAAGGCAATGGCGATTTGGGAGAGGCTGGTGATGGATAAGAGAGTTGGTCCTAACGTTGTTACCTATAATTCGATGCTCAACGGTTTGTGCAAGCTTGGAAAGTACAAAGAGGCGATGGAGATGTGGAATAGAATGCTAAAAAATGACCACTCTCCTGGCACCTTCACCTACGGAATTTTGATTCATGGGTTATGCGAGTCTGGAAATGTTGATGGAGCATCACTATTATATGCGGAGATGATAAAAAATGGATTAATTCTTGACAGTGTCATATGCAATTCATTGCTTGATGGATTCTGCAAAGCAGGGAGGTTGGATGATTCTTTTAAAATGTGGGAATCAATGGAAAGAGAAGGCAAACTTAATGTTGTCAGCTATAACATACTGATCAGAGGTCTGTTTGGACAAGGCAGGGCAGAAGAAGCTCTCCTCTTTTGGAAGCAACTGCAGCAGCAGGATAATAACTTAGAACCCGATTCCGTGACATATGGTGTTTTAATACATGGGTTGTGTGAGAAGGGATACCTTGGGAAGGCATTGGAGGTGTTGAAGAGCGCCCAAGAAATTCAAGAGAATAACATCGATGTATTTGCATATACTTCTATGATAGATGCTCTCTGTAAACATAAGAGAATAGATGAAGCTCTTTCCATATATGATCAGATGAGTAAATTCTGTTGCAGACCAAACTCACATACCTGCAATGCCCTCATAAATGGCTTCTTCAGAGTATCAAATATCTCAGAGGCTTTGCAATTTTTCTCACGGATGAACACTATTGGTTGCACTCCGACAGTTGTGACCTACAACACCCTTATCAGTGGTCTTTGTAAAACAGAAATGTACCATGAAGCTTACTTACTTACAAAGGAAATGACGGGAAAAGGATTCAAATTGGATCAAGTAACATACAGCTCATTGATAGATGGACTTTGCCATGATAAAAAACTTGATGCTGCTCTTGATATATGGAATAAGGTCTTACACTCCGGACGCAATGCTGATGAAATTGTCCACAATGTTATCATCCACGGTCTATGCTCTGCTGGGAAAATGGAAGAAGCCTTATGTGTTCATTCTGAGATGAAACAAAGAAACTGCATCCCTACCTTGGTCACATACAATACACTCATGGATGGACTTTACAAATGGGGCAAATATGAAAAAGCATCAGCAATTTGGGTTGAGATGCTAAAAGTTGGACTGAAACCTGATATCATCAGTTACAACACAGCTTTCAAAGGTCTTTGTTCGTATAACAAGACATCTGAAGCCATCCAGTTGTTGGGTGATGCCTTGAGCCTTGGCATAGTTCCAACTAACATCACATGGAATATACTTGTCAATGCAGTAATCAAAGAGGAACTCTTTCAGAATTGATTTGTATGAGATTCTGTCAAGGTAAAGATCATATTTAAGTTGCTTGTATTGCCTTCATTTTTGTTTTATTGTTATATGCAAACACTCCACAATATTATATTCTAGTGATGACTTAGCATGTTCTTTTACTTATTTTTGTCTTTAAGATGATTGTTAACACAATCTTCTGAACTTTGTTATGACAATGCCAGTAACACCAACCTTTGATTTGTTATCTAGCCTTTGTAAAACTGCATTACACTTTATAAATTCACATTCATGTACAACTTGTTGGCAGCACAATATTATGCACCAAGTTAGCCACTGTAGCATCCACATCTGGTATTAAATATAATTAGATCTACTTTTTCTTACACATGAGAGTGGATAAGAACAAAATTACACACCCACAGAGGGCATTACCTAGTCATACTTCTTTGGCAGTTTATAGTCGTTTCTAGACTAATTACATTTGGGAAGAAATAACTTCAGTTTATTTCTCAAAGTACAGGAGAACATTTTTTCTTTTTATTTTGCATCCAGCATTACACCAATTCTGAGCAAAGAAAGTTTGCTCCTAATGCTGATTAGACTTTACTTTGGAGAAAGTAATTTTTTACCATATAAATCTTAAACCTTTTATCTTATCAGCTTCATTATTGTGCCAGGCAAACCCAAAAAGGTTAAGCAACATGCTGTAGCCTTCTGCCATTGAAAGATGGAATTATCAAAATCAGCATACGGATCATGGCAGTAAGCAAAGCCATTATATCAAGGTACAAGGGTTACTAAATATTCAATCTATAACAAGTCCAAGCCATAGCTTTCTGACCTCCTTGATTTGTATCCATGCTCATGCTTTCAGTTTATCAACTTCCAACCTGGCTACTGGTAAAGCTATACTGCACAAAGAGGAATTTCTTATGGCATTGTTGGCATGAGTCAGCTTTCTCAGTGTTGGAATCTCATTGCCTAGTGTTGTATGTCAGCCGTCTTCGATGGGGCCTTGGTATCCTTAACTTGCAACAGTTCAATTTGGCCTTGCTGTGCCAGTGTTGATGGCTTTTCCTCATTCCCTTACATTCTTCCTGGTGAAGTCTTATACCAAGAGCATATTTTTCTGCCCAAACCTGGGAGCTGGTGGTTCTGGATTGTCATACCTTGGGAAGTGCCTAGTGCATCCATGATTTTTTTTGGTCGCCATTTGCGTAAAATTTTGTAGAACAGATGTGTCCTTGTGACATAGTAGGTCGTATGGGAGTCTGTTACTAAATGGCAATTCTCCTCTGCTTTTTATAAGACAACGATTTACAGATAGATGTTTTTCCTCACCTTGACTTGGCCTCTCTTTTTAAAGATAGTTTTTTGTAGGAATCTTAGAACTCTCCCAGACAGTGAGAAACATCCAGGAGGGCCCAGGTGATTTTGAGGTGAGTTTACAACATTCTCTTGGTGGCAAAAGGCGAATACACTCGCCTCCAGCACCTCCGCCAACCTGTTTCAGAACCAATACAGAGGAGGTAAATCACTGGTGGCTATTAGCCTTTGGAATAGTGACTAGCATATAAGAGAGACATTTATCTCAGTTTTGTCGAGATTCGAATCTCAGATCTCATGATGACAACATCTCATGCGCTAACCACTAGAGCATCCCGAAAGGACAACTTGCAACATTCTCTTGTATAGGGTCAAGGTGGATCCTTTGTATGTATTGTCTTATTTGGTCCTTTTCAATACCCAAGTTTAAAGTGCTGACTTGGTTACTCCTTCATGACAATATTAAGACAAGGAAGGTTCTCCAGAGAAACTCAGTGCAACTTTCAGATTTTCCTGTGTAGCATGCATTGGAACCTTTTGATGAGTTAAGCAGATGAGCCAAGCATACGCTTTTTTGTTACCTGCACAGCTCCATTAGTTGGCTGGTCTGTGTCACCTTTTAAATCTATATATTTACATCCTTAAATAGTTTCTTTGACACCCAAATCATCTTGTTAAAAGGGCAAGTTTTCTCCTGTATCAGTAATGATAATGATGTGGCTAATTTCTTTGTTTAGCAAATTCTGAAAGGCCTTTTCTTTAATCACAGTGTTTCTCTGTAGCAATGAAACAAATAGGTCATGTCCAAGATACCTTTACATTCTGTCGCTCTGCTAATTCAGATCAAGCACCAGGAAACTCCTTGAGAATATTTTCTTGCATCTCTTGGGAGACAAATTTCTAATTTTCTAACCTTATGCATTTGTAATTCTTCATGAAATCTACAACCACAGATACAGAGAGAAGTTTCCAGACCAAGTAAAAGTGTTTCTGAATTTGGTAAATCATGAAATTGATACAGGAAAAAAGCTTGCCCATTTAACAAGATGATGGTTCAGATGCAAGAAAATTTAGAACTTTCCTACTACTTGATCTGAATTAGCGGCGGCGACAGAATGAAAAGATAACTTGTGCCAATTTGTTTCCTTACTACAAAGAAACACTTTCTGATTCACCTGGTGTGGTTTGCATGTTGACAAATTACTAGCCACCTAACTGTCTTAGCTTTTAAATCAGGTATTTTAGTCACTATGCTATGGTTTATTATCAGTTTTCTTTTTGTTTTTTGCCCTCTTGATATGAGCATTTCACCAACAACCAAACTGCTATGCATGTATCGATATAAGATGATTTCATACTCCTGATGACGACTACTAAAGTGTGTTAATTTCACCAACACTTGGTATAAACATGATAAGCAAAAGTATATGATCAGTTAGTAGCATCCTCTGATGATTGAAATTTGACGAAAACACACCCTTGATAATGAGAATCGATCGACAGACAGCCTTAACCTTCCTGTTTCTGCTAAAAGTATTCTGAGATAATAAATGCTCGTTAACCTGCACTGATTATATAAACATTTTAGGGTGTCCCTTTTGTGGAGTAAATATATGATTGTTTCAGAAAGAAGGATGAGATTAAAATAGTCTGGCACTCAGAATGTTGTAGGTATAGGTAAACAGCGATATGCAGTTTGTGTAGCATCCAAGTAATGCAGCTGTAATGGTGCAGTTCTTCTACCAAAACCTTCATGCTCAAGGTTTCGCTCTACCTAATACTTACAGTGACTCCGCAGCTGCTGCAATTCTCATCCATTTATTAGCTTCCGTTGGCCACCCATTCCATGCAAACAAGAGAAGGAGAAGGAGAAAGAGAAAGAGAAGAATGAGTTCCTCTTTCTGGACTTTCCTGTTTGTCTTCAGCTCTCTGGCTATTTACTCGGAAGGACTGACTCGGCATTACAAGTTCAACGTAAGTATTTCGATTATGAGTTGGTAAATATGTGGACCATAGACAGCCCAATTGACTTTCTTGTGGGGCTTTGCATTTCCTGCAGGTGGTAATGCGAAACGTGACCAGACTCTGCTCGACCAAGCCAATCGTGACGGTGAACGGCCAATTCCCCGGTCCGACTCTCTACGCGCGCGAGGATGACACCGTCCTTGTCAAGGTCGTGAACCACATCGGCCACGACGTGACCATCCATTGGCATGGCGTCCGGCAGCTGCGGACCGGCTGGGCTGATGGTCCGGCCTACGTGACCCAGTGCCCGATCCAGCCCGGGCGAAGCTACGTGTACAATTTCACGCTCACCGGCCAGCGCGGCACGCTACTGTGGCACGCTCACATCACCTGGATGCGGTCAACGGTCCACGGCGCCCTCGTCATCCTCCCCAAGCTGGGCGTGCCGTACCCGTTTACTCAACCCCACCAAGAACACGTCATCGTATTAGGTTATTAATTCTATGCAACTAATTATATTAATTTTCCTTTTACATATAAAATGTATTTACTTAATTGTTTCTTTATATTATTTTCTATTTTCTTAAAAAATAATTCAGCGGAATGGTGGAAATCCGACCCTGAAGCTGTAATAAGAGAGGCTCTGAAGGCCGGTCGGCCTCCCAATGTGTCGGATGCCCACGTCATCAATGGCCACTCCGGAGCTCTCTCCACGTGCTCCTCCTCCTCTCTCGGTAATTAGTCCCTAAATAATAATAATAATATGTAATTAATTAATGGACTAATTAGATATAATGATTAATTAATGAATATAGACGGGTTCACGTTGGCGGTGGAGAAAGGGAAGAAGTACTTGCTCCGCGTCATCAACGCCGCGCTCAACGAGGACCTCTTCTTCAAGGTCGCCGGCCACCGGATGACCGTCGTGGAGGTCGACGCAGCCTACACCAAGCCGTTTTCCATTGACACTATCCTCCTTGCCCCCGGCCAGACCACCAACGTCCTCCTCACCGCCGACAAGACCGCTGGCGGGCGGTACCTCGTCACGACTTCCCCCTTCGCTGATTCCCCCCTTGTCGCCGTTGATAACCGCACTGCCACCGCTACCCTCCACTATGCCGATATCGTCTCCTCCTCCGCTGCCCCCGCCGCTGCCAGTGCGCTCACCACCACCAACCCGCCGCTGATGAACGCCACCCCTGTAGCGGCCGCCTTTTCCGACGCGCTCCGCAGTCTCAACTCACAGGCGTACCCCGCTCGCGTACCGGCCACCGTCGACAGATCGCTGCTGTTCACGGTGGGGCTGGGGGCGAACCCCTGCGCCAGCTGCGTCAACGGGAGTAGAGTGGTGGCGGGTGTCAACAACGTGACGTTCGTGATGCCGACGACGGCGCTTCTGCAGGCGCACTACTACAACATCAGCGGGGTCTTCACAGACGACTTCCCCGGCCGGCCTCCGGTGGTGTTCAACTACACCGGGAGCGGGCCGAGGAACGTGGCGACGGAGCAGGGGACGAGGCTGTACCGGCTGCCGTACAACGCGACGGTGGAGCTGGTGCTGCAGGACACCGGGATCATCGGGCCAGAGAGCCACCCACTGCACCTCCACGGCTACAATTTTTTCGTCATCGGAAAGGGTTCCGGCAACTACGACCCCAAAACCTCCCCAGCAGGGTTCAACCTAGTCGACCCGGTGGAGCGTAACACGGTCTCTGTTCCCTCCGGCGGGTGGACGGCCATCAGATTCAGAGCGGATAATCCTGGTAATTTTAGAGACCCTTCATGGATCATGAATGGAAAGAATCTGATGGATTAATTAATTTGCAGGAGTTTGGTTCATGCATTGCCACTTCGAGGTGCACATGACGTGGGGCCTCAAGATGGCGTTCATTGTGGACGACGGCGAAGGGCCGGAGCAGTCCATTCTACCGCCGCCGAAAGATCTGCCTGCGTGCTAATGAGGCGGTGGCCGCCGGCGACGATGCGGCCGTGGCAGTGAAGCATTTGTGAAGCAAGTTGACACGCTGTAGTTTCTTACTTTTTGAGGTTTTTTTTTGCAAGTGTGATTATATTTATAGGACGGCTGATTTCATTTTGTTTAATGTGGGTTCACGGATATTTCATTGTATTCATGGAAGTTGATGAGAATAAATAAATCGATCTGTGGCAAGCTTTAACGATAGTGTATCGGTAAGAAAATAAATAAATAAATATACTCAAATCTGTTTTAGCACAAAATATATATAGTGAAAAAGGGATTAATTATATTTAAAAAAAAACAGTGAGAAAAATTAAGCTCCTTCCGCACTTTTTTTATACTATAAACCATCTAAATCAAGTGATAGTTAAGAAAAAAAATATAAATAAAACTTATCCATTTTCGTGTCTTTATTTTTAATAAAAATAATTAAATGTTTCAAACATTTTTGATATTTTCTTATATTGAGGACCAATAACAACAACAATAACAATATTCAAATTTATAACTTGATTCATCGGAGAAGGACATTTCGCAAGGGAATGCTCCAATGATAAGAAAAACTCCAAACAAGTGGCCATATTCGAACAATTAGACATCCCTGGTGACTATGACATATTATCATTTCAAGAAGGAGAGGAATAAAGTGACGCGATTTTTAGAATTTCTGAAGGAGAGGAAAACACTGGTGATCTCCAAAGGTCAATACAAACTTTAATTCTCTCCAAACATATTTTTATGTTAGAACAAATTGATGGAGGTTATCATCCTCGAGTAAAAGTATCAGACGAATAGTACTAATGCCAGCATGAATGGCAAGCAAACGGTGATACCTTCCCTGCACAACCAACAAGGTGTACTGGGTTTAAAAGGGAAATATTAAAAAGGGCTAGAATACATTGCCCTAAGTGTTTGATAACATCTTGCAACTTATGCGGGCCTTACTACTTCAGCAAATAGGTACAAATACTACCTGCTTCACCCACACTTTTTTTTCCTAACAAATTATTGCAGGAACAACAGAAATATATCTCTTGGTGTGATTTAGAAATTGAAAGACTTCATAAGGAAGTTTCTTATTATAAATGCCTCCATGAACAACTTCTATTGGAAGGGTTACGAATAGATTATAAAAAACTAAATAAGGAGATAGAAGAAGAGACAACCTACATGTTACATTCTGAAACTACAGAAGGTATATCTACAATTCATGAAGGAAAGACCCAAGACTTGTAAAGAACATGCTTTACAATTTACGAGTCAAAATGGATATCCCAAATATTCCTAAATTTTCATTAAAGGTCATATTAGACATTGGTGCAACCACCTGTTGTGTTGATCAGAATTCAATACCTAAAGAAGCACTTGAAGAAAATACCTTCATCGTTCATTTTAGTGGTATCAATTCTTAGCAAACAGTAAAATTAAAAATGAGGCATGGAAGAATGGCAATCGGAGATAATAATTCCCATATTCCTTATAAGTAAAGTTTTCCAATGGTTCTTGGTGACAAAATACAAATGATTTTTGGTTGTAATTTCATTAGAGCAATGAATGGAGGGGTCAGGATCAAAGGTAATATTGTTACATTTTATAAAAATCTGACTATTATAAATACTCTTCCTACAACAGATGCCACAGTTGCTATAAGTGAGCTTGATCTTGAGGAAGAAGAATACCTGCAAATTAAAGAAATGGTCTCTTATACTACTAGCAAGTCCTCACAGGATTTTTTTCAAAACAGTTTAGCCCATTATTAAAGGAGTTAGGAGAACAAGGCTTTATTGGAGACGATCCTCTACAACATTGGTCAAAAAATAAAATTCTATGTTATCTGGATATCAATAATCCAGATTTTATTATAAAAGACAGACCAATCAAGCACCTAACTCCTAATCAGAAGGCAACATTTACTAGGCATATTGATACATTACTAAAGTTAAAGATTATTCGGCCCAGCAAAAGTTGTCATTGAACGACTGCAATTATTATAAATTCAGGAACCAACGTTGATCCAGATAGTGGTAAAGAAATAAAGGGGAAAGTGTTGGACTCCATGGTTATTTTGATGTGATCAACCAAGTTAGGTTAAGTCCTGTGTGTTATTTGATCCCTGTGTCTAAGTGTGTAGGATCTTAGGAGCGCAGGAAGTCAAGCGGAAGACGCAGCTAGCGAGAAGGACGACACGGGAAGGGAGCCGATGAGCTCGGTGCGTCCGAAGGACGAGAGTGCTGCGGAAGAGTACACCGATGGACGAGAAGAACATACACGACGTTCGAGAGACGAGAAGCCGGGTTGGAAGCCTGCTCGAGGAGAAGGCTGGAAATTAGGTTCGGGTGAGCCCTATTTCGGTTGTCCGCAATCACCCATGCATTCGGAGCCTCGAAAGAAGAAAACAAGTCAAAAGGAGCTGGAAACGCTAGCTGGAGGCGCCTTCAACGAACTGCTGAAGGCGCCTGCGTTGACTGCAGGCTTAGAGGCACCTTCATTGCCTTGAAGGCACCTTCAACCATGTCCGAGGCGCCTTCAATGCCATTGGAGGCGCCTTCAACCTGGCCAAAGTGGTTGTTTGTAATCGGATAGAGTTTTATCCGGTCAAACCCCTTGGAGGCACTCTCAATCCCTTTGGATGCACCCTCAAGACTCGAGATAGAGTTTCCAGGAGCTATATAAAGGCCCCTAGAGCTAGGAAAGTAATCATTCAATTCTGTATCAACTTCCTAGCAACTGTTTGAGCTTCTAGTGTGTAAAATGCTTCTTTGCCTTTAGAGAAGGAGACTTTTCTAGTGCGCTTTTTCAACCGCCTTGGATTAACAACCTTCTTGATTGTAACCAAGTCAAAACATTGAGTCTTCTTTCTTTTCTGTTATTCTGTCTTATTTTATTGTTGCTATTATTTTTGAGTTGAAAGTTTTTTAGGAGGGTATTTTCATTTGCAGGCAATTCACCCCTCCCCTCTTACCGATCCCGCTGCACCAACAAGTGGTATCACAACCCGACAACCTCAGAAGGACTAACCGCCGTCTGAAGCAACAAGGATCAAGACGATGACCGGAACAAGCATTCATCCCCTGAAATTCGACGTAGACTTCGCTACATGGAAGCGAAAATGGAGGTATTTTTTAAAATGGATTTTGATATTTTACTGACAATGAAATTTGATTTTTCAGCCCCAAAAGATAAAGAAGAGTACCAATGGACAAAAAAAAGAGCAAGCCGATTTCGTGACCAATGGAAAGGCGGAATTTCACCTGCTCAGCGTTTTTTCATCCCAGGAGGTAAGTCGGATCGGAAGCTACGACTCTGCCAAAGACCTTTGGGAAATATTCCTAGAGCTCCATGAAGGCACATCATAAGCGAAATTAGCAAGTGCGACATCCTTCGGACTCAGCTGATTAATCTCCGGATGAACAACGGCGAAAAGGTAGCGCAACTTCAAGCGAGAATTAAGGAGCTGATAACGCAATTGAACAACCTCGGAGAATTGGTAACAAATCGAAACTCGATCCGGTACGCGCTCAACGCCTTCCCAAAGTCTCCAGAATGGGTGTCCTTAGTAGATGCATACTACATCTCTAAGAACTTTGAGGTAAGTACTTTAGAAAATCTATTTTCTACATTCGAACTTCACGAGTCTCGAATTGTAGAGCCTAAACAAGTAGAGAAGCCAAATCTCAATATTACCCTACAAGCCGAAAAGGATGATCCCGACTCTGAAGCATTGATCGATGAAACTGAAGCGGCACTATTGGTAAGGAAGTTAAATAAATTTACTAAAACTAATAAATTTAGATCGCAGTCAAGGAAACAACAATGTAACAAAAGGACGGTCCGATGCTACAACTGCAACGAAGAAAGGCACATCAAGGACGATTGCCCGAAACTAAAGAAAAGGGACAAGGAGAAGTCTCAAAGGCTGACGTCCTCGAAGCACAAGAGTCTGAAGGCTACATGGGATGAATCGTCATCCTCGGAATCAGAAGTCGAAGCATTCTCAGGATTAGCACTAATGGCCAACAATCTTTTTGAAGAAACCAGCTCGGAGATGAGCATAGATGAAGGGAAAGGATCATCAGAAGAAGAAAGATGTGATGAAGGGGGAGCATCAGATATAGATGTAACTGAGGTACGTAATATGACTCCCAAGCAGTCCTTTCAATTCATAAAAATTCTCGCTAAAGACTTAGTTAAATTAGAAAAGGAGAATAATGAGTTGAAGTTAAACTTAGCAAAAGCATGACCACTAGAAATGTACGATAAGTTAAAATTAGAGAATGAGAAATTGAGAAATGAAATTGAAAATTTTAAAAATGATTATGCATGCTTAAATAAATTTCTAAAATCAAAACTCAAGTTATATGGAAAATTAAACTGGTACATTAGAAAACATCATGGACAACTTAGGAAAGTTCCCAAAAGTTATGTATCCCCTAAATTCTTGATTAATCCAGTAGGAAGGAACCTTTGCTGGGTTCCAAAATCTTCTCTAGACTATTTTTTTTAATTAAAGCTTTCAGCGAGAAAATTAAACGTTAAAATTTCTTTATGAGGCTTTGTCTAAGGAAGTGGTTGTTGCTCCAATAATCAAGAAGTCCTAGTGCATCGCCACGACTTGGAAGCCAAAATATTGAAATAAAATATTTAATTAACTTTCTGGTAAAACATTAAAATTAGAATTAAATAATGGTTTAAAAAGTTTTTTCAAACATTTAAAAAAAATCTTCAAAAATGTTTCATGCATAAAATTTTTACCTAAGTTAAAATTTCTTCTGAAATTATAAATTTTTGTTTAATTATTTTTTTCAAAAAATTGTCTTACCTAAGTTTAACTTAGAAAATTTTCAAAAGATTTATATTTGATTAAAAATTTCCTAAGTTAAAATTTTCTTCTACTTAGATTTTTTTTTTACTTAGAAATTATTTTGAGACTGATTTATTTTAAATTTTTTTAATTTTTTTTAAAAAAAACTTGAACCTTCTACTTGAAAATTATGACACCATTTTTTTTTTTGTGATCAAAGGGGGAGAGAGAGGAACAAGTTTAGGGAGAGTTAAAAATTTAAAATTTCTTTTTCTTAGTGTTACAAATTCTTTTATTGCAACCTTTTTGCTTAAAATGTTAGTTTAGTAATTTCTTTAAATTACTACTTGTCTGTTATTTTTTCTAACTTGAACTTGGGTTGATGCACATAAAAAAGGAGAAGATTGTTGGACCCCGTGGTTATTTTGATGTGATCAACCAAGTTAGGTTAGGTCCTGTGTGTTATTTGATCTCTGTGTCTAAGTGTGGAGGAGCTTAGGAGCGTAGGAAGTCGAGCGGAAGACACAGCTAGCGAGAAAAACGACACGGGAAGGGAGCCGATGGGCTTGGTGCATCCGAAGGACGAGAGAGCCGTGGAAGAGTACACCAGTGGACGAGAAGAACATGCACGGCGTTCGAGGTACGAGAAGCCGGGTTAGAAGCCTGCTCGTGGAGAAAGCTGGAAATTGGGTTCGGTGAGCCCTATTTCGGTTGGCCACAATCACCCATGCATTCGGAGCCTCGGAAGAAGAAAACAAGTCAAAAGGAGTTGGAAATGCTAGTTGGAGGTGCCTTCAACAAACTGCAGAAGGCGCCTGCGCTGACTGCAGGCTTGGAGGCGCCTTCATTGCCTTGAAGGCGCCTTCAACCATGTCCGAGGCTCCTTCAAGGCCATTGGAGGCACCTTCGACCTGGCCAAAGTGGTCGTTTGTAATCGGATAGAGTTTTATCCGGTCAAACCCCTTGGAGGCGCCCTCAACCCCTTTGGAGGCGCCCTCAAGACTCGAGATAGAGTTTCCAGGAGCTATATAAAGGCCCCTAGAGCTAGGAAAGTAATCATTCAATTCTATATCAACTTCCTAGCAACTGTTTGAGCATCTAGTGTGTAAAATGCTTCTCCGCCTTTAGAGAAGGAGACTTTTCTAGTGCGCTTTTTCAACCGCCTTGGATTAACAACCTTCTTGGTTGTAACCAAGTCAAAACGCTGAGTCTTTTTTCTTTTCTGTTATTCTGTCTTATTTTATTATTGTTATTATTTTTGAGTTGAAAGTTTTTGAGGAGGGTATTTTCATTTGTAGGCAATTCACCCCTCCCCTCTTACCGGTCCCGCTGCACCAACAAGTGGTATCACAACCCGACAACCTCGGAAGGACTAACCGCCGTCTGAAGCAACAAGGATCAAGATGATGACCGAAACAAGCATTCAACCCCCAAAATTCGACGGAGACTTCGCTACATGGAAGCGAAGAATGGAGGTATTTTTTAAAACGGATTTCGATATTTTACTGACAATGAAATTTGGTTTTTCATCCCCAAAAGATAAAGAAGAGTATCAATGGACAAAAAAGGAGCAAGCCGATTTCGTGGCCAATGGAAAGGCGGAATTTCACCTGCTCAGCGTTTTGCCACCCCAGGAGGTAAGTCGAATCGGAAGATACGACTCTGCTAAAGACCTCTGGGAAATATTCCTAGAGCTCCACGAAGGCACATCATAAGCGAAATTAGCAAGACGTGACATCCTCCAGACTCAGCTGACTAATCTCCGGATGAACAACGATGAAAAGGTAGCGCAACTTCAAGCGAGAATTAAGGAGCTGATAACGCAATTGAACAACCTCGAAGAATTGGTAACAAATCGAGATTCGATCCGGTACTCGCTCAATGTCTTCCCAAGGTCTCCAGAATGGGTGTTCTTAGTAGATGCATACTACATCTCTAAGGATTTTGAGGTAAGTACTTTAGAAAATCTATTTTCTACATTTGAACTTCACGTGTCTTGAATTGCAGAGCCTAAACAAGTAGAGAAGCCAAATCTCAATATTACCCTACAAGCCGAAAAGGATGATCCCGACTCCGAAGCGTCGATCGATGAAACTGAAGTGACACTATTGGTAAGGAAGTTAAATAAATTTATTAAAACTAATAAATTTAGATCGCAGACAAGGAAACAACAACGCAACAAAAGGACGGTCCGATGCTACAACTGCAATGAAGAAGGGCATATCAAAGATGACTGTCTGAAACTAAAGAAAAGGGACAAGGAGAAGTCTCAAAGGCCAACGTCCTCGAAGCACAAGAGTCTGAAGGCTACATGGGATGAATCGTCATCCACGGAATCAGAAGTCGAAGCATTCACGGGATTAGCACAGATGGCCAACCATCTTTTCGAAGAAACCAGCTTGGAGATGAGCATAGATGAAGGGGAAGGATCATCAGAAGAAGAAAGATGTGATGAAGGGGGAGCATCAGATATAGAGGTAAGTGAGGTACGTAATCTGACTCCCAAGCAGTCCTTTCAATTCATAAAAATTCTCACTAAAGACTTAGTTAAATTAGAAAAGGAGAATAATGAGTTGAAGTTAAACTTAGCAAAAGCAAGCCCACTAGAAATGCACGATAAGTTAAAATTAGAGAATGAGAAATTGAGAAATGAAATTGAAAATTTTTAAAATGATTATGCATGCTTAAATAAATTTCCAAAATCAAAACTCAAGTTATATGGAAAATTAAACTGGTACTTTAGAAAACATCAGGGACTATTAGAGTGTATACTGAAAGCCTAAGCTTTTGTAAATATTTATTTTAAATAAAGAATCACATTTGGTCAAATTGTCTACATTTAGTTGTAGTTGTTCAATTAATTTATATTGTAGATAACATAGTATGTGGTGCCACATACAGAAGATGATGTTATCAGTACCTTATAAATCATAAACAGTAGCTCACGACCAAAATGGAAAGGAACAAACCATTGGAAGGTCGTAGTGTAATTAGAGATTAGTTTATCTTGACTATATAATTACACTAGTACACTTAGAGTGTATTGAGTAGGACCATTAGAGGTCGTTTCTTTTATACTGACTTTATAGAGGAACAAAGACCTCAATTATTATGGAAGTGTGTGCTCTTAATCCTAATATAATAACAAGCACATATATTTGATATTTATTTCTTTAATTTATCAATGGGTGAGATTTAGCTCGATAAATCAATAAGCCCGATAAGTTGGGAAATGATATCACTTATAGTGTGTGTTGTTGATTGATCTGGCAATGAGGAAGGGGGGCCCCCCTTTTGCAGAGTCAACGCCACGTGGAGGTTGAAAGTTAAAAGGTCAACCAGATGTTTGGCCGAGCGGATAAAGATTGGGGCGACCGGCCTAACGTTCCGAATGGAAGCAAAGACACCCCGGCTGGGAGTCGGGGTTTCGACGCTCATGTTGAACAGGGTCAACTGGTTGAGCGGATAGCCCGCTCGGCCGAAGGCATAAGGCAACAATACTGTGAACAGTCTCATCCGAGCACACAACCGGGAATCTCTCGAGCGGACTAGCACATACGACCGACCGGACATGAGGGGACTGCCGACCGACCGGAAGCTCGGAATGGGGTAAGAAGAGACAAAAGGACAAGGGAATATCTTCTGACAGCGGGTATGTTCAACGACCAGGCAGGCCATACGCAGGATCTTACGATAGAGGGTTTTGCTGTCCCATCAGAGATATGCTCGGACTGTAGCAGTATGGTGTCAGGTAAGCTCTTCTGACAAGCCCATACTGAGGTATGGTTAGAGGACACGTATTCACCTCGGTATGTGTGCGTGAGCCTCTTCACAGCTCTATATAAGGAGCCTCACACTTCGCCGGAGGTACGCGATCTCATACATTCGAAGCCACTTCTTAGTTTCCTCTTGCCTGACTTGAGCGTCGGAGGGTCATCGCCGAGAACCCCTTCCCGACTTGACTTCTTTGCAGGTTCACCGGAGGTCCACACGACTGGTCGGAGATCTACGTCAGCACTTCGGAGAGCGCCACGTGCCTAGCGCCCATTGATTCAGCGTTCGGACAGGATCAATTTGGCGTCGTCTGTGGGAACGCACCTGCATCCGAGCGGAAGCAATGGACGAAGCTAGACGACCGCACACGGTGATGCTCTCCACGGAGGAGCTCGATGCTCTGATCGAGGCAAGAGCAGCTAAGCTTGTGGAACAAAAGCAGAAGTCGCAAGCTGAGCGGATTGAGCAACAAGCGACATCAGCATCAGGGGGCCGAGCGGAAGCACCGCATGCCACGGTTCCATTTCATCAGGCCCTATTCCGCACGCCTCCTGAAGCCGCAGCAGTTAATTGTGATCGAGGATCTTCATCAGACGAGGCACTCGTGCGAGACAACAGAAAAGGCAAGGCCCCCCGAGCGGACGCCTCCCCCGAGCGGATCAACCGTCAGTTTTCGGAGGCCATCCTGGGGGACCCTCTGCCAAAGCACTATATGCCCCTGGCGATCGGTGAATACAACGGAACCACCGACCCGGATGATCACCTGGGTAAGTTCGACAACACAGCCACCCTTCATCAATACACAGATGGAGTAAAGTGCTGGGTGTTCCTTACCACCCTCTCGGGATCAGCGCAACGTTGGTTCCGGAGACTGCCGGACGGATCCATTACCAGTTTCAAGGAGTTCTGCACGACCTTCCTCCACCATTTCGCAAGCAGTCGGCGTTATCAGAAGATAAGTGTCAGCCTGTTCGCCATCAAGCAAGAGCCCAGAGAGCCGCTCAGAGCTTATATCCAACGATTCAACCAGGTGGCCATGGACATTCCAACGGCCACCTCAGAAACGATGATGAATGCGTTCACGCAAGGCCTCGTGGACGGGGACTTCTTCCGCTCACTTATTTGAAAGCCGCCCCGAGACTACGACCATATGTTACACCAGGCCAATGAGTACATCAATGTGAAGGAAGCCCAGGCGGCTCGAAGAAAAGAAGTTACAACCGAGCGGCCAGCCCCTACCGAGCGGAAACCTGTCACTCGCCAGGAGCCGCCCAGAGGACCGCGGGCCGAAGCAATCCGCTCTCACCATGCGAGGTCCCATGTCCAAGAGGTATCTGCCGAGTGACCCAAACCTAAAAAGAAGGTATGGACCCCAATGTTTTGCTCATTTCACCGGACAGACACGCATAATACAAGAGATTGCCGGAGCCTTCCCCTGATCGCACACCCCGTGCCCTGGGGTGGCCACCGTCAATCACCATCATCCGACAGGAGACAACGACATCATGAGGCCGATCGGCGTATACCTGACAGGCGACAACATCAGTCTCCCGAACGACATCACCCTCAAAGGCACGAGGACAATCCCCGGGTGTCTAGCGGCCTAGGCTGTCCGCTCGGGAAGAAGAAAATAGAAGTAACACTTCCCGAGGCGAAATCAACATCATCGCTGGGGGGCCGACCGGAGGTGACTCCAATAGAGCAAGGAAGGCGAGCGTCAGACAGCTTCAGATCCATGCGATCGGCTGTAGCCAAGAACGGGCGAGCGGTCCCGAAATCAGTTTCGGACCCAGGGACTTGGAGGGAGTCGAAGTGCCACATGATGACGCTCTCCTTATCAAAGTGGTAATAGCTAACTATACTATTCACCGTGTTTTCATCGATATAGGAAGCTCGGTCAATATTATATTCAAGAAGGCCTTCGACCAACTGCAAATAGATCGAGCCGAGCTGCTGCCCATGACAATCCCCCTCTATGGGTTTACGGGCAATGAAGTTCTACCGGTCAGATAGGTTCGACTTGTTATTTCGTTGGGAGAGGAGCCGCTCAGAAGGACGCGGACTGCAAACTTAGTCGTTGTCGACTCTCCCTCAGCATACAACGTTATCTTGGGGCGACCGGCGCTCAGTGAGTTCCGAGCGGCCGTCTCCACCTTCCACCAGAAAATCAAGTTCACGGTGGAAGATAAAGTGGGAGAAGTACGAGGAGACCAGCTGGCAGCTCGGCGATGCTACGTCGAGATGGTCCGGGCTGAAGCTAATTCCGCTCGGAAGGCGCCACGGATCGAGGTAAACGCCATAACCGAAAAACCACCCTCTTTGGTGTATGAAGAAAAAGAGGAAGTGCAGATTCACCCAACCCAATCGGAGGCCACCACTTTCATTGCGGCCGATCTGGAGGCGAGCCAGAAAAAGGAACTGATCAAATGTCTCCAGAAAAACTGCGATGTCTTCGTTTGGTCGACGCATGAGCTGCCCGGAATTTCGCCAAGTATAACGCAACACGAGCTCCACGTCCGACCGGACGCTCGGCCGGTGAAGCAAAGGAAAAGGGACTTCAGCGCCGAACAAAATGCCATCATCCGAGCAGAGGTTGAGAAGCTCCTGGAGGCCGGTCACATACGCGAGGTCCAGTTCCCGAGCTGGCTGGCGAACGTGGTACTAATCTCCAAGCCGGGCAACAAGTGGAGAGTTTGCATCGATTTCCGGGATCTCAACAAAGCATGCCCAAAGGATTTTTATCCTCTACCCTGGATCGATCAACTGGTGGACTCCACAGCCGGCTGTGAGTTGATATGCATGCTCGACGCCTATCAGGGCTACCATCAAGTGCCGCTCGCCCGAGAAGATCAAGAGAAGGTCAGCTTCGTTACAGCCGACAACACTTACTGCTACAATGTGATGCCATTCAGACTGAAGAACGCGGGAGAAACTTACCAGTGCTTGATGAACAAAGTGTTCAAGGAGCAGATCGGGCGAAATTTGGAAGTATACGTGGATGATATTCTCATCAAGTCCGTCCGAGCGGCCGATCTCTTTAAAGACATGGAGGAGACTTTCCAAACGCTGAGGAAGTATGGAGTTAAGCTAAACCCTCAAAAGTGTCTGTTCGGGGCAAAAGGCAGGCGTTTCTTGGGCTACATAGTGACCGAGCGAGGCATCGAGGCAAATCCCAGCAAGGTGAAAGCATTACAAGATATGCCGCCCCCAAGAAATCTGAGGGAAGTACAGCGTTTGACCGGTCGGATAACAGCATTGTCCAGATTCATCTCGAAGATCGCCGATCGGAGCCTCCCGTTTTTCAAAATCTTGCGCAAGGCCACTAAGTTTCATTGGGATGAAGAATGCGATCGGGCGTTCGAAGCACTGAAGACATATCTGAACTCTTTGCCTGTGCTAGCCAAGCCAGCTGTGGGTGAGCCGCTTTATATCTATTTATCTTCAACCGAGCAGGCAGTAGGCTCGGCACTAGTGAGGACGAGCGGAGAAGAACAACCAGTGTACTTCTTGAGCCATATTTTAAAAGACGCTGAATCTCGTTACACCAGGCTCGAGAAGCTAGCTTTTGCTTTGGTCCTCGCCGCTCGGCGACTTCGTCCCTATTTCTTGGCTCATACTATCATCGTCCGGACAAATAGCCCTTTGGGAAGAGTGCTGTTGAATCCAGAAGCGTCCGGACGGCTCATCAAATGGACCACGGAGTTGAGCGAATTTGACATTCAGTATCAATCTCGTTCGGCGATAAAGGCGCAGTCCTTGGCAGATTTTGTCACCGAAGTGCAAAAGCCAGAACCCGAAGCTATGTGGAAAATATTTGTGGATGGATCGTCCACTCGGCTCGGGAGCGGGGTTGGCGTGCTATTACTCTCTCCCCAAGAAGAAAGGATGCACTTATCCGTTTGGCTGGACTACAGAGCCACAAATAACGAAGCGGAGTACGAAGCCCTCATAGCCGGCCTGCAGGCAGCTCGGCATGTAGGAGCCAGTCGGGTGACAATCCATTCGGGCTCCCAGTTGGCCGCTCAGCAACTCTCGAGCACTTTTGAGATTAACAACGCTCGGCTCAAACTTTACGCTGAAGCCTTCGAAAAGCTCAAGGCCAACTTCAGAGAAGTTATTATCCAGAAGATACCCCGAGAGGAAAATCAGGCGGCAGATGAATTAGCCAAACTAGCAAGTTCAATATCACCGGTTGTCATCCAGCAGCCAATTGAACAAGTAGCTTTGGTGGCTCACGTCGACCGGATGGAGGGTCTCACGTTTCCGAGCGATTGGAGGATGACCATCATGGAGTTTCTTCGATCGGGGGCAACATCATTCGATCGGGACGCAGCCCAGCTATTAAGGAGGAGAGCCGGTCGGTTCACGCTCATTGGAGACCAACTCTACAAGAAGGCTTTCTCTCGCCCACTGTTGAAGTGTGTAAGCTCGGAGGATGCAGAGTACATCCTCCACGAAGTGCACCAAGGGACGTGTGGGGGACATCCGGGCGGACGATCGCTGGCCAAGAAGATCTTGCTGGCCGGATACTTCTGGCCAACCCTGCAAACAGACGTCGCTCGGACCATCGCGACGTGCCTCTCCTGCTAGAAGTACCACAACTTCTCCCACCGAACGGCAGAGGAGATGAAAGCGTCTACGGTAGCTTGTCCGTTCGATCAGTGGGGAATGGATATCGTGGGTCCATTCCCTATGGCTACCGGTCAGCAAAAGTTTCTACTGGTGGCGGTCGACTATTTCTTCAAATGGGTGGAGGCCGAGTCGCTGGCGAAGATCACAGAGCAAATGATCAAAAAATTTATCTGGCAGCATATAATCTGTTGGTTCGGCATTCCTCGTCGGCTCGTATCTGATAATGGGCGGCAGTTCGTCGGGAAGTAGCTCGAAGGATGTGTGCAAAAGTTATGGCATTGAACAACACTTCACTTCCGTAGCATATCCCCAGAGTAACGGCCAAGCGGAAGTAATCAACAGAGAAATACTCAGAATTCTCCGAGCTCGACTTGACCACATAGGAGGAAGTTGGGTGGACGAGCTGCCAGGCGTCCTATGGGCCATCCGCATGACTCTAAAAGAGGGAACGGGCGTCACGCCGTTCCATTTAGTGTACGACGGCAAAGCGGTTATCCCGGTTGAAGTCGACGTCGAGTCCGTCCGGATCCAGAATTATGATGATGATAACGCCGAGCGGAGGAACATGGAATTGGACCTGATTGATGAAGAGCGAGCTAAAGCGTCCGTCCGACTGATGGCATACCGGCAGAGGATGAAGCAGAATTACAACCGGCGCATGATCCCTAGAGCATTCCAAGTCGGCGACGTTGGCAAGCTGGAGGCTCCTTGGGCGGGTCCCTTCAAAGTCATCGAAAAGCTCCGCTCGGGTGCTTATTATTTAGAAGATGAAGATGGACGGCAACTGGATCGACCATGGAGCGCAAATCATCTCCAGCCGTACCGAGCTGGGTGAGAGGTGCGCTGATGTAATTCATTTTGTGTATCTTTTGGTCGCCTATGTCCTTGTAATGCAGGAAGCAAAATGATAAAAGAGGCATCTGCCAAGCTTCGCCGAACGACAGTGTTAAAATTAGCCTGGAAGACCGTCGAGCTCCGACGTTAAAAATCGAGAGTAGAGCCGACGACTATAAACCCTCCGAGCGGAAGACCGTCGAGCTCCGACGTTAAAAATCGAGAGTTGAGCCGGCGACTATAAACACTCCGAGCGGAAGACCGTCGAGCTCCGACGTTAAAAATCGAGAGTCGCGCCGGCGACTATAAACACTCCGAGCGGAAGACCGTCGAGCTCCGACGTTAAAAATCGAGAGTCGCGCCGGCGACTATAAACACTCCGAGCGGAAGACCGTCGAGCTCCGACGTTAAAAATCGAGTCGCACCGGCGACTATAAACCCTCCGGCCGGAATACAATAAAGAGGTCGACTTGTTAGTCGTTTGGTCGTTCGGCCAATGAACCAAAAGTACTTCGCACGAACGTCTATCGAAAATCCCCTTTGCGAAGCAGGATACATTCAGCCGAGCGTACAAGCTACGTAAAATCGAGTTCATCGGCGACTATAAATCGAGCGGAAGACCGTCGAGCTCCGACGTTAAAAATCGAGAGTCGCGCCGGCGACTATAAACACTCCGAGCGGAAGACCGTCGAGCTCCGACGTTAAAAATCGAGAGTCGCGCCGGCGACTATAAACACTCTGAGCGGAAGACCGTTGAGCTCCGATGTTAAAAATCGAGAGTCGCGCCGGCAACTATAAACACTCCGAGCGGAAGACCGTCGAGCTCCGACGTTAAAAATCGAGAGTCGCGCCGGCGACTATAAACACTCCGGCCGGAATACAATAAAGAGGTCGGCTTGTTAGTCGTTTGGCCGTTCGGCCAATGAACCAAAGGTACTTCGCGCGAACGTCTATCAAAAATCCTCTTTGTGAAGCAGGATATATTCAGCCGAGCATACAAGCTATGCAAAATACTTCATAAAAAATCCCTTCCGAACACAAGAAAAGTGGGATGAGAGGAGAATAACAAGGAGAAGCGAGGGAATATGAACGGGGGTTGGTGAGCCGAGCGGACGACACACATATTGATTAGCAAAAGGACTAAGCAAGTAAAAGGATATCATATCATTATAGAAAATAAGGCCGAGTGGCCAAATTACAAAAAAGGATAGTTTTTTGGCCGAGCGGCCAAATAACAAGCAAACTTCTATTCTTAATAATCGTAAAGATCCTTCGGGATAGTGCTAAGGAGTGCCGCCTGGTCTTGAGCTGGGATGGTGGCGGAATCGGAAAGTTGCCCTTTGGACTTCAAATATTCTGTCGTGGCATTCATGGCAAGTTCAAAGGGCGTGTACATCCGCTCACAAACTTTCTCCGAAAATTCGGCCGAACGGATGTAATTTTGTCTCAAGGCAGCGACCCGGCCTGGTTCGGCCTCCTGATATTCTTTAAGGGCCTCTCGGGAAGCATCGGCGGCTGCCTGATGTTCTTGTAAAGCAGTCTCGAGCTTCGCCACCTCATCCGATCGAGCAATCTTCTCGTTGGCCAGTTGCTCCATCAACTCCTTTACTTTCTGCTCCAAGCCCCAAGCCTCGACATTCTTTTTCTCCAGATCGGAGATAGTCGTGTTTTTCCGAGTGGTGGCTAGGCTTATTTTTTGGTCGAGCGTCTTGACTTGCCGCTCGAGCTCGGCCAAAGTGTGGGCCTGATCGGCCGTCTTCTTCTGCTCGGCCGCCAACAAGTCTTAGGCCTTCTTAAGCTCTTTCTGCAGCTCAGAGTAAGAAGGGCCTTGGGAGCCGGGCGGACCGCCTGCAGCCTTCAGTCTTCTCAATTCTTCGTCCACCATCGCCAGGCGGTTGGATACAGCTATCTCCTCTACCCATCTCTGCAATTAATAAGATCATTAAAAGTCGATCGGAAGGAGTGCGTAAAAAACTTCAGAAGAAAACACTTACCCCAGTGGCCTGCTGCATGTGGCTGTCGGCCAAATTACGGAGTGGAATCATCACGACGTTCGCCTGAGCTTCGACCCACATTTTGGCTAGAGGCCCCTTCATTGTGATCATGTGCTCGGGCGCGGTTGGTCGATTGGCCTCGGGCAACAATTCTTCGGTCGGGAGGTGAAGTGAGACCCTGACGGTGCATCGCCGACCAGGTGTAGTTTGAGCGGAAGCCGGGGAAGGATCGGAAGCCGACGTAGAAAATTGGGACAAAATTGTCGAACGCTCTACTTGGCGGGGAGCGAGCGGAAGGGAGCTGACGAGCATGGCCTCCAAGGGGTCCGCCGACGCGTCCAACTGCGATGGGGTCCGATCGGATGAAATCGCCTCGACCTCTGGAGCTTTGCCGCGAGCAGCTACGGTGGCCCGTTCGGACGGCTGGACCGCGGACGTGGCCGATCGGAGGGGAGTCTCCAATCGGCGCCTCTTTTGTCGGAGAGGCCGCTCTTCTTCCTGAGCGGAGCCTTCCTCCCGGACGGAAGGCTCTTGGCTAACAGTTGCTCCCCCCGCCGGCTCCGGAAGAGAAGCCTGAGCGGCCGACTCCTAGTGAGTCTCGCTCTCCCCTTCATGCGAGCCGACCGGCTCAAGGCCAAGCGCCTCCATCTCTTTTGCAGCCGCGGCCTCAAGTGCCGCCGCCTTCCTCTTCAAAATACCAGCCATCACCGACTCCATGACAATATTATGACAATATTCGCTGCAAAGGAAAAAGGAGCAAATCAGTTAGCAATCAAGGCAAATGTATAAGTAAAATTCTTACCAAAGCCGCTCGGGAGGGGGGTTCTGATCGGACTCAGGCCGAATATGTACATCACCCCTTCAGGCAGGAACTTGGTGATGTCAAACTTCAGACCGGCTAACATGTTGGCGGCATGTAGATAGTCCGGTCGGGTCTTGAACCTTTTGAGCTCTGGTGAGATTGGTGGTCCGACTTGATACTGGGTTCGGAAGGAGGCCCGCTCGGGAAGGCGAATATAAAAGTAGAATTCTTTCCAATGCTTATTGGAAGAAGGTAGTTTATTGAAGAAAACTAAGCTGGGCCGAGCCTGGAACATGTAAGTGCCCGGCTCAGACTGTTTAGGGTAGTAGAAATAGTAGAAAACCTGGAGGGGAATGTTATGGATCTTGAATAGGACGACAACACCGCATAGAAGGCGGAAAGTGTTGGGTACTAGGCTTCCGAGCGGAATGCCGAAAAAATTACAAATGTCAATGATAAAGGGATGAATTGGAAGTCGCAGACCGACAGTGAACTGGTCTCGGAAAACACAAAAGGCTCCGCGCGGCGGTTTGTGTGGCCGAGCGGAGGGAGTGGGTAAGATAATTTCGAGGTTGGAAGGAATGTCAAAGTTATTTATCAGAGTATCGGCGTCACTCCAATCGAAGCGTGACTCCATGGTAACATACCACGGGCCGAGAGTTTGGTCTTGGGATTGAGAGGAATGGGCCATTGTCCGAACGGACAAAATAAAAAAAGGCGAAGAAAGATAGAGGATAGGAGAAAGAAGACAACAAACGAAACGATGCCCCGAGGATCGAAACTCGGTAAAGAAATGCAAAGAAAACACAAGAACCAAAGAGAGAAAGAAGGAGAACCTTACAACAAAGAGGAGGATTGAGGGAAGCGCACCGGAGATCGCCGAAAACAGAAGAGCAAGATCGTCGGAAATCTGGAACGCGAGAAGCAGCGGTGAGCACGCGACAGCAGAAGTGAGGCGAAGGAAAGAAGAGAAGCCTTTATAGGGTGGAACCCGAGCGACCTCCACCGTCGGATCCAGGTCGCAAGAATCGGAGCACGCATCGCGCCGTCCATTTCGAACTACCTCGGTCTCGTCACCCGCGGCGCCGCCGCCGTACGATGACGTTAGCAAGGCCATGTGGTATTCCATCACGGGGGAGCATTTAAGGAGCGCCTTAAAGAGGCACAGAGCACGTGCTCGACCTAAATGATGGAGATTGGCGAAACTTCGAAAAGATACCGAGGGTTGGCGTTGACTGGTGTTTTAGCTACTCCCATCGGGGCCGAGCGGAGGATAGTTGCTTACGGTCGTCGCTCGGCGAAACTGATGGTCCAGTCAGTCAGACTAATCGCCTCCTTCGACTAGACTTGAAGGGGAGGCAAGTGATCTGGCAATGAGGAGGGGGGACCCCCCTTTTGCAGAGTCAACGCCACGTGGAGGTTGAAAGGTAAAAGGTCAACCATATGTTTGGCCGAGCGGATAAAGATTGGGGCGACCAGCCTAACGTTCTGAACGGAAGCAAAGACACCCCGGCTGGGAGTCGGGGTTCCGACGCTCATGTTGAACAGGGTCGACTGGCCGAGCGGATAGCCCGCTCGACCGAAGGCATAAGGCAGCAATACTGTGAACAGTCTCATCCGAGCACACAACCGGGAATCTCCCGAGCGGACTAGCACATACGACCGGCCGGACGTGAGGGGACTGCCGACCGACCGGACGCTCGGAATGGGGTAAGAAGAGACAAAAGGACAAGGGACAGCGGGTATGTTCAACGACCAGGCCATACGCAGGATCTTACGACAGAGGGTTCCGCTGTCCCATCAGAGATGTGCTCGGACTGTAGCAGTATGGTGTCAGGTAAGCTCTTCTGACAAGCCCATACTGAGGTATGGTTAGAGGACACGTATTCGTCTCGGTATGTGTGCGTGAGCCTCTTCACAGCTCTATATAAGGAGCCTCACACTTCGCCGGAGGTACGCGATCTCATACATTCGAAGCCACTTCTTAGTTTCCTCTTGCCTGATTTGAGCGTCGGAGGGTCGTCGCCGGGAACCCCTTCCCGACCCGACTTCTTTGCAGGTTCGCCGGAGGTCCACACGACTGGTCGGAGATCTACGTCAGCACTTCGGAGAGCGCCACGTGCCCAGCGCCCATTGATTCAGCGTTCGGATAGGATCATTGATTATAGAAGGAAACTGTGTCCTAGAAATCTAGGTTGATAATGTCCCCAATATGAGCTCATAAGGATTGTCATGTTAAACCCTGCAGGTGGACTCAGTCCGACATGATGATAAGGTTGAGTGGTACTATTCTTGGATTAAGATATTAATTAAATGAGTTGTCGGTAACTCACTTAATTAGTGGACATTCGACATCTTAAACACAGGGAGACTAACACACTTATAATAAGAAGGAGCCCAAAAATATAATTTGGGATTAGTGCGGTAGTTCAATAATAGTTCTCTAGTGGAATGAATTATTATTGATAAAATTAAGTTGTGTGTTCGGGCCAACACAGGATGCTTAATTTTATCAGGAGACCAAAACCAATTCCTCCTCTCGGTCCCTATCGTAGCCTCTTATTTATAGAGTACTATATCCACCTATACCCACCTTTGTACCCATGATGTAGGGGCCGGCCAAGCTAGCTTGTTGTTCAAGGTAGGGCCGGCCAAGCCTTGGTTCATGGGTGGCCGGCCCTAGCTTGAACCCAAGTTTAGGTGGCCGACCCCCATTAAATTTAAAAGAATTTTAATTTTAAATTTTTATTGTGTGAAAGATATAATTTATTGGAGAGATTAAAAATTAAAATATCTCTTTTAAAAGGATCTACAAAAGATTAAAGAAAGAGATTAGATCTCTTTCCTTATTTGTAGATTGGAAAGATATTTTATTATTATTCTTTATAAATTATTCACATGTAGAAAAATTAAAAGTATAGAAATTTCTTTTTGTCAACCATGAAGGGATTTTAAAGGGAAATTTTATTTTTTAAAATTTTCGATGACAAATAAGGAATTTTAATTGTTGATTGAAATTGTCTTGTTTGCTCTTATTGAGGTGGCCGACCATGATATAATTGATTATGAAATTTTATTTAATTTTTCTTAATTAATTGTTGTCAAGGAAAGTTAACGAAATTTTATTGTAATTAAATTTCCTTATTTTCCAAAGCTAAGGAATATAAAAGAGGGGGTTAGGGTGTCTTCATGAGACACAACCTCTATTATTCTCTCCCTCTTTTTCCTTGGTGTTGTGGCCGGCCATCCTCTCTCCCTCTCTTCCTCTTTGTGGTGGTCGAAACTCTTCCTTGCTTGGAGCTTTTGTGGTGGCCGGATACTACTTGGACCCGGTGGCGGTGGCCAAATATGGCAGCAGCTTGGGATGACAACACACGGAGGACAACCATAGATAAAAGCCATAATAGTTGAAAATTAGATTTTCTATTTATTGCTTTTATATTGTGCTGTGTGTGCATGTTAGTGTACATGTTTAGTAGGCTAGCATAGTTAAAATTCCTCATTTATAAATAACTAAGTGGGAGAGGGATTTTAAATAAATTCACATGGTCTCATTACTGATTTGTAAGTGATGCAAACAAGCTTGCGCGTTGGCTCTGAGTGCCTTCCTCCATATCGGATGAGCTTGTTTATGGATCACTAGAACAAACTTCCATTTGGGATGACTATAGGAAGTTAATTTAGAGCGTGTGATCTTCCCCATCGGAAGGGGCACAATCTTATTAATGGACTTAGTGTCAAGTAATGGTATACACTTAGGCACAACTAATAGTATCCTCCCCATCGAAGTCACTGCTATTATTTGTGTGACCAAAGGATACCAACTATTAATTTTATTTGTCAAAAAGTTAGGTTGACAAGATAATAAAATTAATGGGTTAAAACCCTCCTTTTACAAATGTTGAAATTGTATACGTCCACACTATCGTGGCATACAAAATTCACGGTGTTTTGAGGTGTTGGTTAATTTAAAATAATATTGTTTGAGGAATCAATATTATTCTAAATTTAGAGTTCTGACCAAAAGTTATTTGTGATTCTTAGGATGACTTTCAATCCACTGTCCATCATACTACAACAGAATAGACTTACTGGTCCTAACTACATAGATTGGAAAAGGAACCTGGACATTATTCTTACTGCTGAAAGCTATAAGTTTGTACTGGCTGAGCCTTGTCCTGATGCACCCACTGGTGAATCTACCCAAGAGGAGATTGAATATCATAAGAAATGGGTAAAGGCAGATGAGATGGCGCGGTGTTACATTTTGGCTTCAATGTCAAATGTATTGCAACATCAGCATCAAGATTTACCAACAACTTATGATATTATGAACAATCTCAAGGAACTCTTTGGTCATCAGGATCGGGCTTCTAGACAAGAAGCCATGAGAAAGATAATGACAGCCACCATGCAAGAGGGTACTCCTGTGAGGGATCATATCCTAAAGATGATGGCTTATCTGAACGAAATATAGATCCTTGGAGGAGAAATTGATGGGGAAACCCAGATCGATATGATTCTCCAAACACTACCTAGAAGTTTTGAGCAATTTCGCCTGAATTACAATATGAACAAAAGGATATATTCATTGGCGGAACTACTAACAGAACTTCAGGCAGCAGAAGGATTGTTTCGTCACAATTCTCATATTCACTATACTGAAAATGGTTCTACTTCTAAACCGAAAGGAAAGAAGAAGAAGAAACAAGTTGGTTCAGCAAAGAAAGTGAATAAATCTCAGAGTACAGGACCTAAAGCTGGAATGAAGAAGCCGAAGGGCAAGTGCTTCATCTGCAAGCAGTCAGGGCATTGGAAGGCGGACTCTCCTCGTAGGAATCAGAACAACAAAGGTATATCTCATGCTCTAGTTGTTGAAACATGTTTAGCGGTGTTATCTACCAGCACCTGGTGTGTAGATACGGGAGCCACTGATCATGTCTGCAATTCCTTGTAGGGGTTCCAGGAAACCCGACGACTAACTGAAGGAGAGATTACCGTCTACATGGGCAATGCTACTAAAGTGGCGGCTGTTGCAGTGAGAGATGTCTACTTATCTTTTAATAGGAATAGAAATTTGGTTTTAAGAAATTGTCTTTATGTACCCAGTTTTAGAAAGAATTTAATTTCAGTTTCTAAACTGTTTTTGGATGGATATTCAGTTTCCTTTAGTAATGATGTAGTTATTAAGAGAAATAAAGTGATTATCTGTTCTAGTGCATTAGTTGGCAATTTGTATACTTTAAATCCAATTTCTCCCACAAAGCAAAACATGGAAATTTATAACTCATCTTCTAAATAAGAGAAAAGAACCTTCGGAAATGAACCAAGCATATCTTTGGCATCTAAGGCTTGGTCATATTAACTTAAGTAGGATTCAGAGGCTTATAGCCGATGGACTCTTGAGTTCAGTAGAGTTGGAAAATTTTCCAACTTGTGAATCTTGATTAGAAGGAAAAATAACCAAGAGACCGTTCAAGGCCAAGGGGTATAGAGCCAAAGAAGTGTTAGAGTTGGTTCACTTTGATTTGTGTGGTCCTATGTCTGTCCAGGCAAGAGGTGGTTTTGAATATTTTGTCTCTTTTATAGACAATTATTCAAGGTACGGATACATTTACCTAATGCGCCGCAAGTCCGAGTGCTTTGATAAGTTCAAAGAGTACAAGGCTGATGTGGAGAAACGACTAGGTAAAAGTATCAAGACACTACGGTCTGATCGTGATGGCGAATACCTCTTAGGAAAGTTTAGGAATTACTTATCAGAGGCCGGGATTCAATCCCAACTGTCTGCACCTGGTACACCCCAACAGAATGGTGTGGCAGAACGAAGGAATATGACTCTTATGGAAATGGTTAGATCGATGATGAGTTATTCAGAATTACAAACTTCGTTTTGGGGATACGCTCTGGAAACAGCAGTGTACATTCTGAACTTAGTACCTTCTAAATCAGTTTCTTCTACTCCCACAGAATTGTGGAATGGGCGAAAGCCCAGTCTAAGACATATTCGGATTTGGGGTAGTCCAGCACATGTGCTGAAACCAGATGCTGATAAGTTAGAATCTCATACAGAAGTTCACGTGTTTGTGGGGTATCCCAGAGGAACGAAAGGTGGTTTATTTTATAGTCCTAAAGACCAAAAGGTCATTGTTAGCACCAATGCCCAGTTTTTAGAAGAAGACTATATAATGGATCACAAGCCCAGTAGTAAAGTTGTTTTAGAAGAACGTAGGGAGGGCACGTCTACTTCAGTACCAACAGTACAAGATGAAGTATCACAAGAGACTGCAACACGTATCACACATGATACACAACCACAGACTGTGTCTCGTCATAGTGGGAGGGTTGTTAGGCAGCCTGATAGATTCATGTTTTTGGGAGAGTCTTCGAACTTGATCCCGGATAAACATGAACCTGATCCCCGAACATATGACGAAGCACTCCAAGATATAGATGCAGCATCTTGGCAAAAGGCAATGAATTCTGAAATAGAGTCTATGTACTCTAATAAGGTCTGGGAGCCTGTAGAACCACCTGATGGTGTAAAAGCCGTTGGATGCAAGTGGATCTACAAAAGGAAAAGAGAGACAGACGGGAAAGTAGAAACCTTTAAAGCTAGGCTTGTTGCGAAAGGGTACACTCAGAAAGAGGGAATCGATTATGAGGAGACTTTTTCACCGGTAGCCATGCTTAAGTCTATCCGGATACTCTTATCTATTGCTGCTCATATGGATTATGAGATTTGGTAAATGGATGTCAAGACAGCTTTCCTTAATGGAAGTCTTGAAGAGAACATCCATATGAAGCAACCAGAAGGGTTCATTGAAAAAGGCAAAGAGCATCTAGTGTGCAAGCTCAATCGGTCCATTTATGGACTGAAGCAAGCTTCAAGGTCTTAGAACATCCGATTTAATGAAGTAATCCAGTCATATGGATTTATTCAGTGTCTGGATGAGTCTTGTGTATACAAGAAGTGTAACGGAAACGTGGTGGTATTTCTTATACTATACGTAGATGATATTTTGTTAATTGGCAACAATGTCAAGGTATTATCGGATGTAAGGGTATGGTTGTCCAAACAATTTGATATGAAGGATTTAGGAGATTGTGCACACATTCTTGGGATCAAAGTTATAAGGGATCGCAAGAAAAGAATGTTGTGTCTGTCCCAAGCTTCATATATAGATACAATCCTTGCTCGTTTTAGCATGCAAGATTCCAAGAAAGGTTTCTTACCTTTTAGGCATGGAGTAGCTCTATCTAAAGAGATGTCTCCGAAGACATCAAAGGAGATAGAGGACATGAGAGCAGTTCCTTATGCTTCAGCTGTAGGAAGCCTAATGTATGCAATGCTATGTACGAGACCTGATATCTGTTTTGCCGTGGGCATGGTTAGCAGATATCAGAGTAACCCTGGACAAGGGCATTGGACTGCGGTAAAGCATATATTAAAGTACCTGAGAAAGACCAGAGATTATATGCTAGTTTACCAAGCAGACGATTTGCTCCCTATGGGTTACACGGATTCAGATTTCCAATCAGATAGGGACAACAGTAAGTCTACATCAGGCTATATGTTTACTTTGGGAGGTGGAGCCATTGCATGGAGGAGTGTTAAGCAGAAATGCATTTCGGACTCAACCATGGAAGCTGAGTATGTAGCAGCCTCTTAGGCGGCTAAAGAAACAGTATGACTCAGGAACTTTCTAATGGACTTAGATGTGATTCCTGGTTTGCCCAAAATCATCACAATTTATTGTGATAATAGCGGTGCAGTTGCAAACTCGAAGGAACCACGAGCCCATAAGGCAAGTAAACATATAGAGCGCAAGTACCACCTGATACGAGATATCGTGAAGCGAGGAGAAGTTGTCATCGCCAAGATTGCATCAGCGGATAACCTGGTAGATCCTTTCACTAAGGCCCTTCCAGCAAAAGCTTTCGATCGGCATGTGGAGGGAATGGGAATCAGATGTATGGCAGAAGATATGACAGCTTAGTCATTAGTATAAGTGGGAGATTGTTAGAGTATATACTGAAAGCCTAAGCTTTTGTAAACATTTATTTTAAATAAAGAATCACATTTGGTCAAATTGTCTACATTTAGTTGTAGTTGTTCAATTAATTTATATTGTAGATAACATAGTATGTGGTGCCACATATAGAAGATGATGTTATCAGTACCTTATAAATCATAAACAGTAGCTCACGACTAAAATGGAAAGGAACAAACCATTAGAAGGTCGTAGTGTAATTAGGAATTAGTTTATCTTGACTATATAATTACACTAGTACACTTAGAGTGTATTGAGTAGGACCATTAGAGGTCGTTTCTTTTATACTGACTTTATAGAGGAACAAAGACCTCAGTTATTATGGAAGTGTGTGCTCTTAATCCTAATATAATAACAAGCACATATATTTGATATTTATTTCTTTAATTTATCAATGGGTGAGATTTAGCTCGATAAATCAATAAACCCGATAAGTTGAGAAATGATATCACTTATAGTGTGTGTTGTTGATTATAGAAGGAAACTGTGTCCTAGAAATCTATGTTGATAATGTCCCCAAGATGAGCTCATAAGGATTGTCATGTTAAACCCTGCAGGTGGACTCAGTCCGACATGATAATAAGGTTGAGTGGTACTATTCTTGGATTAAGATATTAATTAAATGAGTTGTCAGTAACTCACTTAATTAGTGGACATTCGACATCTTAAACACAGGGAGACTAACACACTCATAATAAGAAGGAGCCCAAAAATATAATTTGGGATTGGTGTGGTAGTTCAATAATAGTTCTCTAGTGGAATGAATTATTATTGATAAAATTAAGTTGTGTGTTCGGGGCGAATACGGGATGCTTAATTTTATCGAGAGACCAAAACCAATTCCTCCTCTCGGTCCCTATCGTAGCCTCTTATTTATAGAGTACTATACCCACCTATACCCACCTTCGTACCCATGATGTAGGGGCGGCCAAGCTAGCTTGTGGTTCAAGCTAGGGCCGTCCAAGCCTTGTGGGTGGCCCTAGCTTGAACTCAAGTTTAGGTGGCCAGCCCCCATTAAATTTAAAAGAATTTTAATTTTAAAATTTTCTTATGTGAAAGATATAATTTATTGGAGAGATTAAAAATTAAAATATCTCTTTTAAAAGGATCTACAAAAGATTAAAGAAAGAGATTAGATCTCTTTCCTTATTTGTAGATTGGAAAGATATTTTATTTTTCTTCTTTATAAATTATTCACATGTAGAAAAATTAAAATTATAGAAATTTCTTTTTGTCAACCATGAAGGGATTTTAAAGGGAAATTTTATTTTTTAAAATTTTCGAAGACAAATAAGGAATTTTAATTGTTGATTGAAATTGTCTTGTTTGCTCTTATTGAGGTGGCCGACCATGATATAATTGATTAGGAAATTTTATTTAATTTTTCTTAATTAATTGTTATCAAGGAAAGTTAAGGAAATTTTATTGTAATTAAATTTCCTTATTTTCCAAAACTAAGGAATATAAAAGAGGGGGTTGGGGTGCCTTCATGAGACACAACCTCTATTATTCTCTCCCTCTTTTTCCTTGGTGTTGTGGCCGGCCATCCTCTCTCCCTCTCTTCCTCTTTGTGGTGGCCGAAACTCTTCCTTGCTTGGAGCTTTTGTGGTGGCCGGATACTACTTGGAGAAGAAGAAGAAGAAGGAGAGAAAGCTTGCATCCCTTGGAGCTTAGTTGGTGGAAAAAGTTCTTCATCCTTGGATTTTGGTGCTTGGCCGAAACTTGAAGGAAGAAGAAGAAGGTGCTAGGTGGTCCTCATCTTGGAAGATCGTTGCCCACACAACGCCCGAGGTTAGAAGAGGAATACGGTAGAAGATCAAGAGGTCTTTCTAAAAGGTATAACTAGTATTTTTCCTTTTCGCATCATACTAGTTATTTTTGGAAATAATACCAAATACAAGAGGCATACGATTCTAGTATTTCGAATTTGTTTTCGATGTTGTGTTCTTTTGTTTTTCTTTTTCTTGTGATTTGATTGTTCTTTTCGGTTGACCTAAAGTTATTTAAGGAAATTAAATATTAACTTTTCTTAAAAGGCTTTGTCTAGGCGGTGGTGGTTGTTCCCATATCCAAGAAGGCCATGTGCCTCGCCATGCAGTCCTGGAAGCCAATTTTGGAAACTAATATTTAATAAAATTAATAACTTAGGTGATTTGGATCGAACGTGTTAAGTTCCGCAGGAGATCCGAGTCTAAACCTAAAAGAACAAATAGATTAAACTTTGGATCAAACGTGTTAAGTTCCGCAGGCGATCCAAGTTTAATTTAAAAGAACACATGGTAGCTAGGAAAAGGTTCAGACCTTTGTACAAAATTTTTGTACAGTGAAACCATTAGGTTTTCCGAGTAGCAACCAACAGGGACGACTTAACAAAGTTCCCAAAAGTTATGTACCCCCTAAATTCTTGATTAATCCAGTAGGAAGGAACCTTTACTGGGTTCCAAAATCTTATATAGACTAATTTTTTTTAATTAAAGCTTTTAGCGAGAAAATTAAACGTTAAAATTTCTTTATGAGGCATTGTCTAAGGAAGTGGTTGTTGCTCTAATAACCAAGAAGGCCTAGTGCCTTGCCACAACCTGGAAGCCAAAATATTAAAATAAAATATTTAATTAACTTTCTGGTAAAGCATTAAAATTAGAATTAAATAATGCTTTAAAAAGTTTTTTCAAACATTTAAAAAAAAATCTTCAAAAATGTTTCATGCATAAATTTTTTACCTAAGTTAAAATTTCTTCTAAAATTATAAATTTTTATGTAATTTTTTTTCAGAAAATTGTCTTACCTAAGCTTCACTTAGAAAATTTTCAAAAGATTTATATTTGTTTAAAAATTGCCTAAGTTAAAATTTTCTTCTACTTAGAATTTTTTTTTAACTTAGAAATTATTTTGAGACTGATTTATTTTAAATTTTATTTATTTTTTTTAAAAAAACTTGAACCTTCTACTTGAAAATTATAACCCCATTTTTTTTTGATGTGATCAAAGGGGGAGAGAGAGGAACAAGTTTAGGGAGAGCTAAAATTTTAAAATTTCTTTTTGTTAGTGTTGCAAATTCTTTTATTGCAACCTTTTTGCTTAAAATGTTAGTTTAGTAATTTCTTTAAATTACTACTTGTCTGTTATTTTCTCTAACTTGAACTTGGGTTGATGCACATCAAAAAGGGAGAGATTGTTGGCCCCGTGGTTATTTTGATGTGATCAACCAAGTTAGGTTAGGTCCTGTGTGTTATTTGTTCCCTGTGTCTAAGTGTGCAGGAGCATAGGAGCGCAGGAAGTCGAGCGGAAGACGTAGCTAGCGAGAAGGATGATACAGGAAGGGAGCCGACGGGCTTGGTGCGTCCGAAAGACGAGAGAGCCACGGAAGAGTACACCGGTGGACGAGAAGAATGTGTGCGGTGTTCGAGGGACGAGAAGCCGGGTTGGAAGCCTGCTCAAGGAGAAGGCCGGAAATTGGGTTCGATGAGCCCTATTTCGGTTGGCCACAATCACCCATACATTCAGAGCCTCGGAAGAAGGAAACAAGTCAAAAGGAGTAGGAAATGCTAGTTGGAGGCACCTTCAACGAACTGCTGAAGGCGCCTGCATTGACTGTAGGCTTGGAGGCGCCTTCATTGCCTTGAAGGCGCCTTCAACCATGTCCGAGGCTCCTTCAAGGCCATTGGAGGCACCTTCGACCTTGCCAAAGTGGTCGTTTGTAATCGGATAGAGTTTTATCCGGTCAAACCCCTTGGAGGCACCCTCAACCCCTTTGGAGGTGCGCTTAAGATTCGAGATAAAGTTTCCATGAGCTATATAAAGGCCCCTGGAGTTAGGAAAGTAATCATTCAATTCTGTATCAACTTCCTAGCAACTGTTTGAGCTTCTAGTGTATAAAATGCTTCTCCGCCTTTAGAGAAGGAGACTTTTCTAGTGTGCTTTTTCAACCGCCTTGGATTAACAACCTTCTTGGTTATAACCAAGTCAAAACGTTGAGTCTTCTTTCTTTTCTGTTATTCTGTCTTATTTTATTGTTGCTATTATTTTTGAGTTGAAAATTTTTTAAGAGGGTATTTTCATTTGCAGGCAATTCACCCCTCCCCTCTTACCGGTCCCGCTGCACCAACAAGTGGTATCACAACCCGACAACATCAGAAGGACTAACCGCCGTCTGAAGCAACAAGGATCAAGACGATGACCGGAACAAGCATTCATCCCCCGAAATTTGACGGAGACTTTGCTACATGGAAGCAAAGAATAGAGGTATTTTTTAAAACGGATTTCGATATTTTACTGACAATGAAATTTAGTTTTTCAACCCCTAAAGATAAAGAAGAATACCAATGGACAAAAAAGGAGCAAGCCGATTTCGTGGCCAATGGAAAGGCGGAATTTCACCTTCTCAGCGTTTTGCCACCCCAGGAGGTAAGTCAGATCGGAAGCTACGACTCTGTCAAAGACCTTTGGGAAATATTCCTAGAGCTCCACGAAGACACATCATAAACAAAATTAGCAAGGCACGACATCCTCCAGACTCAGCTAACTAATCTCCGGATAAACAATGATGAAAAGGTAGCGCAACTTCAAGCGAGAATTAAGGAGCTGATAACGCAATTGAACAACCTCGGAGAATTGGTAACAAATCGAAACTCGATTCGGTACGTGCTCAACGCCTTCCCAAGGTCTCCAGAATGGGTGTCCTTAGTAGATGCATACTACATCTTTAAGGACTTTGAGGTAAGTACTTTAGAAAATCTATTTTCTACATTCGAACTTCACGAGTCTCGAATTACAGAGCCTAAACAAGTAGAGAAGCAAATCTCAATATTACCCTACAAGACGAAAAGGATGATCCCGACTCTGAAGTGACACTATTGGTGTAAAATACCGGAAAATAGGCGAATATGAATAAGGGAATTTTTCGGAATTTTTGGAAATTTCTCGGGAATTTTTCGGATCTCGTGCGGATAAGTTCACGGGGATAAAAACGGGGTCCGGAAAAACCTGTTTAGGCTACCCTGTTTTAATGAGGAAAAGATTTATTTTTCTTTTCCTTTTTCTTTTTCTTTTTCTCTTATTTCTTTCCTGTGCACTCGACGCCGAAACCACCCGCGCGCCCGACTTCTCCTCTGCCCTAACCGCCGAGCGCCTCTACTTCTTCCCCGAGCCCTAGGTGCCGACGACGCCGATCGCCACCTTAGCCGACGACCCCAATCGCCGGTGCCCTAGCCTCTGCCCCGACGCCAGCGACGCCGGCCTTCTCCACTCGACGCCTCCGCCAGCCACCGAGAGTCCTCCGACCGCCGCCGACTCTTGACCCGAGCACCACGGCAGGCTTTGTCTTCTTTTCTCGGAGTCGTCCTCTGCACGGAAGAGGCAAGCCATAGTTGAGCCTTTGCCGATCTCCTCTGTGCCGGCCTCCTCCACTGTGTCGTGCCCTAGATCGCTGGAATCCAGAGGTTTGAGTAGGTTTTCAGTTGGGAGCAACAACCCTAGCCTTGGTGTGTTCGTCCGTGCCCTAATTCCACTGTTAAGTCTTCCTTCAGCCACCTCCTACAGTGAAGTCTCGGCAGAGGAAGCAATAGGCAGCCACCTTCTAGTGACGGACAGCCCAATTCGGCCACAAATCTTGATTCAGCAACAAGGTAAGAATTTGGTGATTTTAGGTAGCTGTCAGAGGAAGTTTTATAAGGTTGTAAGCTTTGTGTAACAATTGTGAGGTTTGCTTGTTTTTGTTTACAGCAGCAAAACAACCCTTCTCCGGTAGAAACTATCTGGCTATGAGTTTGAGGTAAAATTTAGGGTTTTGGACTTCGTTGTAGATGATTTCTAATTGTGTTAGCATTACATGTTAACTTGGATTCATGTGTAGGTTTCAATTGAAATCGAATAGTGGAATGGTTAGGGTTAATGGAGCTAATCCTAATTGATTTTGAGTTCAATTTAATTAGGGTTCTTGAAGGAAAATACTTTGGTTTAGCTATTTTGCTTATAATTAAATTTAGCTAAACTAGACCTTATGTTTAATATACAGGACCTTGACGCGAGACGAGTATCTCGGAGTCAGATTGGACCTTTCTATTTACGGAGGCGGGTACTTTTGACTTTTTGTCTTTGATATGCCTAGTAATGAAATTAACATATTGCATCAATTGTGTTTCTTATCTGTTTCGGTTAATCACTACCCAAATCTTGGTACGTGCTTGATTGATTGATTGATTTGCATCTCATGTATATTTTAACTGTTTATACATGCTTATAGGGGGTAGTGATATACCATGCTTCACCATGTTCAGGACCTAGGTTTTTATACCTTCTGTGTACCTTTGATTCGATATGATTCGTTGACCTAGGGTGCACTTTTCTATATATATGGATTAAGTCAGGATGTTTATATGGTTATTGCCATGCATCATTTGCATGATTGCATGCTGTGCGATAGTCCGCTCCATTATTGTTGAGCACATCGCCGATTACATGGATCTGCACACACCACCACTCAGTGGTGATTCAGGCAGAGTGTGTTGCAGCAGGGACTCTGTTAGGCACCGTTGGTCCGCTCATGGGTAGTGTGACACAACGTGTTATCCGGCAGGGATTCCTCCCCATCTTTGAGTACCGGGAGTTGAGAGCATTGCGCTCCCCCATCCATGATTTGGGGTAGGAGGATAGGTGTACTCCGACAGCATCCCGTCCACTCGAGTAGTGACGACAGAGTGCACGGTTGTCACAGCCCTACCCACTCGGCCTCACTATTGTGTGAGATGATCGACTGGCGTCAGGGGTGACCAGGACGCATCATTGGCATCATATGCATGATGCATTTATTGCTTGTGTTTGTGTTTGCTGCATTTATATGCTGCATATTGTTTGGATACCTATGTTTGACATGCATACAGGATTTCCTTATCCCTCGGACTGTTTGACCTTATACTCAGGACCTGGTTAGTACAGTATTCTCCTGTTTACTTCAGATGCATTTTTATCTTTCTTATCAGGAGACTGTACGCATGATTAGTGCTAGGTGTTGTTTCTTTACTTTGCATATCAATTGTACCTGCTGAGTGTTGGACTCACCCCACCTCCATTGTTGATATTTTCAGGTTGATGCTGTCCGGAGGGAGTTCCAGTCGCTAGTCCTCACTGCACGTAGTGCTGGTCCCTGCAGACCTCGAGGATATGTTTGGTTTTCTTTGGTTTCTTTTCTGTTCTAGACTGTTTTGAACATGTTATGTTTTGGATTATTCTGCTTATGGATGTTGTATGGATCTTATTATTGCGATGGATTTGGATTTGGATTTTATTCTACTACATGCCTGCTTGGATGGCAGAAGAGGTGAGTTCGTCGGATTTGAGGTTTACGAGTGTAGAGGAGTAGGGTGGATTTCGAGTCAGAGTATTATTTTACTGTTTAATTATCTTAACTGCGTGGTTGTAACAGCCAGAGGCTGAATAGATTATATATAACTGCGTGGTGATGTTTTGTTTTGTTGTTATTATTCCAGCCGCCTGTGGCTGAGGTATTTGTGAGATGTAGAAAAGTTTCAGATTGTCTACCGTACAGGGGAGATGCTGCCGAAATTTTCTCGGACAGGGACTCCTCTGGGGCGTGACAATTTAGTGGTATCAGAGCCAAGTTTTACGATCTTTTGTTTCATATTTTGGATTTTCGGGATTTATCTGATACCAATTTATTTGGTATCAGAGCGGGTTATGATACCTGCTTTTGGTGTTCTGCAGATTAATTGGATACCTGTTGTTGGTATTCTGGATATTTGGGTTAGCCAGGTTTGCGAGTCAAACTGGGCATTATCGGATTTTCTATATGGTTATGTTTCGGATTTCCGTTTCGGATTTATTTGGATTTCCGGTGATATGTACGTTCAGAATTTTGAGGTCAAATTGGGGACTGGACAGCGACGGAACATCTCCAGATGACAAATAGGTATGTTGTTATTTTATGTTTGTTATATTGGTATTGATATCTGTAATTTAATTTAACAGATATGAGACGATCTACTCGTATTGCTGCGAGACGTGGTGCTGGACGACCACGTGCGAGGACCACGGGATCTCTGGATATGCCAGAGATGCCTTCTTAGTGAGCCTGTCGATCAGGGACAGACTCGGGATGCAGCGAGAGCATCGGGCTCTCAAATCCCGATACCTGTAGAGATACCTACTTTGGCCACAACGACGGTATCCACTCCTACCGTATTTACGGTATCATCAGTGTACCATTGGCGTGCAGGCATTTGCTCAGGCGACCTCGGCGTACTCGGCACCACCACCACGGACCTCGGTGTGCAGACACGGTGCTTTGTGCCCCGGTGCTTCTGATGGCATTTCTTTGCACCATATCGGTACCATTACCTCACCCCCCGGTGCCACCACTTTTGTTCCCAGTCGGTACCAGCGGCTTATGCTCGATATATCTGACCAGGAGTTCCTCCTCCGGTTTATTCCGGTACCACAGTAGTATCGGCTCGGTGTTTCCATGATTCCTGCCCGTCCCTGACTCAACGATATTGTCATTTGCCGAGCTAGGATTCCAGCCTTTGCTGAGTCGATGAAGACTCGTTTCACTCTTTTCCGCGGAGATCTCGATCCGAGTATGACTCTGTCATGGATAGAGACTATGGGCGGACTTTCTTCTATATGGCTTGCTCAGGGTGGGAGAAAGTAGGTGGCTGCTTACCATTTACGGGATGAAGCTAATGCAGGTGGGTTACTCGCGTTCTATTATTGGTGGCGCAGCGTCACATGGACCCGAGTTGAGAGAGGCTTTTGAGGCCGTTTCTTTCCTTGTCTATCGGATGGCAAGCGAGTTTTATGAGTGCGAGGCGGAATAATCGCTCGATGACAGTATAATCTTGAATTCCTCCGATTGGCTCGTTTTGTCGAGTTAGTTGCGGAGGCGCGAACTACGCATAATCTGATTTATCACGAGTTGGATGGTTATCTGCATATACGGCTGCCGGATTAGGGATTTCATCTTACTCGATGCATTGAATCGAGCTTTGATGATAGAGTTAGCTCGGCGGCGGCATATCCGGACGGAAAAAAAGCATCTGGTCGGACATCGAGGCGAGTCCAGCGAGACTCGGTGGGGGACAGCCTCGAGTAGTCATGAGCAGTCGGTCGAGGTACTTGGGCATCTCGTAGGCCTCGAAATCAGGCGGTCTTCTTGGGGCGTTCCGGTTTCTCGTGAGCCGTCAACCACCTTCGGTGATACTCATTGTTTGAGATGTGGATCCGAGATCACCTCACCCGGCTTGCTCTGGGACGATCGGTTTGCTTTTATTGCAAGCTGGGGCACCAGAGCCGAGATTGTCGGTGAAGGCTCGGCCTGCAGCTTCCGGAGGTCGGTCGGAGGGGCAGTCAAGTCGATCGAGGCATATCGAGGAGGCGGCCCAATCTTCCTGGCGTCGAGGCGCTCCCTCATGACATTTGGCATGCTTGGGCAGGAGTACTCCAGTGGTAGCACCCCAGTTTTGCTCCGGGACCTTATTCAGACTCGGGCGATGCTCAGACTCGGTCGGCCAGTTGTGTCGATCACCATCCTCTCGGTCTTACGCATGGCTCCAGTGAGCAGAAGGAACTTCATGAGCAACTCCAGGAGCTGCTTGACAAAGGGTTTCATATGCCTAGTCACTCACCATGGGGAGCACCGTCTTGTTCGTGAAGAAGAAGGATGGAAGCATGCGGCTATCATAGACTACTGAGCAGATCGGTCACGATCAAAGCGGTATCCTCTTCCCGAATAGATGACTGTTCGACCCGATTAAAGGGCAGCGGTGTTCTCTAAGATTGACCTCGGATCGAGGATATCACCAAGTCGGGGTCGAGGAGGGTGATATCACGAAGGCGACATTCGAGGACGGATCTGGACATTACGAGTTCGTAGTCATGCCTTTTAGCGTGACAAATGCTCCACTACATTCATGGATCTCATGAGCAGTATTTCGGGAGTATTTAGATAAGTTTGTTATTGTGTTTATCGATGACATTCTTATCTATTGAAACTCGGGAAGAACATTGAGCACTGAAACTAGTATTGCGAGACCCTTGACGAGAACCGACTATCGCCAAGTTCACGAAATGTGAATTTTGGTTAGATCAGTGTCCTTCACAGGTCACATCATCTCAAAGGATAGTATTATGGTAGATCGATAAGATAGAAGCGGTAAATCTGGAAGAGACCTAAGCGCCGGTGAGATCGGGAGCTTTACGGGATTAGTAGGATATTACGGGAAGTTTGTAGAGGACTTCTCCATGGTAACCTCCCCAGCGGCTCTTACGGAAAGAGCAGAAATTTCGGTGGACGGAGGTGTGAGAACGACTTGTGAGCTAAAGGAGGTTGACCCGGTGCTCCCATTTGGCTCTACCAGACGACACCAGCAGCTTTGACATCTATAGTGATGCCTCTAAGTTGGGACTAGGAGCAGTCTTGATGCAAAATGGCAAGGTGATCGCCTATGCCTCCAGACAACTCAAGGATTATGAGAAGAATTACCCTACTCATGACCTTGAGGCGGCGATAGTGTTCGCTCTCAAAATTTGGAGACATTACTTATATGGAGCTCGGTCAGAGTGTATACACATAGTCTGAAGTACTTCTTCACTCGGAAGGATCTGAATATGCGACAGCGCAGATGGTTAGAGCTGGTCAAAGACTACGATATAGACATCCTCTACCATCCAGGGAAAGCCAATAAGGTAGCCGACGCACTTAGCAGAAAATCCAATGCTACCTTATTATCTCTTACAGCCATGTCACCGCCCCTACAGAAGGAGATCGTAGATTTCGGTCTCGAACTCATCGTTGGACAGCTCTCTACTATGACCTTAGAGTCTACCTTGCTTGGTGATATTCAGTCAGCTCAGGATCAGGACCCTGAAATTCAGAAAATCAAGCAAGGGCTAGCAGAATCAGAGAATTGAGTGTCCGATGGCGGGGTGTTGTATTTTGGTGGCAGACTACGTGTTCCGGATCGGGAGGAGCTACGAGGCAGATTTTAGATGAGGCTCACAGGACTTCCTACGATGCATCCGAGTTCCACCAAAATGTATCAAGACATGAAGAAACATTTTTGGTGGCCGGGATGAGCGAGACATCGCCAGATATGTTGCATCTGCCTCACATGTCAGAGGGTCAAGGCGAACATCGGCGACGGAGGAGTCGCGGCTTATCTGATTCAGTGGAAGTGGAAGGATATCTCTATGGACTTCATAGTGGGATTGCCTACCACGAATGGTTTTGAGCTATCTGGGTAATAGTCGACAAGTTGACTAAATCAGCCCACTTTTAGCTATCAAGATATCCTACTCCATGGAGAAGCTAGCTCGATTGTATCTTGAGGAGATCGTCGGACTTCATGGAGTCCCACGTACCATTATTTCAGACAGACAGATTTACATCACACTTGGGAGTGTGTACGTCGACATTAGGCACGAAGTTAAAGTTACGACATTCCATCCACAGACGGATGGTCAGACAGAGCGGAGTAAACGGTACTCGAAGATATGCTCCGGCGTGTGCCCTAGATTTCAAGGAAGTTGGTGCAAATATCGAGCTTGGCGAATTTGCATACAACAATAGCTATCGGGCGATATCGGCATGGCACCTTATGAGGCACTCTATGGGCGGAGGTGCAGATCACAATCTTTGGTATGAGAGTGGTGAGCAGAAGGAACTAGAGCTTGAGCGGATCTAGTAGCGAGATACCACAACCATCTGATTCGCGGAGGATAGAGGCAGACAGAGCCATCGGAAGAGCTATCTTGATACGATGCAGACCCCTAGAGTTTTCAGTTGGGGATACAGTTTTCCTTAGAGTAGCTCCCATGAAGGGAGTCATGCGTTTTGGGAAGAAGGGCAAGCTAGCTCCCAGATATGTGGGACCATACCTTATCAGCAGAAGAGTGGGCAAGGTAGCATATGAGCTAGAGCTACCCCAGGAGATGTCAGCTGTCCACAACGTGTTTCATGTCTCCATGCTGAAGAAGCATATTCCAGACGCCACCCAGGTGATCGAGCCACAGTTGGTACAGGTCCACAGGTCCGTGATGATCTCAGCTATGACAGTCGGCCTATTCAGATAATAGACCGAGCAGTAAAGAAATTACGGAACAAGGAAGTACCATTAGTCAAAGTCAGCTGGCAAAATCACACAGCAGCAGAGGCGACTTGGGAGACAGAGGCCAGTATGAGACAGAAGTACCCAGAATTGTTTTAAGTTCGGGGACAAACTTTTTATAAGGTATGGGGGATTGTAAAGCCCGAAAAATTCCCGAATTTATTTTAGAATTATTCTATGATTTTTCTGAAATTTTTAGATATTTTTCCGGAATTTTCCGAGTAGCGGAAGCAGCAAAAATAAATAGAACCGCAAAATAGCTTAGGCGGGAATCGAACCCGAGACCCATGGTTTACGGATAAGTTTAGTAACCGGTGAACCCAGTAGGGCCGTGCTGAAAGAAAGGAGAACCAAATATATTTATATTAGAGTTGGGTCATTAAACCACTTAATATAAATTAAAAACTTAAAGAGGGTTTGGTTTATTTTGAGAAGTTTGGTTCGGCAATTCCCTCTCCACCGAAGCCCTCACGCCTCTCTTCCTCTCGGTTCCTCTCTTCTCTCAGCGCCCCCAAGCACAAGCAAAAAGGAACCTAGGGTTCCTTCCCTAAGGGTCACGAGAGCACCTTCCGGCGAGATCTTCGATACAAGGACGTTCCCCTCCGCGAGAGGAACGCGTAGACGCGAGCAGCTCATCGAGAAGGTCTTCGTTTCCGGAAACCTAACGCTTAGATTTGTAAGAATCTTTGCACACGAGGTAAGAAACCCCTGACCTGCAGTATAATAGCTCCGTTTGGTTTTCTACGCATTAGTTTTAGCTATATGCAGGTTTTTCGGCACATAGGGTGTGTTTGAACCCTCCTCGAGGATTAGGGATCTAGTTGAGCACCTCTAGACGGGCCGGACACGTTGGTCTCCTTTAGTTGGAGATTCTAGACGTTGTCGGGTGCCTAGAGGTGATATCCCTATTAGAGGAGAGAGTTGGAGCATACCAAGTGTTCGGTAAAATGTTAGTGTAGCTAAATACCACCTCAGTTATGTTTAACAGCTCAGTTAAATGCATTAGTGGCATTTAAATCAGTATGTTAGTCTGATTTCAGCTTACATGGGACTACGGTCCAATGGGTGGGCTCCCACAGTCGCCTCTAGGTTTAGATAACCTAGCTCTAGGTTCAGATAACCTAGAAACAGCAAAATGAGCAATTAGTAGCTATATTCAGTATTTTATTTTCAGTGGAACTGTACTGGATTAGATATCCATTGGGCTGGGCTCCCATAGTCGGTCCCTAGGTTTAGATAACCTAGTCAACCCTACTAAATTCGGGACTTGCAAACCCGGGTCTAGTTAGGGATGCGCGCATAGCAAGTACAGTTGCCGGGCCCAAACAACATGATTACTATTTTCACTTATATCTATTAGCTTTCAAAGTTTATTCAGATATGTGACTACAGCATCAGAACAGCACTAGTTTAGCTCAAGTATAGTTTCAGTTTCAGTTCGATTTTCAGCATAGTTTATTCTAGTTGATGCTATGATATGATTATATGCTTAGTTTATGATGCATGCCATGTTTCTGTGTTTATACCATGTTTCAGTATGCCATGCTTTAATAAGCTCAATGCATGTTTTCAAATAACATGATTTGCAAAGCATATTTGCATCGCTTGCATGTTTTTGTGAGGTAGATGGTTTCTTACTAAGCTCTTTAGCTTATAGGTACTACTTTTCTTATACTGCAGATACAGGTAAAAGAAAAGTGGACTAGCGGAGGCTGGAGGACAATGCTATGGAGGTGTGTGTGTGCAAGGGGTTTGGAATAAAGATCCTAGGGGTCGAAACAGTTTAATTTCAGCATTTACGTTGTTAGTTTATTTATGGTTTAGTCCTTAGCTAGTTAAACGTTTTAATCCAGTAAAACTATGCACTATTCAGTTCGTCCAGTTTGGGACGCATGTAGATTAATGTTAGATTGTTTTTCATATATCTAGAACCTATGTCTGTGAGTTGTAGTACGTTCTAGTGCTTGAAATTTCTGAAATCAGAAACTCTGATTTCATATCAGAGTTGGATCGGTCTGCCGACCGATCCGTTGCAGTATCAGGGTCCTGGATCGGTCAGCCGACCGATCCAGAGGCATACAGTATGCTACTGTATGCTATCTGATCGGTCGTTCGACCGATTTAGCACCGAACAGAGAGCATCCCCGTGTCTCCAGGTGCCTGGATCGGTCTGCAGACCGATCCAGACACACCTGGATCGGTCCGCAGACCGATCCAGCCTCTACTGGATCAGTCCCCAGACCGATCCAGCCAGTGTTCGCGTGGGGGTCAGTGGATCGTTCCACGGACCGATCCAAAGCTCCAGTTTCACCTCCTCCTCAGTATAGCTATGAATATCTAGAAGGTAGTTGGATACGAAATCTCACTCTCACAGAGTTAACAGAGGCAACTATAATAGTTTAGTAAAATTTTATTTTACCCAGTTTCCGCACAGTACAGCACAGTAGTTTCAATAGTTAATGTAGCGATCCGGCTCACAGTTTAGTACTCAGGAGTTGGGTCGTTACAAAGATCAACTCCTTAAAAATCCCCATGAATTTTGTATGCCACGATAGTGTGAACGTATACAAAATCGAAGAGGAGATTTTATTCATTAATTTTATTATCTCGTCAACTTTACTTTATGACGAATAAAATTAATAGTTGATCTGTCTTTGATCAAATATTTCATCAAAACTTTTTTAATTTAAAATAACATTGATTCCTCAAACAATATTATTTAAATTCACCAACACCTCAAACATCGTGAATTTTGCATGCCACGTTAGTGTGGACGTATACAAATTCAACCTTTGTAAAAGGAGGGTTTTAACCCATTAATTTTATTATCTTGTCAACCTAACTTTTTGACAAATAAAATTAATAGTTGGTGTCTTTTGGTCATATAAATAATAGCAGTGACTCCGATGGGGAGGATACTATTAGATGTGTCTAAGTGTATACCATTACTTGACACTAAGTCCATTAATAAGATTATGCCCCTTCCGTTGGGGAGGATCACACGCTCTTAATTAACTTCCTATAGTCATCCAAAAATGGAAGTCTGTTCTAGTGATCCACAAACAAGCTCATCCGTTATGGAGGAAGGCACTTCGAGCAACGCGCAAGCTTGTTTGCATCACTTACAAACCGATAATGGAGACCATGGGATTTATTTAAAATCCCTCTCCCATAGTTATTTATAAGCGAGGAATTTTAACTATGCTAGCCTACTAGACATGTATACTAACATGCACACACAGTACAATATAAAAGTAATAAATAGAAAATCTAATTTTCAACTATTATGGCTTTTATCTATGGTTGTCCTCCGTGTGTTGTCATCCCAAGCTGCTGCCATATTTGGCCACCGCCACCGGGTCTAGCTGTCGCATCCATCTTGCTCCTTGTTCCGCTGCGCCTCTGGTCCTCAGAAGGTTCCACGCTTTGCAAGATTCGATCCGCGACATAAATAGAATTTTACAATTTTGATCCTATATTCCATAAAAGGAATGTACATGTATCTAGATCAAAAATAAAATCCTAATAAAACTAAATACAGCTCCTGCTGTATTTTATAATACAATCATGCACACACATATAAATGCCCTTGACATGTCCAAGGGTCCAATCACACACATAAAACTATAAGCCATAATAGTTGGATCCTGCATCCACAAAGTTAGCGCATCCTACTATTATCCTGCCTAAATTATGTATGACATGTGCATAATTAAACTAATACCAAATACACAGAGGCAAAACCCTAGCTCTGATACCAATTGTTGGTTGCTACTCGGAAAACCTAGAGGTTCCATTGTACAAAAATTTTGTACAAAGGTCTGAACCTTTTCCTAGCTACCATGTGTTCTTTTAAATTAAATTTTGGATCGCCTGCAGAACTTAACACGTTTGATCCAAAACTTAATCTATCTGTTCTTTTAGGTTTTGACTTGGATCTCCTGCGGAACTTAACACGTTCGACCCAAGTCACCTTAAGTTATTAATTCCATTAAATATTAATTTCCATAATTGGTTCCCAGTACTGACGTGGCGATGTGCCTCCTTGGATATGAGAGCAACCACCACCGACTAGACAAAACCTTTTATAGAAAGCTAATATTTAATTTCCTAAAATAACTTTAGGTTAACCGAAAAGAACAATCAAATCACAAGGAAAAGAAAAACAAAAGAACACTATATCGAAAACAAATTTGAAACTCTAGAATCGTATGCCTCTTGTATTTAGTATTATATCCAAAAATAACTAGTATGATGCGGAAAGAAAAATTACTAGTTATACCTTTTAGAAAAACCTCTTGATCTTCTATCGTATTCCTCTTCTAACCTCGGACGTTGTGTGGGCAACGATCTTCCGAGATGAGAACCACCAAGCACCTTCTTCTTCCTTGCAAGTTTCGGCCATCAAAACTTCTTCTAGGATGAAGAGGTTCGGCCACCACCACCATGCTCCAAGGGATGCTAGAAACAAAGCTTTCTTTCTCTCCTTCTTCTTCTTCTTCTCTAAACTTGATCCGGCCACCATATGAGTCTCCACAAGAAGGATGAGGTTCGGCCATCAAAGAGAAGAAAAGAGGAGAGGATGGCCGGCCACAAGAAAAAGAGAGAGGAAAAATAATAGAGTTGTTAGCCATGAAGGCATCTCTACCCTCTCTTTTATAATCCTTGGCCTTGGCAAATAAGGAAATTTAAATAAAAATTTCCTTAATTCTTTTGCCATTGATAAGGAAAATTTATTTAATTAAAAATAATTTTTTCTCATCAACAATGTGGCCGGCCACTTTAAACCAAGCAAAGGAAATTTAATTCAATCAAGAATTAAAACTTTCCTAATTTGTTTCCGGAAATTTTATAAAAAATTTCTCTAATAATTTTCCCTTCATGATGGTCAATAAAAAGGAAATTTTATAAATTAAAATATTTCTTTTAAACATGTGGATAAAAAGAAAGTTATCTTTTAAAAATTAAAATCTCTTCCAATCTACAAATAAGGAAAGATATCTAATCTTTTCTTAATCCTTGTAGAAGCTTTATAAAAGAGATATTTAATTTTTAAACTCTCTTTTAAATCATGAACATGATTAAAAGGAAAGTTTTTACCAAAATTAAAATCAACCTTTTAATCTACAAATAAGGAAAGAGATTTAACTCTTCTCTTAATCTTTTGTAGAATCTTATAAAAGGAAAGATTTAAATTTTAAACTCTCTTTAAATCATGTTATCCACATAAAGAAAATTTTAAAAATAAAATTCCTTTTTATTTTAATAGGGCCGACCACCTAAGCTTGAGTTCAAGCTAGGGCCGCCACATGAATTCACCCATGAACCAAAACATGGCGGCCCTAGCTTGGTCTCCAAGCTAGCTTGGTAGGCTCCCTATAGGATGGGTAAGAAGGTGGGTATAGGTGGGTATAGTACTCTATAATTAAGAGGCTATGATAGGGACCGAGAGGAGGAATTGGTTTTGGTCTCCCGATCATGTTCGCCCCCGAACATACAACTTAATTTTATCAATAATAATTCATTCCACTAGAGAATTATTATTGAACTACCGCACCAGTCCCAAATTACATTTTGGGCTCCTTCTTATTATGAGTGTGTTAGTCTCCCTGTGTTTAAGATAACAAATGCCCACTAATTAAGTAAGTTACTGACAACTCACTTAATTAATATCTAGCTCCAAGAGTAGTACCACTCAACTTCATCGTCATGTCGGACTAAGTCCACCTGCAGGGTTTAACATGACAATCCTTATGAGCTCCTCTTGGGGACATTCTCAACCTAGATCACTAGGACACAGTTTCCTTCTATAATCAACAACACACACTATAAGTGATATCATTTCCCAACTTATCGGGCTTATTGATTTATCGAACTAAATCTCACCCATTGATAAATTAAAGAAATAAATATCAAATATATGTGCTTGTTATTATATTAGGATTAAGAGCACACGCTTCCATAATAACTGAGGTCTTTGTTCCTTTATTAAGTCAGTATAAAAGGAACGACCTCAAATGGTCCTACTCAATACACTTTAAGTGTACTAGTGTAATTATATAGTTAAGATAAACTAATACCTAATTACACTACGACCTTCCAATGGTTTGTTCCTTTCCATCTTGGTCGTGAGCTACTGTTTATAATTTATAAGGTACTGATAACATGATCTTCTGTGTGTGACACCACACACCATGTTATCTACAATATAAATTAATTGAACAACTACATGTAGTCATTTGACCAATGTGATTCTTATTTCTAGATAAATGTTTATACCAAAAGCTAGGCTTTTAGTATACACTCTAACAAAAATGGGGTCCGGAAAAACCTGTTTAGGCTACCCTGTTTTAATGAGGAAAAGATTTATTTTTCTTTTTCTTTTTCTTTTTCTTTTTCTCTTATTTCTTTCCCGTGCACCCGACGCCGAAACCACCCGCGCGCCCGACTTCTCCTCTGCGCTAACCGCCGAGCGCCTCTACTTCTTCCCCGAGCCCTAGGTGCCGACGACGCCGATCGCCACCATAGCCGACGACCCCAATCGCCGGTGCCCTAGCCTCTGCCCCGACGCTAGCGACGCCGGCCTTCTCCACCCGATGCCTCCGCCAGCCACCGAGAGTCCTCCGACCGCCGCCGACTCTTGACCCGAGCACCACGGCAGGCTTTGTCTTCTTTTCTCGGAGTTGTCCTCTGCACGAAAGAGGCAAGCCATAGTTGAGCCTTTGCCGATCTCCTCTGTGCCGGCCTCCTCCACTGTGCCGTGCCCTAGATCGCTGGAATCCAGAGGTTTGAGTAGGTTTTCAGTTGGGAGCAGCAACCCTAGCCTTGGTGTGTTCGTCCGTGCCCTAATTCCACTGTTAATTCTTCCTTCAGCTACCTCCTACAGTGAAGTCTCGGCAGAGGAAGCAATAGGCAGCCACCTTCTAGTGACGGACAGCCCAATTCGGCCACAAATCTTGATTCAGCAACAAGGTAAGAATTTGGTGATTTTAGGTAGCTGTCAGAGGAAGTTTTATAAGGTTGTAAGCTTTGTGTAACAATTGTGAGGTTTGCTTGTTTTTGTTTACAGCAGCAAAACAACCCTTCTCCGGTAGAAACTATCTGGCTGTGAGTTTGAGGTAAAATTTAGGGTTTTGGACTTCGTTGTAGATGATTTCTAATTGTGTTAGCATTACATGTTAACTTGGATTCATGTGTAGGTTTCAATTGAAATCGAATAGTGGAATGGTTAGGGTTAATGGAGCTAATCCTAATTGATTTTGAGTTCAATTTAATTAGGGTTCTTGAAGGAAAATACTTTGGTTTAGCTATTTTGCTTATAATTAAATTTAGCTAAACTAGACCTTATGTTTAATATACAGGACCTTGACGCGAGACGAGTATCTCGGAGTCAGATTGGACCTTTCTATTTACGGAGGCGGGTACTTTTGACTTTTTGTCTTTGATATGCCTAGTAATGAAATTAACATATTGCATCAATTGTGTTTCTTATCTGTTTCGGTTAATCACTACCCAAATCTTGGTACGTGCTTGATTGATTGATTGATTTGCATCTCATGTATATTTTACCTGTTTATACATGCTTATAGGGGGTAGTGATATACCATGCTTCACCATGTTCAGGACCTAGGTTTTTATACCTTCTGTGTACCTTTGATTCGATATGATTCGTTGACCTAGGGTGCACTTTTCTATATATATGGATTAGGTCAAGATGTTTATATGGTTATTGCCATGCATCATTTGCATGATTGCATGCTGTGCGATAGTCCGCTCCATTATTGTTGAGCACATCGCCAGTTACATGGATCTGCACACACCACCACTCATGGGTTAGTGGTCGATTCAGGCTGAGTGTGTTGCAGCAGGGACTCTGTTAGGCACCGTTGGTCCGCTCATGGGTAGTGTGATACAACGTGTTATCCGGTAGGGATTCCTCCCCGTCTTTGAGTACCGGGAGTTGAGAGCATTGCGCTCCACCATCTATGATTTGGGGTAGGAGGATAGGTGTACTCCGACAGCATCCCGTCCACTCGGTCACTCATCAGGAGTAGTGACGACAGAGTGCACGGTTGTCACAGCCCTACCCACTCGGCCTCACTATTGTGTGTGAGATGATCGACTGGCGTCAGGGGTGACCAGGACGCATCATTGGCATCATATGCATGATGCATTTATTGCTTGTGTTTGTGTTTGCTGCATTTATATGCTGCATATTGTTTGGATACCTATGTTTGACATGCATACAGGATTTCTATGCCGCTCGGACTGTTTGACCTTATACTCAGGACCTGGTTAGTACAGTATTCTCCTGTTTACTTCAGATGCATTTTTATCTTTCTTATCAGGAGACTGTACGCATGATTAGTGCTAGGTGTTGTTTCTTTACTTTGCATATCAATTGTACCTGCTGAGTGTTGGACTCACCCCACCTCCATTGTTGATATTTTCAGGTTGATGCTGTCCGGAGGGAGTTCCAGTCGCTAGTCCTCACTGCACGTAGTGCTGGTCCCTGCAGACCTCGAGGATATGTTTGGTTTTCTTTGGTTTCTTTTCTGTTCTAGACTGTTTTGAACATGTTATGTTTTGGATTATTCTGCTTATGGATGTTGTATGGATCTTATTATTGCGATGGATTTGGATTTGAATTTTATTCTACTACATGTCTGCTTGGATGACAGAAGAGGTGAGTTCGTCGGATTTGAGGTTTACGAGTGTAGAGGAGTAGGGTGGATTTCGAGTCAGAGTATTATTTTACTGTTTAATTATCTTAACTGCGTGGTTGTAACAGCCAGAGGCTGAATAGATTATATATAACTACGTGGTGATGTTTTATTTTGTTGTTATTATTCCAGCCGCCTGTGGCTGAGGTATTTGTGAGATGTAGAAAAGTTTCAGATTGTCCACCGTACAGGGGAGATGCTGCCGAAATTTTCTCGGACAGGGACTCCTCTGGGGCGTGACAATTGGTAAGGAAGTTAAATAAATTTATTAAAACTAATAAATTTAGATCACAGTCAAGGAAACAACAACACAACAAAAGGACGGTTCGATGCTACAACTGCAACAAAGAAGGGCACATCAATGACGACTGCCCGAAACTAAAGAAAAGGGACAAGAAGAAGTCTCAAAGGCTGACGTCCTCGAAGCACAAGAGTCTGAAGGCTACATGGGATGAATCATCATCCTCGAAATCAGAAATCGAAGCATTCTCGGGATTAGCACTGATGGCCAACCATCTTTTCGAAGAAACCAGCTCAGAGATGAGCATAGATGAAGGAGAAGGATCATCAGAAGAAGAAAGATGTGATGAAGGGGGAGCATCAGATATAGAGGTAAGTGAGGTACGTAATCTGACTCCCAAGCAGTCCTTTCAATTCATAAAAATTCTCACTAAAGACTTAGTTAAATTAGAAAAGGAGAATAATGAGTTGAAGTTAAACTTAGCAAAAGCATACCCACTAGAAATGTACAATAAGTTAAAATTAGAGAATGAGTAATTGAGAAATGAAATTGAAAATTTTTAAAATGATTATGCATACTTAAATAAATTTCCAAAATCAAAACTCAAGTTATATAGAAAATTAAATTGGTACATTAGAAAACATCAGGGACGACTTAGGAAAGTTCCCAAAAGTTATGTATCCCCTAAATTCCTGATTAATCCAATAGGAAGAACCTTTACTGGGTTCCAAAATCTTCTCTAGACTAATTTTTTTTAATTAAAGCTTTCAGCGAGAAAATTAAACATTAAATTTTTTTTATGAGGCTTTGTCTAAGGAAGTTGTTGTTGCTCCATTAACCAAGAAGGCCTAGTGCCTCGCCACGACCTGCAAGCCAAAATATTGAAATAAAATATTTAATTAACATTCTGGTAAAACATTAAAATTAGAATTAAATAATGCTTTAAAAAGTTTTTTTAAACATTTTAAAAAAATCTTCAAAAATGTTTCATGCATAAAATTTTTATCTAAGTTAAAATTTATTCTAAAATTATAAATTTTTGTTTAATTTTTTTTTTCAGAAAATTGTCTTACCTAAGTTTCACTTAGAAAATTTTCAAAAGATTTATATTTGTTTAAAAATTGTCTAAGTTAACATTTTCTTCTACTTAGAATTTTTTTTAACTTAGAAATTATTTGGAGACTGATTTATTTTAAATTTTATTTATTTTTTTTAAAAAAAACTTGAACCTTCTACTTGAAAATTATGCCCCCATTTTTTTTACTGTGATCAAAGGGGGAGAGAGAGAAACAAGTTTAGGGAGAGTTAAAAATTTAAAATTTCTTTTTCTTAGTGTTCCAAATTCTTTTATTGCAACCTTTTTGCTTAAAATGTTAGTTTAGTAATTTCTTTAAATTACTACTTGTCTGTTACTTTCTCTAACTTGAACTTGGGTTGATACACATCAAAAGGGGGAGATTGTTGGACCCCGTGGTTATTTTGATGTGATCAACCAAGTTAGGTTAGATTCTGTGTGTTATTTGATCCCTGTGTCTAAGTGTGCAGGAGCTTAGGAGTGCAGGAAGTCGAGCGGAAGACGCAGCTACGAGAAGCACGACACTGGTTGGGAGCCGACCGGCTTGGTGCGTCCGAAGGACGAGAGAGCCGCGGAAGAGTACACCGGTGGACGAGAAGAACGTGCACGCGTTCGAGGGACGAGAAGCCGGGTTGGAAGCCTACTCGACGAGAAGGCCGGAAATTGGGTTCGGTGAGCCCTATTTCGGTTGGCCACAATCACCCATGCATTCGGAGCCTCGGAAGAAGAAAACAAGTCAAAAGGAGTTGGAAATGCTAGTTGGAGGCGCCTTCAACGAACTACTGAAGGCGCCTGCACTGACTGCAGGCTTGGAGGCGCCTTCATTGCCTTGAAGGCGCCTTCAACCATGTCCGAGGCTCCTTCAAGGCCATTGGAGGCTCCTTCGACCTGGCCAAAGTGGCCGTTTGTAATCGAATAGAGTTTTATCCGGTCAAACCCCTTGGAGGCGCCCTCAACCCCTTTGGAGGCGTCCTCAAGACTCGAGATAGAGTTTCCAGGAGCTATATAAAGGCCCCTGGAGCTAGGAAAGTAGTCATTCATTTCTGTATCAACTTCCTAGCAACTGTTTGAGCTTTTAGTGTGTAAAATGTTTCTCCGCCTTCAGAAAAGTAGACTTTTCTAGTGCGTTTTTCAACCGCCTTGGATTAACAACCTTCTTGGTTGTAACCAAGTCAAAATGCTGAGTCTTCTTTCTTTTCTGTTATTCTGTCTTATTTTATTCTTGCTATTATTTTTGAGTTGAAAGTTTTTGAGGGGGGTATTTTCATTTGCAGGTAATTCACCCCTCCCCTCTTACTGACCCCGTTGCACCAACAGAAAGAACTCATGGTCTTCAATTATAAGCGACTTAATGATTTGACAAATAAGTATCAATATATTTTACCAGGGATCAACACAATCTTATAAAAGGTCACTACCAACTCCATTTATTCCAAATTTGATTTAAAAAGTGGGGTTCATCAGGTTGCAATGCACCCTAAATCAATTGAATGGACGACCTTTTGGGTACCTGATGGGTTATTTGAATGGCTTGCAATGCCATTCGATCTTCAAAATACACCAGCCATTTTTCAAAGAAAAATGGATAATTACTTCCAAGGCACTTAAGAATTTATAGTAATTTACATTGATGATATTTTAGTCTTTTCAAGAAACGAGGAAGAGCATGGCAAACATCTAAAGATTATGCTAACCATATGCTAAGCAAACGGGTTGATACTTAGACCATCCAAAATGAAGATAGCAGTCCCTGAAATTGAATTCTTGGGAGCTATACTAGGAAATAGAAAGATCAAACTTCAACCTTATATCATCACCAAGATAACAGAATTCCAGGATGAAGATCTTATGACCAAAAAGGGTATGCGATCTTGGTTAGGAATTTTAAATTACGCCTGCAATTATATTCCTAACCTTAGCAGGCTATTAGGACCATTATATGCAAAGACCAGGCCTACGGGTGATAAAAGGATGAATTTTCAAGATTGGTCCTTGGTAATGAAAATAAAGGAAACTATTAAAAATCTTCCTGATCTCGAAGTTCCTTCGGAAGATTGTTTTATCATTCTGGAGACAGATGGATGTGTAGAAGGATGGGGTGGCGTATGCAAATGGAAAAACTATAAATTTGACCCAACTGGTGGTCCGGGTGGCATCCAATTACCAGACAAATGGACAACCAGTTAGAAATGACAGCTAATCTACTCAGTGATGCAGTACGAAGGATGAATAATTTCAAGGTCTGGCTCAGTAGCACCTTTAATAAAGACTTATAATTATTTCACTTTATATCAAGTCGTGTGTTGTAAAGTAAGGAATCTTATCCTTTATGTCAAGTCGTGTGCTATAAAGTAAGGAATCTTATCCTTTATGTCAAGTTGTGTGTTGTATACACGGGATTCAATCTTATCTGATGATCAAGGCATCTTGACGATGGGGCTCTCTTTGCACCCGGAGTGCCTTTCCCTCATCTACATAAGACGATCTCCGTTCGTTTGCAAGGCATTCAAGCACCCCTTGAGCCTTACTCAGGATACAAGTCTGTAAGAAGAATGTTTTAAAGTATGAAATAAGAAGAGTCTACAGCTTTCTAGTAAGTTCTTATCTCTTTTCTTTCATACTTCTTATCCTCGATCCGCAGCACCATATCAAACCCACACCACCACCACCCACAAATCTGGTATCAGAGCTAGGTTTTTTTTCTTGAATTACGTATTACTAAACTATTGGTATTATGCAAACTAAGATTTGACAAAAGAACAAGTCTTACCTTGGCATTATAGGGAAACTACCTTGGGAAGACCAAGCAAACACTTGTGTGAGTCTGGCTTGGAGAGGAACTACCCTTTTTAGTAATATTGGAATTCAGTTAGAATACCTACTCTAGAACTAAACGTATGAATAGTTTTGTCATAACCAAAAATACTGAACCATATCGTTAAGCAATCCAAGCAACCCAGAGTATAGAAGCCCCTGCCATTGGTTTCGCAAAGCCTAGCGATTACCAAAGTGCCAACTCTTCACTAGCAGCTATTATTAAACTCAAATACAACTACTTGCCCATACTTCTGAAATCATAAGCAATATCCAAGCCGATCTGAAAATAATTCTATAAAAATTCAAACAAAAACACTCTTCAACCCACCCTGAGGATCTCATTCATAAATTCCAACACTTGTCCCTAGGACACACTGAGAAGCCCAAGGAGACAATAGGAAAACTCCACGTATTTTAGGACTCATATAAATTACTAAAGCAGGAACAGGCCAAGCTTCAAAAGTGATGGCAAACAGGAGCTAGATAACAACAGGATCTACTACAACTACTCCTCTATTTGAAGACCAAATTTAGGAGTATAGGCACAACCAGAGAAGGCTCCTTAATGCCCGCAGAGCGGCACAGTGAATAAGCAGGTGAATAATAGGAAGAACTTCACCTGTTTACACACTTGAGTAGCAACTGTACCCTCAAGCCCAACTTCAAGCTTCAATGACCGAAAGGGCTTCCATTGTACCTACAGAAGTCCTCTATCGTTCAAGACGAGATGATGAGCACCATAGGGTCTACATTCATAGGTCAGAAGAACCATTACTGGTTACTGATTCTAATCAAGAAGACCATAATTTTATCCAGGAGGAAAGCTTCCACCAACTACATCAAAGCAGGATGAATTATATTCATGTCGGAGTCCTCCAAGTAAGAATACAAACACTTCATCGATAAGAAGAGGGAGTTCTTGCACTAGTTCTCTTTCGAGATAATCGATGGATAGGTGACCAGGCGATCCTAGCAACCATGGAAGTTGACTTAACCAGAGGCAGTCAAATGGTCTATATTATTCCTGATATAACAATGACAATTAATTATTTTTACAGGAATATAGAACTCTCCATTCTAACACGAGGATATGAACAATGGCAAAATGGAGAAGCCAACTTACTTATAACACGAGGAATGGTCGGGCGTCTATCCAACACCCAAAATGTTGGATTTGCATATGAAATATAGGGCGTTGTTGATTATCTAACAAGCCACGGAGTACGCTCCCTACCAGGAAGGCGTTATTCAATCACACCTCTATTAAACTTAGATTGGGTTATAAGACCAACCCATATATGTATTCCGATGCAGCCTCGAGAGGTACATAGCTGTAATCTTATGGACGGACGTATATCTATAAGTTTTTCTAACTATGCTGCAACAAGGGAAAGCTCTCTACAAGAAAATGAGGATAGTGAGCTAATTGTAGTTCTCACAGAAAAGCATCCAGGCATAGACGTGTGCCTTGAATATGAGGATGAATACAACCAAATTCTGACACCATATGTGAAACATCCCAAGTTTTTTATTTTTTATTTTTTTTATTTTTTACCAATCTCTATCAACAACTACGAATTGAATGATCACATTGCAGAACCATAACGGAACTATCATAACAAATAGACAAGACTGTATCAACAAATGTGTATCAATAATGACAATAACCCTCAACAATTCCCCACCCGAATGACAAAGAGAATGAAAATCTCTCACGGTAGATCTCGTATGCACTGCACTCCCGGACAATGGACAGAACTATGCGTCCATCCCGCCTCCTCGACTACTCCGTCCGTGGGCCTTCCAGCATATCTTGGAAGTTATCCTCACCTGTAATATAAATGGGGTGAGTCTACGACCCAGCAAGTACATACCAATATGAGTATGAAGATATCCATAAGATAGTAGAAATAGCAACTAGAAGCCTTTTAAAGAAAACATAGCACAACCAGGTACGGCATAAGAAAGATATAACATGCAACAGTGTTCCTACATAGCTAATAAGGTGAATATGTCACATATCCGGTAACCACAATTAGAGCCAGTCAACAGTCCCATGAACCTAGAGGTACCTCGTAGAGAACATGCATCCAGTCATATAGCCGAAGCTAACATAAATTCCAGTATCAGTCAAGTTTGGATGGGCCCTCCCCGGAGCTCATCCCGGGTCACCCATCCCGTACTGCTACCACATATGCTCATACTCATCCAATTAGCTATATAAGAAAACATAATATATCCGCGTTATACTGTAACATTCTATCACGCATATCCATTTCATTCATTCAGTAATCATTCCCATTCATAGAGACCTTTCCATTTTCGAATCATACGTAACATAAAATACACAATATAAATCATGCATAACAAAATTGAGAAACGATCACAATATAATCATACATATCCGTATAAGAACAGACCACAATGTAAGGTATACAAAACCAATAATCAGAACACCAAAGAAATCCGAAGAAAAGAAAACACCTTACAATGGCAAAAGAAATCCAAAACCTTCACATAAAACTACAGTTAACCTGAGAACCAAACAAGTGTGACCACAAAACGAACAGAACACCATCCACAACAATCAATTTCCAAGCAAAACACACTAAAACCTCAGCTAACCAAAGCCACTGGACACTTCAAGCTAGATCCGCAAGAAAAATCCATGGCAATTCATTCCAAATCATTCCAGCATTTCATGAAAATTAGAGAAATAAGAACAAAAACATAGTATCTCCAATCCGTGCCTAAAGCACTTGTAACCTATCCAAGTCCTTCAAAAGCAGCAGAAAACATAACATCATCAATCCCAAGCTAAATCCGGTACTTAAATCAAGTATATCAAAGTAACGGAAGATCACAAGTAGGGAAGCTAACGTGTAGTCATCTAGGAAGATCACAAGCATACACAATTTTATACAGCACTAACCACAACAGAACCACATCGATCTACAATGACTACACCCTATCGTCTACTTGATTAAACCACCAATTTGAAACCAAATCGATAGAAACCCAAAAATCACCAATGCAGAAATCTCCAACCAATTAATACCATTTTGAAAATCTAGAACCCATCAAGTACTTGTAACCGCCATAGCAAATGTATTAAAATCTGTTGGATCAATTGCGAAAAACCTTGATTATCATAGAGGCAGATCAACCCCGCATTAAAACCAAACAAGTCCACATCTATCGGAGAAGAGCAACATCGAATTAGTTCTACATATTCTAAACCAAACCAGCAATGCTACACATGAAATCCAAAGAATATGGCAAGAAACAAAAACGAAACAAAGAATTGCGAAGCATCCACTACCCACCAAGTTCACCTGTCCTGTGAACAGGTACAAATAGAGAACCCGATGGAAACCTGAGAAATAGCATAGAACCTCAAAGAAATCGTATCAGCAAGCCTAACCATAACTAAACAACATTGAGACCACAAATCGAACCGCAACACCGCTGTAATCGCAAACCAAATCAAGAGTCCTCACGAAATCTCAAGATCGGCTCAAATACCTCACGGAAACCTTAAACTAAATTTAGAACTTCTCAAGAAACTCAACCACAACTCATTCCACAATCGATATCTCAGTCAAACATTTAAACAAACAAGTGTCACACAGAAAAAAACTCGAAACATCATCTTCATGGAAGAATTCGAATCCAACTCAATCACTGCCTATCGAACACCAGAAGAACCACAGGAAGAACACTCCGAGGAAATCAAAGTCCATCAAAACAGAATGCACCGGTAAGAATCCAGAAGCATGCAAATCGAGCAAGAACATCAACGGAACCTCAAACAGAATCACAACTCTACAGGGAAGAAATCAATCGCAAACTATACGACCGATCCGGTCACATAGAAAAACATTTCACAACTTCTACGTTCCTATCCCATACCTCATAGATCTCGCATAACCATAAGGATATGAACTTGCCTTCTTTCTTCTTGCGCCTTCGCTCACAACCCTCGCTCCATGCTACCCCGCTGACGGTGAACTTCGCCCGATCAAGTGTCCTCCACGGTAGTCGGCTATAGGTTGCCAAGCTCAACCCGTGCTTGTGCGGCGATGAGCTGCTTCGTCGGTGTGGTGCTTGATCGAGAACCTGCGCTCGGCAGAGAGCCGATCGACACCAGCGAAGATGAAAAGAAGAGGTGAAATCGGCGATTCGGGCGAACCACAGGAATCGGGCGCAAAGTACAGGTATAAATATCTAGGTATTCCTAACCCAAGTTAATTAAATTAATCAACTCCTAACCTAACCGAGTATCATATATTTCCCTCAAATTTATTAGTTCTATCCCCTTAAAGTATGTCATATTAGTTTAATTAAAATTCCGAAAAATTTCTAAAATTCATAGAATATTTTATAAGTTAATTCTTTAATTAGCACTTATGTGCTCTTAGATATTTTTCATAAATCAATTCCTTAATATTTATTCATGGGTCCTTACAATATGATAAGGAAGAATATCCTTTTATTTTGGTTCATCGTTTATCTAACTATGCAGTCATACTGAAATGTAAATCCTCAGGAGCAACGAGATTCAATTTAGTGGTTGATAGACCTACTGTCATAGAGCCCAGAGGGAGAGCTCTAATTACAACAGGGCTCATCTTGGAAATTCCCTAGAGAATATATGGCCGCCTAGCAACCCATTCAAGTGTAGCTTGGACACTTGGCCTAGATGTTGGAGCTGGTGTAATTGATTTTGATTATAGAGGAGAAATCAAAATAGTGGTCTTTAACCATTCATACCAGCAAGTTATTATCCAGCAGGGAATGACTGTTGCACAAATAATATTTGAAAAAATAATCCATCTGGATATATATGAAGTTCCAAGGCTTTCTGCAACAACCAGGGGGGAATCTGGATTCGGTTCAACAAATGCTTTAAAGGAAGCAAACAACCCTGAACCTCACTCAACAAGACATAAACCAAACTGGGATATTTTTCTACCAAAAGAAAATCAAATAATCTCTGCATTTGCGGAAGAAGAAACTCTCATCTGGCATCTACAAGAGGATCTAGGGTTAGACTGTGCAGGAGATACAAGCCCAGGGGCCACTGTACTCCAGCCCATAGACCCTACCCTAGAAAATCCTATAGATAAGGATGATGATCCCTCTTATATCCAGTATTTGGCAACACTATCTACTCCTAAGTCAACAATTTGGGATGAGTATGATGATGATGCTGATGATCTTTCAGAAGAATGGACCAATCCTTTTTCAACCACCCTTGAGCCACAACAATTAATAGCAATGGGACATGAGATGGAGTATCCAATACTCAGACAATTATTAGCTATAGAACTACCAGAACTAGTACAGCAATAGGTGTATTCCACAAGTACGGTCGTATCACCTTATCCACCTCCCCAAGATACCACAATGAGACCACTTGGTTATCCTCCAGCAATAAGGGATCCAAGCACATAACAACCTGTCCAACCCACTTTTCATCGAGATAATCCCAAGCTAAGAGGTGGCTCAAATAATGAACTTTGGAATCTACCATCAGCACAGCAGCAAGTAGGAGCCATCTTCATAATACCAGAACAACTGGGTTTATTCCATGACATTTTTTTCTCGATGGGAATCAATTACTCTCAATCATTTAGCGTCTCAAGGTTTTACTGATTCCAATGGAAAAATTGAATATATGGAAAATCTTTTGGGAGAAATAGAAAAACTCGGTGGATTCAATGGAGAATGACGTACCCCACTAAATACAAAGCCCTCATCCAAGCTGCCGACGGAAGGATAGGTACTCAAAATATTATCTCCCAAATGCGAAGGGTATTTTTCTCAGAAGATCCTACACAGGGATCTACTGCAATACAAGATGAGGCATATCACAGCTTAGAGAAATTATCCTATGATAATGTTAAAAATATTGTGCAGTATATGAATGACTATATATGGCTTGCTTCTAAGATAGGAAGACTCTATATTGGACCAGAATTATTAGAAAAATTCTGGTTCAAGATGCCGGGTGATCTAGGAAATAGAATCAAAGCAGCCTTCAAAGAAAAGTATTCCGGCCTAACAATAGGTGTTATTCCCAAAGTATTATTTACATACAAGTTCTTAGAACAAGAATGCAAAGATGCAACATTCAAATGAGCTCTTAAAGATTTATCATTTTGTAGTCAAATTCCAATACTAGGATACTATAAAGGACAAGGGAAAAAGAGGTATAGAATCAGAAAAAGTAAAACATACAAAGGTAAGCCCCATGATACCCACACTCGTATTGAAAAAAGAAAGCATTTAATTAAAAATAAAAAATGCAAGTTCTACCTTTGTGGCCAAGAAGGGCATTTCACAAGAGAATGCCCCAATGATAAGAGAAGCTCCAAACGAGTGGCCATGTTCAAACAGTTAGACATCCCTGATGATTGTGACATATTATCAGTCCAAGAAGGAGAGGAACAAAGTCACGCGATTTTCAACATTTCTGAAGAGAGGAAAACACTGGTGATCTCCAAAGGTCAATACAAACTTTAACTCTCCGAACATATCTTTATGTTAGGACAAATTGATGGAGGCTATCACCCGCGAGAAAAAGTATCAGACGAACAGTACCAATGCTAGCATGAATGGCAAGCAAACAGTGATACCTTCCCTCCACAACCAATAAGGTGTACTGGATGTAAAAGGGAAACATTAAAAGGGCTAGAATACATTGCCCTAAGTGTTTGGTAACATCTTGTAACTTATGCGGGCCTTACTACTTTGGCAAACAGGTACCAGTACTACTTGCTTCACCCGCACATTTTTTTCCTAACAAATTATTGCAGGAATAGCATAAATATATCTCTTGGTGTGATTCAGAAATTTAAAGACTTCAGAAGGAAGTTTCTTATTATAAAAGCCTCCATGAACACCTTCTAGTGGAAGGGTTACGAATATATTATGAAGAACTAAATAAGGAGATAGAAGAAGAGACGACCCGCATGTTATATTCTGAAACTACAGAAGGTATATCTACAATTCATGAAGGAAAGGGCCAAGACTTGTAAAGAACATGCTTTACAATTTACGAGTTAAAATGGATATCCCAGGTATTTCTAAATTTTCATTTAAGGCCATATTAGACATTGGTGCAACCACCTATTGTGTTGATCAGAATTTAGTACCTAAAGAAGCACTTGAAGAAAATACCTGCATCATTCATTTTAGTGGTATCAATTCTCAGCAGACAACAAAATTAAAAATGAGGCATGGAAGAATGACAATCAGAGATAATAATTTCTGCATTCCTTATACGTACAGTTTTCTAATGGTTCGTGGTGACAAAATACAAATGATTATTGGTTGCAATTTCATTATACTATTGGCAAATTCTCACAGGCTTTTTCAAAACAGTTTGGCCCATTATTAAAGGAGTTATGAGAACAAGGCTTTATAGGAGACGATCCTCTATATCATTGGTCAAAAAATAAAATTCTCTGTTATCTAGATATCAAGAATTCAGATTTTATTATAGAAGACATGCCAATCAAGTACCTAACTCCTAATCAGAAGGCAACATTTACTAGGCATATTGATGCATTACTAAAGTTAAAGATTATTCGGCCCAGCAAAAGTCGCCATCGAACAACTTCAATTATTGTAAATTCAGAAACCATTGTTGATCCAGATACTGGTAAAGAAATAAAGGGGAAAGAACGCACGGTCTTCAATTATTAGTGACTTAATGATTTGACAAATAAGGATCAATATAGTTTACCAGGGATCAGCACAATCTTACAAAAGGTCAGTACCAGCTCCATTTATTCCAAATTTGATTTAAAAAGTGGGTTTAATCATGTTACAATACACCTTGAATCAATTCAATGGACGACCTTTTGGGTACCTTATGGGCTATTTAAATGACTTGCAATGTCATTCGGTCTTAAAAATGCACCAACCATTTTTCAAAGACAAATAGATAATTGCTTTTAAGGAACTGAAGAATTTATAAAAGTTTACATTGATGATATTTTAATCTTTTCAAGAAACCAGGCAGAGCATGGCAAACTAAAGATTATGCTAACAATATGCCAAGCAAACGGGTTGATACTTAGACCATCCAAAATGAAGATAGAGTCCCTGAAATTGAATTCCTGGGAGCTATACTGGGAAATAGGAAGATAAAATTGTTGGTGCAGGAAGCATCCGACGATCAAACCTGAGTTTTGATAATGGAAAAGGGTTCAAAGTTAAGCTTACTTGTTATCTAATGTATTTGAGTGAGTGTTTCAGGAAAGTCCTAACTGCGGTTAGGCAGGTGAAAAACCCTAGGGGGTGGTAACCCTAGGTCATAGGGGGTGGTAACCCTATGCAGAAAGTCTTGGCGGGTCGAAGCTTCGGGCAAAAATCCTAGGGGGTGGTAACCCTAGGTTAAAATCCTGGTGTCGCGAACCGGGTAGAAGTCTAGAAGGGTCGAGGACCGGACGTCCAGCATGAAGACCGGAAGCAACGGATGCTGAGCAAAAGTCCAGTCGGTCTGGAGGACCGAACTGGCAAAAGGTAAATCTCCTGAGTGGAGTAGGTGAGGACGCGTTCCCAGCAGAGGGAACAGTAGGCGTCGGGTCAACCTAGGGTTTTCGATAGGAAACCCGAAGTCAAACTCGGACAGTCCGGAGACTGTCAAACTTTCACTTTTATACTATCACTTATGTGTTATGAGCTAACTTTGTGCTGCAGGGTATTTTTGTGTTTAACATATCTTGTAGGGATCAAAGTGCAAAATTAGCCTCGGATGAACAGTACCGAGGCATCTCCATGGAGCTTGGAGGCGCCTCGGGTGCAAAACTTGAGCTGGCTGCGAAGCAAGCTTGGAGGCACCTTGAAGGAAGCCAAGGCACCTTGGACAGCTTGATGAAGGCACCTTGGAGAGGCTGAAGGCGCCTTGAACCTGATAAGGTTCGACCAGTTCAGACCTTAACTCCGCGGCTGACTCGGCTCATTCAAGGCGCCTTGGTGAACAGTAGAAGGTGCCTTGAACACCCTTTATAAGGGATCTCAACCAGCAGCACATGACAAGCAATTCCAAGTAATCTCTCTGCGACTAGCTGCTAACGACACGATCCCGAACTGCTGTGACAACCACCTGATGACCCGGAGCTCCGAAACTTCAGTTTTTCTTACTGTCGTTGGTATAATTCAATTTTTTATTTTAGCTATTGTACTTCATCTTGTAATCATTTTTATCGAGCTTATAGTTGTTGCCCATGCAAAGCGATCAAGGATTGTGGGCCTTCGAGTAGGAGTCGATCTAGGCTCCAAACGAAGTAAAATCCCCTGCGTCTCTCTGTGTGATTGTTCTCTGTTTATTCCGCTGCTTTAACTCTTACGCCTTTACGATTCCGATAATCGAAACAAAATAGCCGCGAGCGCTATTCAACCCCCCTCTAGCGCTTCTCGATCCAACAATTGGTATCAGAGCGAGGTCGCGTTGATCTGGTGCAACCACCAATCACATAATTTTTTTCGCGGTGTTTTAAATTTTTCGGAGTAAACTGAAATTCGTATTATTACTATATTCCAGTTTTTTTTTCGTTCATATCGATTTCGCTCGAAGTTGGTGTCGTAACGCCCGCCCTCCCTGATATCAACAAGGGACGGGGCTACGATACTCTACGTACGTATTACAGCGGAAGACTTAAAATTTAATTTTCTTAACTTAATTAAAACCGAAACTACACTAACATGGTTTCATAACATGATCACAAAATAAATAAAAACTTAACATCAAGTCACCCATATTGTATTACATTTCACAAAACCAAAGCATAGTTCTTAAAGGTTTTAAAGCAGGTTCTTAATTAGTTGCCTAGCCACCGCCACACACATCTTCGTTGCCCCTCCTGCTGCTCCTTTAACTCATCCAGCTTTTTCCTTTATCTGTGGTACAAGGAAAGTAAGCTATGAGCACTCATGGCTCAGTAAGTTCCTTTCCTACTCACTAAAACCAACAATCAGCACATAATCAAATAATGTCTCAACTTAACATGATCTCAACTAGTCATGGCATAACATATCATACTCTTTAAGCATATCATGCAACATAACAAACATTATAACTAGTCATGGCATATCATATCTTAAAGCATAGCATGAAACATAACATAATCATATCATGGCATATCATCTCTTAAAACATAGCATGAAACATAACATAATCATATCATGGCATATCTTAAATCATAGCCTCAACACAACATAATCATAGATTATATACATCATGATTTTAAAAACATGTATCCGAAAAACATGTGTATGTCTCATGATCTTTTAAAACCATTTTCTTCTTACATATATATACTTGAACATAATATCAACATATTTAGGGCCCCGACTTGTACCATACATACATAACATAGATGCGCGCGTCCTAAGTATATCCAAGGTAGCAAGTCTTGAATCATACTAGGAACTAGGTCAAGATCACAAAGCATGGCCTAGGGGCGTACTTGAAGAGTTCATCCCTTATTAGCCTAGATCACAAAGCAAGGCTTAGCCTAGATCACAAAGCAAGGCCTAGGGGTGTACTAAGGAGCCCATCCCTTATTAGCCTAGATCACAAAGCAAGGCTTAGCCTAGATCACAAAGCAAGGCCTAGGGACTGATTAGGAGTCCACCCTTGGTACAAGTCTTACAAAGTAAAATAGCATGTATAAAAATGCATCATTTAGTCACATAGCATAGCATAAAAGTATGCATCACTTAGGCATACATTATGTCATAAAAGTATGCATCACTTAGGCATACATCATATCATAAAAAGTATGCATCACTTAGGCATACATCATGTCATAAGAAAGTATGCATCACTTAGTCATACATCATATCATAAAAAGTATGCATCACTTAGGCATACATCATATCATAAAAAGTATGCATCACTTAGGCATACATCATATCTTAAGAAAGCATGCATATTTCTATCCACATAGCATATCATAAAAACAAGCATATTCCAAGCACATAGCATATCATTAAAGCATGCATATTTCTAAGCACATAACATATCATTAAAACATGCATATCTCTATCCACATATCATATCATAAAAAGGTATAAATCACAAGCATACATGGTTAAGCATAAGGGTGTATCATGTGATTATACTATCATAAGAAACATGGTAACATAGTTAACTTGGGTTCTAAGCTTCCTAAACCCTTGGGTTCCTATCATGGCTGAACCCCCTTAAGTCTCAATTTAGGTAAGAACAACCTCCAAGCATGTGAAACCTAAATCATCATCACATAAATTTCATAGGAAGCATTATAAGCATGATTAACTTGGTTTCTAAGTTCTCCAAGTCCTTAAACTCATGTGGCCGAACCCTATCAGTATATAAACAAGGTCCCAAATGTCATGAAAGCATGGAAACCTTAAACCATATTTATAGCATTTTTTTCAAGTAACATAGTAAGCATATTGAGCTAGTTCCTAAGTCCTTCAAGCCCTTAACATATGTCATAGTCAAACTTTTAACAAGTGTTCATTAGGGCTAAAAACAAACATACAAGCATGTGAACTTGAACTAACATCATGTATACATTCATAACAAGACATTATACAACATGTATGGCCGAAACTTACCCTAGCCTCAATTAGGTCATTAAACAACATATAACATGGGAACTTTGTCTTTCTACTTATCATATTCCATGTAAAGTGACATAAGCATATTTAATTCTTGTTCTAGGGTTTCTAGGGCATCTATTCCTTCATGGCCGAAACATACAATGGTCCATTTAGGTCATGGAAAAATTATACAAGCATGTGACACAATCAACACATTATCCTATTTTCATAAGAAGCACTTTTAACACATTTGGTTTCATTTCTAAGGCTTTTAGGTCTTTTAAACCCTACTTGGCCGAAACTTAACAGTATATAAACTTGCTTCAAATAGCCTAAAAGCATAAGAAATCATACAAGTTTCATAGCATGTATAAGGACAAGCATAATAAACATACATGTGAATTGTGTCTTAGGCTTCCTAGGTTTCTTTCCCTTTTTCTTTTATTTTTCCTCATGGCCGAAACATACCAATCTTTAAACTAGGTTTTAACTGGCCTAAAGCATGGAAAACCTAAGTAAGTTTCATGGCAAAAATTACTAAGAACATCATATACAAAGTTGGTTCATAAACAAGCTAGGACCCTTGTGATCTTACATGTCATATATCATGTAACTAATTTTCTATACTCAATTTAAACATAAGAGCATTAAACAACCTTCATATCATAATATCACAGAGGTCTTGAGCATATTAGAATTTTGTTCAAGCTTTTCTAAACTATCCATCTTATCATAGCCGAAAATCTAAAATAAGAGTTCATGAATTTCTAGCAATGTACAACATGCAATTCTTTAAGAGAACTCTATATGCTATCATACAAACATGGTTATTTAAATTTAAAGGCCTTCCTAACCCTAAGCCCTTTTCTTGGCCAAAACATATAAATGGATTTCTTTGGTTCCAAGTAACTTTCAAGCAAGAAAACCAATAAAAACCCTTAGTAGTTCATGGGAGAAATTTTGTACTAGTTTAGTTAAACAATATTTTTCCCTAACCTCCTTAACATATTTTTGGCCGAAATTCTAGGGTTAGGTACTCCTCTGATCAAGCATCATTTAAGTATAAAAACATGAAGAAAATCCTTTCTACATAGCATAGAAAGAATATCATGAAATAAGGACTTGTTTAAACCATCCTAGATTTGAAAACCCTTTCTTTAGCCGAATTTTCTTAAATTCTTTTCTAGGTTTTCTAATCCTTATAGAATCCGAAAATCACATAAAAGCCTTGTACCACAGGTGAGGGGAAGCTTACATCCTTTTCGCTTGTGGATCCAAGGTATAGTGATGGAAGAAGTAGCCTCATCTTCTAGTTCCTTTCCCTTGATTCCCTTGCTAAGTCCTCCTTGTATCTTTAGCTTTCTTAGGAGAAAACTTGGCTTTGGGGCCGAAGATGGAGGAGAGGGGTATTGGATCGAGACGCGCTAGAGGGGGGGGGGGGGGGGAATAGCGCTCGTGGCTATTTTGATCGTATCGGAATCGTAAAACTATCAAAGTAAATATACGCAGCGGAAATAACGAATGCAATAACAGAGGGACACAAGAAGTTTTACTTCGTTCGGAGCCTAAGGCGACTCCTACTCGAAGGCCCGCGATCCTTGATCGCTTTCCGTGGGCAACAACTATAAGCTCGTAAAATGTACAATAAGATATTACAATTGAAAGAACTAAAACAAATTATACCGACAACAATAAAGTAGCAGAATCTGAAGCTCCGGGTTGTCGGGGACTTGTAACAACACTTCTGGGTGTTTCTAGAGTAGCTTGTAGCATAAGGATTGCTTGGAGTTCGTTGTTCTGGTGCTGCTGCTCAAGACCCCTTATAAAGGGTGTTCAAGGTGCCTTGAAGCCCTTCAAGGCGCCTTAAACAGGCCGAGTCACCCGCGGAGATCAGCACAGACTTGGTCGAACTTCATCCAGTTCAAGGCGCCTTCAGCCTACCCAAGGCGCCTTCAACCTTCGACCCAAGGCGCCTTGAACTTCATCTAAGGCGCCTTTTCCTGGCTCGCACCCGAGGCGCCTCCAAGCTCCATGGAGGCGCCTCGGACACTGCTCATCCGAGTTGTAACTTGCTCCTTTGTTCCTGCAAAATGTGTTAGTCCCAAACACATACCCTGCAAAACAAAGTTAGCACATAATGAATGATAATAATGAAAGTTTTGACAAGTTCTGACTGTCCAGGTTCGACTTTGAGTTTCCCCCCGGAAACCCTAGGTCGACCCGACGCCTACTGTTCCCTCTACGGGGAACACGTCCTCACCTACTCCACTCAGGAGAGTTACCTGTTGCCAGTGCGATCCTCCAGATCGACTGGACTTTTGCTCAGCACTCGACGCTTTCGGACTTTCTACTGGACATCCGCTTCCCGGCTAGTCCAGTCTTTCACCTGGTTCGCGACACCAGGACTTTCCACCTAGGGTTACCACCCCCTAGGACTTTTGCCTGAAGCCATCGACCTTCCAAGACTTTCCGCATAGGGTTACCACCCCCTATGACCTAGGGTTACCACCCCCTAGGGCTTTCCCTTTGCCTAACCGCAGTTAGGACTTTTCCTGAAATACTCATTCAACATGTTAGATCACAACACACCTTAACTTTGAATCCTTTGCCATTATCAAAACTCAGGTTCGATCGTTAGATGCTTCCCGCACCAACAATCTCCCCCTTTTTGATTATGGCAACCCAAATTCAAAGTTAAGTAAAAACAAATGCATAAAAAGGTTTTAAGTGAGCAAGCTTAAGTATATAAAATCAAATCAACGCCTAACTTAAGCTAACACTTAAACTTTTGTGAAGCTCCCCCTTAATACAGGGTTTCCTTTTTAAATTTTTACTTTTTACTTTTAAAGTTTACTTTTGAATTTTCTTATTCTCCCCCTTTGCCTTTATCAAAAAAATAAGCCAGTTTCAATATTTCTTTTTGAAAAATAAATTAGATAAAAAAACAGGATAAGTGCTAAGTTGAAAAATAAGCTAACACTTAAACTTAAGCTAACACTTAAACTTTTGTGAAGCTCCCCCTTAATACAGGGTTTCCTTTTTAAATTTTTACTTTTTACTTATTTACTTTTAAAGTTTACTTTTGAATTTTCTTATTCTCCCCCTTTGCCTTTATCAAAAAATAAGCCAGTTTCAATATTTCTTTTTGAAAAATAAATTAGATTAAAAAACAGGATAAGTGCTAAGTTGAAAAATAACTTTTCACCTAAAATTTTGAAAGCACTGAGTTAAAATTTTGCAAAACTATCTGAAGGGTAACCTAGAAAATATCTTAGCAATAATATATAACGTTAGGTTTTAAGGTTGGCTAAGTTTGAAAAAATATTTGAAAGTTGCTCTATGAACCACTTAGCTAAGCCTTTTGCAAACATTGAACTTTGAAAATGTAGCTTAAGTGAAAAGTGACTTAGCTTAATTAAAAAAACTTGTTAATTTTTAAGTTGAAGAGAGAGAGTAGCTAAAATTTTAATTTAGGTTATTTATTCAGTTGGTCCTTAAGTCCAAGCATGAGTCAAGTTGAATAGCAATGTAATTGGTGTTGATCAGATATCAGAGCCCTAAAGTATAGGCATTTTTAACTAAAAGATTGAGTATCCTTTGTCAACTGTCTAACCTTGAGTTACTTGCTGATTGTCTACAGGACAATAGCTTTCACTTGGTTAGTCAAGTTAAGTTATTTTGGTCCAGATAGACTTGACTAGAGCTGGAGAACTTAACTTGATTAGTGTTTATTGCATATTTAACGCCCAGACTTATATCGATGCACAGATATAAGCATTCTTGAGTCCAGGCTGTACCCTATGCATCTCACGCCGTTCTATGTTTTACAAACACAATCAAGGTAAACCTAGGTGTTTGTGAGATGCTCTGGTTGAGTCCTAGGGGAACATGATTTCTAGGGGAAAATCCTAGGCTAAATCCAATTTTTGAGAGTCTAAAAAAGTAGGGATTTTTTTTAAAAAAAAAAATATTTTTGAAATTAATTTTGAAAGGATTTTTTTAAATAATTTTGAAATTAATTTTGAAAAGATTTTTAAATAATTTTGAAATTAATTTTGAAAATATTTTTAAATAATTTTGAAAAGGTTTTAAAATAATTTTGAAATTAATTTTGAAAAGATTTTAAATAATTTTGAAATTTAGTTTTGAAAAAGATTTTAAAATAATTTTTGAAATTTAGTTTTGGAAAGATTTTTAAAGTGATTTTTGAAATTTAGTTTTGAAAATATTTTAAAATGATTTTTGAAATTAAGTTTTGAAAGGATTTTAAAATGATTTTTGAAAAGATTTTAAAATGATTTTGAAATTTAGTTTTGAAATAATTTTAAAATGATTTTGAAATTAATTTTGAAAAGATTAAGTTTTGAAAAAGATTTTAAAATGATTTTTGGAGAGATTTTTAAAATTTTGAAATTGATTTTGAGTTAATTACTTTGATGATAATTTAAGATAATTAACTTGATTAATTTAAATTCAATTCAATTTTACTTTTAATTTCTTAGTCATCTCACCCGATCTAAATTGTCAATCAGGGAATCCTATAATTGATGTGAGATGATTTATTGTTGAATTTAAAGGTCTGGTTTAACTTTGTGTTAGCTTCAGGTTTAGCTTTGGGTTCAACAAGTAAGCATTCTTTGGATAAACTTCTGGGCTGTGGTGAATCACAAGGAACTCATTAAAGTAACCATGCATTCGAAGTTTCCAAATAGTCCTACCCACTGAACTTAGTACAAAACCTTGGTCTAACTAGTTAGGATCCATTTAAGGATAGCTTCGATCAGTTTCACTTGGCCAAATGCACCAGGTCGAAGTCATATCTTCCTAGACATGCGATGCCCAAGCTTCCCTAACGTACTATCATCCAAAAATTTCACCAGTACTAAGTTTCAAGGTAAATCTAACCCTTTTTTTTAACCTTAATTACCCTACCGGGTAGTCTACTCTTGTTTACCCATTTCGGGTAGATTAAGTTCGGAGGTGCCAGATAATCTGGAGCCTTCCTTTTAATTTGATTTAATTATTTAATTTCGAATTTTGAATTTCATTTAATTCTTGAATTTAATTTTTGAATTTATAATTTTAAATTTTGAATTTTGAATTTGAATTTCGAATTTTGAATTTCATTTTTGAATTAATAATTTAATTCTTGAATTTAATTTTTAAATTTATAATTTAATTTCGAATTTTGAATTGAATTTTTGAATTTATAGTTTAATTTCGAATTTTGAATTTCATTTATAGTTTAATTTCGAATTTGAATTGACTTTTTGAATTTATAGTTTAATTTCGAATTTTGAATTGAATTTTTGAATTTATAGTTTAATTTCGAATTTTAAATTTAGATTTTATAATTTAATTTTGAATTTTTAATTTAGATTTGAATTTTAAATTTAGATTTTGAATTTTAAATTTAATTTATTTTTAGTATCATTTTCATTTTGCTCCCCCTGGATCACGACCTCGATGTGGTCTATCGAGGTAGTATATTTGATCCTTCGGGACCCAGTATTGACCAAATCCAACTTGATTGATCAATTTGGACTTGGGGACCCATGCTTGGACTGATTTACTACTTTGTTTGTTTATTAAAGATAAATAGGATTTATATTTCTTTTTACTTTTGTATCCTAGCCCAGTTCTATTGTAGACAGCTCTTTGTGTCCCAAGAATTAGATCCAAATTCTTGGAACCCAGAGAGAACTTTTCTAGAGTAATTTTTAATTTGTTTAACTGATTTTTCATATTTGAATTTTCTTTCTCAAGTCGTTGTACTTGAGTTGAATCTTCAGCTAAAGATTTTGAGTTAGTTAGTCCTTTAAGAGTGGTTATTTCTCTTAAAAGTGCCTTAATTTTCAAATTTGACTTAGCTAATTTGCGAAGTAAATAATTGACTAAATTATTGAGTCTAGGAATACTTACAGCGGAGTCTGGTCCTTCGGAAACGGATGCGGATCCGTGGCTTTGCTCAGAGTCGGCTTCTGACTCGCTCTCGGATTCGCTGATCTGGTCCCGGGCCATCAATGCGAGTAAACTTGTTTGGTTGAGTTTGTCGTCTTCGTCCTCCGAAGAAGATTCGTCCCAGGTTGCCTTTAGGGCCTTCTTTCTTCTTTGCTTCTTGGCTTCCTTTTGATTGGGGCAGTTGGCCTTGATATGGCCCTTCTGGTTACACCCGTAACATGTGACTTCAAATTTTGTCTTTGATTGGGCCTCCTTGGATTGAACTGCCTTCTTCAGATCTTTCTTGTTGAATCCCTTCTTCTTCTTGTAGAGTTTCTTTACAAGATTCACAAATTCGCCGGCCAGTTCATCTTCTGAATCTTCTGAATCGGATTCGTCTTCTGATTCCGATTCAACTTTTCGCCGTCCTCTTGATTCCCGTGTTCGACTCGTTCCTGCAACCAAAGCAATCCCTTTCTCGGATGGCCGTGCATTAGTCTGTTCATGGAGTTCGAATTCACTAAACAATTCATCTAATTTTAAGGAAGACAAATCCTTAGAGACTTTATAGGCATCTACCATTGATGCCCATAGTGTACTCCTAGGGAATGAGTTAAGGGCATACCTTATTATATCTCTGTTTTCTACCTTCTGCCCGATTCCATGTAGAGAATTCAGGATATCTTGAATTCGAAGCTTGCCGTCTCGCCTTCCTGCATTTTCAAATTGTATAGTTTATTTAATAACAAATCACGCTTACTTACCTTGGTTTCGAGGTGCCCTCGTGTAGATCAGTTTCTCCCATAGTTCCTTTGCGGAGGAGAATGGACCGACTCTGTTGAGCTCTTCTTTGGTCAGACCGCATTGGATGGTGCAGGTGGCTTTGGCATCGGCTTCCACCTTCTTGATAAATGCGGGCTCCCAGTTTTCACAGGATGTAGGCTTACCATCGGTACCAGTTGGTAGTTGTAGTCCTGTTCTGACGATCATCCAGGTGTCGAACTGGATCTTTAGATATATTTCCATTCGCCCCTTCCAATATCCGAAGTCTTCTCCGGAAAATAGTGGGGGGCGAACGGTGCTATATCCTTCTTGTTGGGCCATTTAGATCTAAAAGAATAAAAAAAACAACAAGATCTATTCCAAGACTGAGTCTTGGATTAGTAGTGTGGGAAGAGAATAGTAATAATTACGAGCTCGAGTGGTGTTGCACCAACTTCGGGAAAAAAATCGATTCGTAAAAAGAAATTAGAATATAGCTATGAGGCTAAATTCTAATTGACTCCGAACAAAACCACGAAAAGAAAATTGTCTTGAATAGTGGTTGCACTGATTCAAGACGACCCCGCTCTGATACCAATTGTTGGATCGAGACGCGCTAGAGGGGGGGGGTGAATAGCGCTCGTGGCTATTTTAATCGTATCGGAATCGTAAAACTATCAAAGTAAATATACACAGCGGAAATAACGAATGCAATCACAGAGGGACACAAGAAGTTTTACTTCGTTCGGAGCCTAAGGCGACTCCTACTCGAAGGCCCGCGATCCTTGATCGCTTTCCGTGGGCAACAACTATAAGCTCGTAAAATGTACAATAAGATATTACAATTGAAAGAACTAAAACAAATTATACTGACAACAATAAAGTAGCAGAATCTGAAGCTCCGGGTTGTCGGGGACTTGTAACAGCACTTCTGGGTGTTTCTAGAGCAGCTTGTAACGTAAGGATTGCTTGGAGTTCGTTGTTCTGGTGCTGCTGCTCGAGACCCCTTATAAAGGGTGTTCAAGGCGCCTTGAAGCCCTTCAAGGTGCCTTAAACAGGCCGAGTCACCCGCGGAGATCAGCACAGACTTGGTCGAACTTCATCCAGTTCAAGGCGCCTTCAATGGTCCAAGGCGCCTTCAACCCTTGAAGGCGCCTCCAACTCCACTTCGCAGCCAGCTTCTGCCTTGCACCCGAGGCGCCTCCAAGCTCCATGGAGGCGCCTCGGACACTGTTCATCCGAGTTGTAACTTGCTCCTTTGTTCCTGCAAAATGTGTTAGTCCCAAACACATACCCTGAAAACAAAGTTAGCACATAATAATAAATAAAATTTTGAAAGTTTTCGAACTGTCCGGGTCCGACTTCGGGTTTCCCCGGAAACCCTAGGTCGACCCGACGCCTACTGTTCCCTCTACGGGAACACGTCCTCACCTACTCCACTCGGGAGATTTACTTGATGCCAGCACGATCCTCCGGATCGACTGGACTTTTGCTCGGCACTCGACACTTCCGGACTTTCTGCTGGACATCCGCTTCCGGCTAGTCCAGTCTTTCACCTGGTTCGCGACACCTAGGGTTACCACCCCTAGGACTTTTGCCTGAAGCCATCGACCTGCCAAGACTTTCCGCATAGGGTTACCACCCCCTATGACCTAGGGTTACCACCCCCTAGGGTTTTCCCTTTGCCTAACCGCAGCTAGGGCTTTTCCTGAAATACTCATTCAACATGTTAGATCACAACACACCTTAACTTTGAATCCTTTGCCATTATCAAAACTCAGGTTCGATCGTTAGATGCTTCCCGCACCAACAAGGGGACTGTGAGGTTCTCGGTGAGGGAGAGGATGAATGAGAGAAAATGAGAGAAAAATAATTTTCTCTTTTCTTGCTCTCTTTTATGTTAAGAGGGAAGAGGTAGCAAAATTGATTTTTGTTTTCCTTCTCCCTTAACCCATTTTCTATTTTTCTTACATTTATTTTATTTTCTATTTATTCTCACCATTCATGATAAAATAAGGGGGAATGAATCCCCTTAATTCCTCTTTAAGTTTTCGGCAAAATCAAAGAGGAAGAGGGAGAGAAAGGGAGGAAGGCAAATTGTCTTTCTCTTGCTCTTTTCTTGTTTCCTTTTGGCTAGCTTTTACTCTTACCTTTATCATGAGTTTCCCTCCTTTGCTATCAATATCTTCTCTTTATCCCAATTGGTTTCTACTAATTAATTCTATGAATTATAATATAAGAGGTTCAAGGTTCAATCCTTGACCTCCTCTTCTTTTTATTTCATTTTATTTCTTTTTGGCTTCAACTCACTTCCTATTATTTTTCTAAGGAAAAATCCCACATTCATATATTTATCTTACAAGCTTAGTGGATATTACAGGTGCAACACCACTCGAGTTAGTTTTTTTTTAATTTATACCGCACTGCTAATCCAGGATCAAGTCCTGGTACATTTTTTTCCCCTTCTTCTTTGTGTGCAAGTTTTTTTAATGGCCCTTTAAGAAGGCTCAAGCACTACCCGCCCCCCGCTCTTCTCCGGTGAAGACTTTGCCTATTGGAAGAACCGAATGATCTACCATCTCAAGACGCAAGTTGAGATGTGGATCATCATCCAGACCGGTCTCGAGCTACCACGTGACGGCACCGAAGAACTGGTTTCCTGCACCAACTGGGACGCCAGCATCAGGAAGAAGGTGGAAGCAGATGCCAAAGCCACTTGCATGCTACAATGCGGGTTGACAAAAGAAGAACTGAATAGAGTCAGACCATTTTCAAGTGCAAAGGAGCTGTGGAACAAACTAATCGAGCTGCACGAGGACACGTCAGACGCTAAAGTAAGTAAGCATGATTTAATTTTAAATAAATTGTATAATATTAAAATGCAGGAAGGTGAGATGGCGAACCAACTTCACGCGCGCATCCGGGACCTACTCAACGGGCTTCATTCGATCGGCCAAAGGGTGGAAAACTGCGACGTAATAAGGTACGCGCTAAGCGCTTTTCCGAGGAACGCTTTGTGGGCATCCATGGTGGATGCTTACAAAGTTTCCAAGGATTTATCTTCAATAAAACTAGATGAATTATTTTCTGAATTAGAATTGCATGAGCAGACTAATGCATGCCAGGTCGAGAAAGGTGTTGCTTTGGTTGCAGGTACCAGCAAAACACACGAACCGACGATGAGGCGCAAATCCAAGTCCAAAGACGAATCGGACGCAGACGACGAAGACGAAGTTATTTCCAAACTGATAAAGCTTGTACGGAAAATAAGAAGGACAAGACTGGAGTCACCTGCTACGGATGCAACCAGAAGGGGCACTACAAACCAGACTGTCCAAACAAGAAGAAAAGAAAGAAGGCATTGAAGGCAACCTGGTCCGAGTCATCAGATGAATCCGAGTCCGATAAAGAAGAACCGACAAGCTTCCTTGCATTGCCAGTACAAGTAGACATTGACGAAACCGAGTCTGAATTTGAGTCTGAAACCGAGAGCGAGTCGGAAGCTGAGTCCGAGCAAAGCCACGAATCCGCATTCATTTCCGAAAGACCAAACCCCACTGTAAGTTCATTACTCGCAGAATTTCAATTAGATAACTTGCATGAATTATTACCTTACTTAGTAAAAAAGTTGGCTAAATCCAACATCCGGGTTAAGTCGCTCCAAAAGGAGGTAACAACCCTTAAGGAAGCGACTGACTTGAGCTCTTTAACTGAGTCAGTTCAAATTGGAAACTCAACTCAAGTCCAACAACTTGAGGAAGAAAATTCCAATCTGAAAGCTCAAATTAAAGAACTCAAGAACACGTTGGAACGATTCACCTTGGGCTCCAAGAATTTGGATCTAATTCTTGGAAAATAGCGAGCCGTGTACAACAAATCCGAACTTGGATTCAGAACCAAAAGTAAGTATAAATCATATCTATCTTTAGTAAATAGAAATAATAGAAGCTTAATTCAAGCATGGGTCCCCAAGTCAAACTTGCTTAATCAAGTTGGATCTGGTCACTATTGGGTCCCCAAGGATCAGATCCATTTCCTTGATAGACCATATAGAGGCTATGATCCAGGGGGAGCCAATAGAAAAACCATCTCAATAAATATATAAATTGATTGATGCTTGTTTATTTATTTTCGTGCAATATACATGCTTAGACTAGGATAGCTTAAGGATCTAGGCGTAATTTACACTTGCTAGTTAAATCTAGGAGTTTCAAAAAGAAAATTAAATATATATTTCTTTGAGCGATTCTGTCTAGGAAGGGGTGGATGATCCCATATCCAAGAAAGTCTAGAGCCTCGCCCTGACCTGGGAATCAATCATGGAAAGACATATTTAATTGACTATTTGGAAAACATAAGTTTAACTCAAATGTAAATTACTCATTAGAAATAACCTAAATTCAAGATAACCATCTCACAAAATTACTTAACATTACCTGATTGATAATTTTAAATCGGGTGAGATGGATCTAGGTTCAAATAAGTTCAAATTGTTCAAAATTTAAGCAAATTTAATTAAAATCAACTAAACCCAATCAACCTTTATTTTAAAAATCATTTTAAAAATCCTTTAAAAATCAATTTGAAAAATATTTGAAAAACTTATTCAAAATATTTTGAAAAATATTTGAAAAACTTATTCAAAATCTTTTAAAAAATATTTGAAAAACTTATTCAAAATCATTTAAAAATATTTAAAAAACTTATTCAAAATCATTTAAAAATATTTGAAAAACTTATTTTGAAAAATATTTGAAAAACTTATTTCAAAATCTTTTGAAAAATATTTGAAAAACTTATTCAAAATACTTTAAAAAATATTTGAAAAACTTATTCAAAATACTTTGAAAAATATTTAAAAAATTTATTCAAAATCATTTAAAAATATTTGAAAAACTTATTCAAAATCATTTAAAAATATTTGAAAAACTTATTTTGAAAAATATTTGACAAAACTTATTCAAAATCTTTTGAAAAATATTTCAAAATCTTTTGAAAAATATTTGAAAAACTTATTCAAAATATTTTGAAAAGTATTTCAAAATCTTTTGAAAAATATTTGAAAAACTTATTCAAAATATTTGAAAAACTTATTCAAAATACATTAAAAAATATTTAAAAAACTTATTTTGAAAAATATTTGAAAAACTTATTCAAAATCTTTTGAAAAATATTTGAAAAACTTACTCAAAATCTTTTGAAAAACTTATTCTAAATCCTTTGAAAAATATTTGAAAAACTTATTCAAAATCCTTTGAAAAATATTTTGAAACTCATTTTGAAACCCTTTAAAAATGATGTTGAAAATCATTTCAAAATCTGTTCCAAAAACTGAAAAATACACTTAAGCTTTAAATATTTACAGGAAAATTAATTTAAGTGTTTACTACTATATTAATTTCTCTCTTAGTTATTTTGATATATGATAAAGGGGGAGAGTATAGGAAAATTCAAAGGAATTAAAGAAAATCAAAGAAAATTGAGAGATTTTTTTAAGGGGGAGCTTCTATTAAGGAGGAGCTTTGTATGTACTTATGCCTTATTTATGCCTGTGCTTACTTATGCCTATATGTTTTGCATCTTTTCGCTTAACTTTGAATTTCGGTTGCCATAATCAAAAAGGGGGAGATTGTTGGTGCAGGAAGCATCCGACGATCGAACCTGAGTTTTGATAATGACAAAGGGTTCAAAGTTAAGCTTACTTTTTATCTAATGTATTTGAGTGAGTGTTTTAGGAAAGTCCTAACTGCGGTTAGGCAGGTGAAAACCCCTAGGGGGTGGTAACCCTAGGTCATAGGGGGTGGTAACCCTATGCAGAAAGTCTTGGCGGGTCGAAGCTTTGGGCAAAAATTCTAGGGGGTGGTAACCCTAGGTTAAAATCCTGGTGTCGCGAACCAGGTAGAAGTCTGGAAGGGCCGATGACCGGACGTCCAACATGAAGACCGGAAGCAACGGACGCTGAGCAAAAGTCCAGTCGGTCTGGAGGACCGAACTGACAAATGGTAAATCTCCTGAGTGGAGTAGGTGAGGACGCGTTCCCCGTAGAGGAACAGTAGGCGTCGGGTCAACCTAGGGTTTCCGGTAAGAAACCCGAAGTCAGACTCGGACAGTCCGGAGTCTGTCAAACTTTCACTTTTATACTATCACTTATGTGTTATGAGCTAACTTTGTGCTGTAGGGTATTTTTGTGTTTAACATATCTTACAGGGACCAAAGTGCAAAATTGGCCTCGGATGAACAGTACCGAGGCGCCTCCATGGAGCTTGGAGGTGCCTCGGGTGCAAAACCTGAGCTGGCTGCGAAGCAAGCTTGGAGGCGCCTTGAAGGAAGCCAAGTCGCCTTGGATAGCTTGATGAAGGCGCCTTGGAGAGGCTGAAGGCGCCTTGAACCTGATAAGGTTCGACCAGTTCAGACCTTATCTCCGCGGCTGACTCGGCTCATTCAAGGCGCCTTAGTGAACAGTAGAAGGCGCCTTGAACACCCTTTATAAGGGATCTCGACCAGCAACACAGGACAAGCAATTCCAAGTAATCTCTCTGCGACCAGCTGCTAACGACACAATCCCGAACTGTTGTGACAACCACCCAACGACCCGGAGCTCCAAAACTTCAATTTTTCTCACTGTCATTGGTATAATTCAATTATTTATTGTTAGCTATTGTACTTCATCTTGTAATCATTTTTATCGAGCTTATAGTTGTTTCCCACGCAAAGCGATCAAGGATCGCGGGCCTTCGAGTAGGAGTCGATCTAGGTTCCGAACGAAGTAAAATCCCCTGCGTCTCTCTGTGTGATTGTTCTCTGTTTATTCCGCTGCTTTAACTCTTACACCTTTATGTTTCCGATAATCAAAACAAAATAGCCGCGAGCGCTATTCACCCCCCTCTAGCGCTTCTCGATCCAATAAAAACTTCAACCTCATATCATCACCGAGATAACATAATTCCAGGATGAAGATCTTATGACTAAAAAGGGTATGCGATCTTGGTTAGAAATTTTAAATTATGTCCGCAATTATATTCCTAACCTTGGTAGGCTATTAGGACCATTATATGCAAAGACTAGTCCTACTGTTGATAAAAGGATGAATTTTCAAGATTGGTCCTTGGTAAAGAAAATAAAGGAAATTGTTAAAAATCTTCCTGATCTCGAAGTTCCTCCGGAAGATTGTTTTATCATTCTGGAGACAGATGGATGTGTAGAAGGATGGGGTGGCATATGCAAATGGAAAAAACTACAAATTTGACCCAACTGGTGGTTCGGGTGGCATCCAATTACTAAACAGGTGGACCACCAGTTAGAACTGATAGCTAGCCTACTTAGTGACGCAGTATGAATGATGAATAATTTCAAGGTCTGACTCAGCAGCACCTTTAATAAATACTTATAATTATTTCACTTTATATCAAGTCGTGTATTGTAAAGTAAGGAATCTTATCCTTTATGTCAAGTCGTGTGCTGTAAAGTAAGGAATCTTGTACTTTATGTCAAGTCATGTGCTGTAAAGTAAGAAATCTTATCCTTTATGTCAAGTAGTGTGTTGTATACATGGGATTTGATCTTATCTGATGATCAAGGCATCTTGACGATGGGGCTCTCTTTGCACCCGGAGTTCCTTTCCCTCATCTATATAAGACGATCTCCGTTCCTTTGCAAGGCATTCAAGCGTCCCTTGAGCCTTACTTAGGATACAAGTTTGTAAGAAGAATGTTTTAAAGTGTGAAATAAGAAGAGTCTGCAGCTTTCTAGTAAGTTCTTATCTCTTTTCTTTCATACTTGCTATCCTCGATCCGTAGCACCATATCAAACCACTCTAGTTCAAGATTATAATTATCCTTTTATGCAAAGAAGACACAAGATCATCTATTCGTTAGGTGCTCCAAACTTGTAATGGAGAAATGTACTTTAAATGCTACAGGAGATGACTACTTATAGGAAAATATCAATATATACACACATCTATTCAGATTAATCATGATAAAGATGTTCAAAGCGAACATTGTATATCTTTTTGACTAATATAAAAATATTTACCTACAAAATAAAAATGTAAAACACATCTGATATGGTGCGTAAACGAAGAGCTTGATAATGCCAAAAAGTCAATAGTCAAGAGAATGTGGCAGTCAACAGTCAAGGGGATATGGCGGTTCAGCTTCCTTGCTTCACCCTTCGTATAATTCCCGGGCGATCACAGACAGGTCAGGTCCTCAAGGATGAGCCCCGAGCAGGGGTTTTGACTAGTCCCGGCTGGCTACCTACTGCCCAAATTATCCAAGCTCAGTCTCTACATATGGCCCTGGTACATATGCCAGACAATCCCCGACCGGCTCTGCCCCGGTCAAGTCATACAGGCTTAGTCCTCAGTCACAATCCCAGATGATTCTCGGCCGGTTCTGCACAGGTCATTATCTTCATTTCGATCAGGTGCCCTTTGATAGCCCCTGACCAGCTGCACACGGGCTAGGGCATCAAGGCTTAGTCCTTGCACCATATTTGAACAATCATCTCAAGCTGTCTACGATTGAACCTGGGCAGGATGGATAACACTAAGCGACAATAATGTCAGAGAATCGTAACCTCCTGTCAGAAAATATCTGTCGTGAGTCAGGGAATATTCTAGTGTTCTATCACACACTAAGAGTGGAACCTTCCTCCTACCAATAGGAGGTTGTCGGACATCCTCCCTCACCCGACACACCTTGACACTCGACATTCTTTGGTAGTGTGTAGGCTCAAAAGGCAGGCAGAGTCATATAAAAAGGGAGGTCTTCTTCATTGGCCAAGTACGCGCACATGCACATGCATCTTCAGTAGTTCCTTTTTCTTCCTTCGTACACTACTTCACTTGGAAAAGGACCTGACTTGAGCATCGGAGGGCTACGCCTGGATCCATTCCCTGGTTTTTGAGTCTCTAACACTCTGTGTACTTGTCTGGGTGTGTGCAGGACCCAAGTACCACCGATTCCATTATCACAGGCATCTAGTTTCACGTGGGATCCAAGTTTTCGATGCACACATATAGGGTGTGTCAAAGTCGCCGCTCCGTAAATGCTGACACCACCTTCGCTGACTTTCGTTTAACTCAGCTTCCAGACAGGATCAATTTGGCGTCGCCTGTGGGAAACTTCTCCACCTGTTCTGGAACGTGAAGATGGAGGGCGCCAGTAAGACCAATATAACCATAATAGAAAGAGAATACGAGTTGTTCAAAGAAGCCAAGAGATAAGCAGACTCTGAGAGGCAGACTGCATATTCATATCTATAGAAGATACCTGCGACCTCGAAGGACCAGACCCATCCTTCAAACAGGGGGTCTAAGAAGAAACAACTAGAGTACTTCCCTCGAGCTTTCTATTGCAACCCCAGCTAGGGTTGCAACAATAAGATGGAGCAATACCAGGCCTCCATGGTCAAAAGTTCCCCATCGAGAGATTCAAAAAAGGGAAAGGCCATAGTCATCCGGGATCAGCCCAGGGAGGTGTCCGAGGAACTACAAGTACCATTCTCTCAAAAGGTACTCGAGAAAAAACTACCGAAGGGGTATAAGCCCCAGCTATTAGGGAATACGAAGGCAGTACAGACCCGGAGGATCACCTCCGTAAATTTTAGAACACTACGCTGTTGCACCAATATAGCGAGGCCATTAAGTGTCAAGTGTTCTTAAACACTCTATCAGGCTTGTCACAAAGGTAATTCGATAGATTGCCTGTCGGATCCATAACTTATTTTCAAGATTTCAAGAACGCCTTCCTGCACCACTTTGCCAGCAGCAGGAGGTATCAAAAGACTGACCACTGCCTATTTTCTCTCAAACAGGGACCCACGAAGCCCCTAAGGACCTACATAAAGTGCTTCAATCAAGTAGCTCTGGACATCCCGTCCGCTACCTCTGAGGTATTGATGAGCGCCTTCTCCCAACGTCTACTGGAGGGAGATTTCTTCCAAGCCCTCATTCGAGAGCTCGTGAAAAATTTTGATGAGATGCTTAGAAAAGCAGCAAGCTACATCAATGTAGAGGAAGCTCAGATAACCTGGAGAAAAGAAGCTAGGGTGTCTACTCCTATCAACAAGGCGGAAAGAAGGCCGCCCTAACCTCCCGCTCGACCTTCTGCTTGCACTAAAGATGCCCAATCGAGTTTTTCGCCCGCCCAGGAATCTAGGATGGTGCAGCAGGTCGAGGTCGTCCAAGCTCCTATTAACAAACCCATCCAGTGGAAGCTCCGTTACTATACTTACCATAGGTCTCACACTCACTACATAGGAGATTGCGTCCAGTTTGGTCGAGATTCTCAACGGGCCACCGAACTCAGCCTACCTACGCCTGAGATTGTGCCCAAACTCCAAAGGCAACTGGAAAATATACCCACTACTTAGGGCACTACTTAGGGCAATCAGACAAACCCTACCCGAGAAGGGAGGGTAGGGAAGTTAGCATGTAGGATGGGGCAAAGAGCCGATGGAATCCCCTAAAAAAGCAAATAGGGGCAATGCCGCTATTCGAGAAATCGTCATGATCTCCGGAGGACCCACGAATGGGGATTCCACTAGAGCCAGGAAATCCCATGAGCGCTACCTAGAGATACACACGATAGGTTGCAGCTAGGAGCAGGCTGTAGGGCCCTTGATCAGTTTCAGGCTGCAAGACCTGGAGAGAGTGGAGCTCCCTCATGACCATGCACTCATCATCAAGGTCGTCATTGCCAACAGTCATGTGGCCAGGATTTTCGTCGATACTGGTGTTGGTTGCTACTCGGAAAGCCTAGAGGTTCCACTGTACAAAAATTTTGTACAAAAGTCTGAACCTTTTCCTAGCTACCATGTGTTCTTTTAAATTAAATTTTGGATCGCCTGCGGAACTTAACACGTTTGATCCAAAACTTAATCTATTTGTTCTTTTAGGTTTTGACTTGGATCTCCTGCGGAACTTAACACGTTCGACCCAAATCACCTTAAATTATTAATTCCATTAAATATTAATTTCCATAATTGGTTCCCAGTACTGATGTGGCGAGGCACACGGCCTTCTTGGATATGGGAGCAACCACCACCGACTAGACAAAACCTTTTATAGAAAGCTAATATTTAATTTCCTAAAATAACTTTTGGTTAACCGAAAAGAACAATCAAATCACAAGGAAAAGAAAAAACAAAAGAACACAACATCGAAAAACATATTCGAAATTCTAGAATCGTAAGCCTCTTGTATTTGGTATTATTTCCATAAATAACTAGTATGACGCGGAAAGAAAAATTACTAGTTATACCTTGTAGAAAAAACCTCTTGATCTTCTACCATATTCCTCTTCTAACCTCGGACGTTGTGTGGGCAACGATCTTCCGAGATGAGAAACCACCAAGCACCTTCTTCTCCTCCTAGCTAGGTTCGGCCAACACAAAGAAGCTTCACCAAGGACGAAGAACAAAACACCAACCAAGCTCCAAGGGATACAAGTTTTCTCTCCTTCTTCTTCTTCTTCTCCGAGTAGTATCCGGCCACCATAAGAGCTCCAAGCCAATAGAGAAGGTTCGGCCACCACCAAGAGGAAGAGAGGAAGAGAGGTTGGCCGGCCACAACACCAAGGAAAAGAGGGAGAGAAATAATAGAGGTTGTTCACCATGAAGGCACCCCTACCCCTTCTTTTATATTCCTTGGCTTTGGCAAATAAGAAAATTTATTTATAATAAAATTTCCTTAACTTTCCTTGACAACAATTAATTAAGAAAAAATTAAATAAATTTTCTTAATTAATTGTATGTGGCCGGCCACCTCATGTAGAGCAAATAGGATAATTTTAATCAACAATTAAAACTTCCTTTTTTGTCTTTGGAAATTTTAAAAAATAAAATTTCCTTTTAAAATCCCTTCATGGTTGATAAAAAGAAATTTCTATAATTTTAATTTTCAACATGTGAATAATTTTTCAGAGAGAAAAAATAAAATATCTTTCCAATCTACAAATAAGGAAAGAGATCTAATCTCTTTCTTTTAATCTTTTTGTAGATCTTTTTAAAGAGATATTTTAATTTTAATTCTCGTGATAAATTATATCTTCCACATAATAAAATTAAAATTAAAATTCTTTTAATTTAATGGACGGCCACCTAAGCTTGGGTTGAAGCTAGGGCCAACCACCTACTTGACCCAGCCCTTAGCTTGAACCCAAGCTAGCTTGGCGACCCTTTCTCATGGGTATGAAGGTGGGTATCCGTGGGTAGTACTATATAAATAAGAGGCTACGATAGGGACCGAGAGGAGGAATTGGTTTGGTCTCCGATAAAATTAAACATCCCGTGTTCGCCCAACACACAACTTAATTTTATCGATAATAATTCATTCCACGAGAACTATTATCGAACTACCGCACCAATCCCAAATTACATTTTGGGCTCCTTCTTATTATGAGTGTGTTATTCTCCCTGTGTTTAAGATATCGAATGTCCACTAATTAAGTGAGTTACTGACAACTCATTTAATTAATATCTAAGTCCAAGAGTAGTACCACTCAACCTTATTGTCATGTCGGACTAGGTCCACCTGCAGGGTTTAACATGACAATCCTTATGAGCTCCTCTTGAGGACATTATCAACCTAGTATCTCTAGAATACAATTTCCTTCTATAATCAACAACACACACTATAAGTGATACCATTTCCCAACTTATCGGGCTTATTGATTCATCGAACTAAATCTCACCCATTGATAGATTAAAGAAATAAATATCAAATATATGTGCTTGTTATTATATTAGGATTAAGAGCACACACTTCCATAATAACCGAGGTCATTGTTTCTTTATAAAGTCAGTATAAAAGAAACGACCTCAAATGATCCTACTCAATACACTCTAAGTGTACTAGTGTAATTATACAGTCAAGATAAACTGATACCTAATTACACTACGACCTTCTAATGGTTTGTTCCTTTCCATTTTGGTCGTGAGCTACTGTTTATAATTTATAAGGTACTGATAACATCATCTTCTGCATGTGGCACCACATACTATGTTATCTACAGTATAAATTAATTGAACAACTACATTTATCACAAATGTAGACATTTGACCAATGTGATTCTTATTTCTAGATAAATGTTTTATACCAAAAGCTAGGCTTTTAGTATACATTCTAACAACTGGAAGCTCTATCAATGTGCTATTCAAAAGTGCGTTTGATAGCATGTAGATTGACGCTAGTGAACTTCAACCCGTGGCCACCTCTTTGTACGGGTTCACACGTAATGAAGTACGCCCAATGGGTCAGATTAAGCTAGCCATATCTTTGGGCAGTGAACCACTGATAAGACTCAGAGGAGCGCCTTCATCGTGGTGGATTCTCCATCATCTTACAATGTCATTTTTGAAAGATCCGCCTTGCATGAATTCCAATTGGCAGTCTCCACTTTCCATCAAAAAATAAAATCTCCAGTGGGAGACCAGGTCAAGGAAGTTAGAGGAGAACAGTTGGTCTTGCGTAGGTGTTATATAGATATGGTTAAAGTCGAGGCACGCAAGGCTCAAAAAACCCAAGATGGGGGAGTCCACACTATTCAGGAGGAGCCTTTAGCTATGGTAGAAGAACCCATTCTCTGAGAGAAGATTCAGCTTCATCATGACTGGTATGAAAGCATCACTCGCATAGCGAGTGACCTGCTGTTAGAAATCAAGTCAGATCTAGTCGAATGCCTAGTACACAATAGGGGTGTCTTCGCTTGATCCCCCAAGGAGCTGCCGAGAGTCAGGCCCAAGATGGTCGAGCACAAGCTTCATCTCCTACCAGATTCTAGGTCGGTCAAGTAGAAGAAGTGAAATTTCTTAGTCGAGCAAAATAAAATCATTCGAGTGGAAGTAGACCAGTTCTTAAAAATAGGGCACATCAAAGAGATACAATTTCTGCCCTGTCTTTCTAACGTGGTCCTAGTGTCCAAGCCCAATAACAGGTGGAGGGTCCGCATCAACTTTCAAGACCTCAACAAGGCCAGCACCAAGGATTGTTACCCTCTACCAAGGATCAATTAGATGGTGAATTCAACTTCGGGCTATGAAAGGATCTGCATGCTCGATGCTTATCAAGAATAACACCAGATCCCTCTCGCTCGGGAAGACCAGGAGAATGTTAGTTTCATCACGACAGACGGTACTTTATGTTATATAGTTATACCATTTGGGTTGCAGAATGCAGGAGCCACTTATCAAAGGATGATGGACAAGATCTTCCAAAAATAAATAGGGCTGAACGTGGAGGTCTATATGGATGATATCCTTATCAAGTCCACCTTGGCGGTAAACTTGATCTCTGATGTGGGGGAGACTTGCAACATGTTGCGACAGTATGGGTTAAAGCTGAATCCACTGAAATATCTATTTGGAGCTTGAGGAGGGAAGTTCCTGGGATATATCATCACCGAGCAGGAGATCGAAGCCAACTCGAAGAAGGTCAAAGCACTCTGAGATATATAGGCTCCCTAGAATCAAAGGAAATCCCAGAAGCTGGTGGATCGAATCATGACACTCTCCATATTCATATCTCAATTCGCAAATCGAGCTCTCCCATTCTTTAAAGTCAGCGAGCTGTAAAGTTTCAGTGGGACGAAGAATGTAACAAAGCTTTTGAGGAGCTGAAGCAGCACTTAGAGACCCTGCCTTCGTTATTCAAGCCTGTCACAGGGGAGCCACTCTGAGTTTATTTATCAGCTACCCCTGAGGTCGTGGGGGCAGTTTTGGTGAAAGAGAAAGACAACGCATAATGACCAGTATACTTCTCAGTCATCTATTAAAAGGGGCTGAGTCTCAGTACACGACACTCGAGAAGTTAGTGTATGGGTTAGTCCTCATGGCTCACCGCCTAAGGCCTTATTTTCTTGCATATCCAATTACCGTGCTGACCAATAGCACAATGGGGAGAGTCCTTACCAACACAGAAACCATTAGTGCAGGTTGCACTAATGGTCTAACTTAGGTTTTGATAAATGACAAATAAGTTAAGTTAGGTATAATTGTGATCTAACCACTTTACCAAGTATGCAGGAGTTAACCAGATAGATCGACGGGTTGACCGAATATCTGGTGAAAAGTCCATATAGGTCGACGAGCCGACTGGATATCTGGTGGGAAGTCCAGCTAGGTCAACAGGCTGACCAGATAGCTGGTGTGAAGTCCAGCTAGGTCAACGGGCCGACTAGATAGCAAGTGCAAAGTCCAAATAGGTCGATGGGCCGACCGGATATATGGCAAGAAGTCCAGTTGGGTATGTGGACCGGACAACTGGCAAACTGATAAGTAAAGGTAAGTCATTGGAGGAGAGTAACTAAGTGAGCGCGCATCCTGGTTTAGGGGACAGTAGGTGTCGGTCTAGATTAGGTCTATTTCGGATCCCTAATCTAAGATTTTAACTAGTTCCGGTCCTGGGTGGACAGGAACTAATTACTATTGCTTATTATTATGCTAACAATTATCTTGCAGGTCATTATTTAGTTTATTGGACTAACGTTGTTTTGCAAGACAAAGGAGCAAATTTATCTTCGGATGAACAGTGTACGAAGGGGCCTTCAAGCAGATAAAGGCACATTCGTACTGTTAATAGAAAGCGTCTTCCATGGCTATGGAAGGCGCCTTCTAAAGGATAATGTTTGGCGCTTGGAGCAGATAAGGCACAATAATTGCGAGATAAATTTTATCCCATTGGAGGCGCCTTCAACGCCTATAGAAGGCGCCTTCCATGCTCTTTATAAGCCTGCTCACCCAAAGCTTCAACAACAACTCACATACAAGCTTCTACACATCCGATTGAGGTTCCGACTGCTTCGACCTATTGCTGTGACTTTGTTACGACGCTGTTGCGCCTGACTACTGTCGAGGAATCGATTGACACCGAGCCTAAGCTGATAATTTTCGAAGGTGTTGAGTAACGAGTTGTAATTTGTGTATTAACTATTTGCAATAGGACAAGTGCACGGTGTTGCACTTGTTTTATCTTTTTATGTACTCGATTTCCTTTCCGGAGGTATCGGAAAAAGTATTTTAATAGATTACTCATCGATAGGTCTACGGGACCTGAGTCTTGGAGTAGGAGTCACCAAAGACTCTGAACCAAGTAAACCGCTGGAGTTTTCTTGTGTTATTCTTTTTAATTTCCCGCTACATATACTCTATTTTTCAAATTATAAAATAAGTTTTTGAAAACCATGTGATTCACCCCCCCCCCCTCTCACATGCGACCTGATCCAACAGAAATAGTCGGTCGTCTCATCAAATGGGCAACCGAGCTAGGGGAGTATGATATATGATACCAATCCCGAGCAGCAATCAAAGCAAAAACCCCCTGGCCAACTTTCTAATGGAAATCCATCAGCATGATTTTGAGGGAACATGGAAGATATATGTAGATGGGTCGTCCACTCAGCAAGGGAGCGGAGTGGGGATACTCCTTATATCCCCTCAAGAAGATATCATGCAATTAGCCGTTCGGCTAAATTTCTGGACTACCAACAATGAAGCAGAATATGAAGCATTACTGGCCGAACTACAAGCAGCTCGACACATAGGGGCAACATAGGTAATTATTTACTTAGATTCCCAATTGGTGGCTCAACAAGTAGTTGGTAACTTTGAGTTAATAATGAGAAGCTACAACTTTATAGAGAATCATATGAGAAGATGAAGGAAGGTTTGAGAAAGTCACAGTAACTTAAATACCTTGGGCAGACAATCAAAGGGCATCAGGATGGTCAGCTCTTTGGCTACTTGGGTCCTGAATAGGCCGATAGCCCAAATTTTCCTAATAGCTCAGATTAACTTGCAAAACAACTTGGAAGAGCCAATCGATTGGAGAACCCCAATGATCCTGTATCTTCAGCGGGGTGTCTTATCAGCTGATACTGAAACAACGAGATTGACAAAGAAGAGAGCTCATGCCTATACACTAATTGGGGACCAGTTGTATAAGCAGGCATTCTCTCGTCCATTACTCAAGTGCCTAGGACCGGATGAGACAGACTATGCTCTGCGAGTAATTCATTAAGGATGTTGTGGCAATCATATAGGAGGAAGGATGCTAGCTCTTAAAGTATTGTTGGCCGGATATTTCTAGCCTACCCTGCAGAAGGATGCCCAGCAATTGGTGGTCACTTGTCTCTCTTGCCAGAAGCATTAGAACCTATCCCATTGGCCGACTGAGATTTTGAAGACCTTTGTGGGCTCTTGTCCTTTTTATCAATGAGACATGGACGTTGTAGGGCAGTTTCCCATATCCCTAGCTCAAAAGTGATTCTTGCTCATAGCGGTAGATTACTTTTTCAAGTGGGTGGAGGCAGAGGCCTTAGCTAGGATTACGGAGAGAGCTGTCATCTAACTCCTATGGACAAATATTCCGTGTTGATTTGAAATCTCGCACAAACTAGTCTCAAACAACGGGTGATAGTTTCAAGGGTACAAGATTCAGGAATGGTGTTAAGGGTTTGGTATAACCCAAGCCTTCACTTTTGTAGCGTATCCTCAAAGCAATGGGTAGACCAAGGTCACTAATAGAGAGATACTCAGGGGGCTCAAGGTTAAGCTGGACCATGAAGGAGGTGATTGGGTTGAAGAGCTCCCAAGTATCCTTTAGGCGTACCGAATGACTCCACGAGAAAGCACTGGGCTCACTCTATTTCACCTCGTCAACGGTAGCGAAGTAGTTGTGCCAGTCGAGGTCGGGGTCTCTTCCGTCCAGCGATTATTGTACAACCCTAATAATACCGAGTGATGAATTCTAGAGTTGGATCTTATCAGTCAGAGAAAGAACTGTCGCCCGATTAACCGCGTATCGACAACGGATGTGGCAGAATTATGATAGAAGAGTGATCCTCCGCTTCTTCGGATAGAGGGATTTGGTATGGAAAAGGATAAAGTCGGTGGGATAGGTAACTAAGTTAGTACCTCAGTGGGACGACCCATATAAAATTATTAAAAAGTTCGTGTCAGGTGCATATTACTTGTAGGATGCCAATGGTAGGAAGTTGGACCGTCCTTGGAGTGCTAATTACCTTCAGCTTTACCGTACCTAAATGTGTCACTCTTTGAATTGACTTTTGTTTGAGAAAAAGATCCAAGGTCGGAGAGTAAGCGCTACCGGCATACGCACAAGGTACTCGATCGGGAGAATCCGGCCAGGATTATGTCTGAGCCTTTCGGGGAATCATGAAACCTAGGCAATTCTTAAGCCCTCAACTCATATGACCTGGTTGGGTCCTAATATCTCTCCCCTTGTGCAAGTAACAGGTAGAGCTCCTCCAGACCTCAAGTGACTGCTCGGGTCTAGTCGGGCAGGGATCTAGAAATCCCATTCACAATTATCCCATGCATCTCTTAGCATAACAAGTTCTGCCCCACTCGCTCTCACTTGAAGACCCACACTAGAAAGCATTCTTGTGGCATGGTCTATCTTATGGAAAAATCGTAAGGCAGGAGCATGGAGCATGAAAGTAGAAGCTAGAAACAAGCTTTAAATAGTAGGTGTACTAGAGAGGGAATCATTTGAACTCCGAGAAAACATCATCTAACATTTCTTGAAGGATCTAATGGTGGTTTAGGAAGTCCTCTGGAGGGTCAGATAACAGATACCCTCCTTCTCTAATCTGTATGACCGCTCTCATCGCTCCATATGCAAGTGACTAAACAAAGTGGTCTTCTACCTATGAGTCAAACTCTGAGGAGCGCATATATTCTTCTCGATTTGTCTGGATGCAATTGCTCTCCTTGACCTTACAGGTTTCCAGGGTAGCAACTGAGTTGGACAATTCAGATCAGGCTTGAGCTAGCTCCGTCTATAAGCAACACAACTCAATGGCTTGGGACTCTAAATCTTTCTGATAGTCCATGATGAGCAAGTCTTTAGAACTGAGCTCTTTGGCCAAATAAGCCATCTCCTTCTTATGAAATAATGTGAAGTTGTCCAAGGTGGCTGTTTGCTGGGTCAGCTCTGATAATGCTTTGTCCTTAAGGGCAAGCTCCTCTTGATATTTGGTGTCAGCCGCTTGGTGGAGGGCTTCAAGTTTTTTTTATCATCCTGTAAGAGATTTATCACCTATAGGGCTTCACCGAGGGTTCATTCCTGGACTTCATTTAGCATTTTTAAAGATTCCACCTCCATCTGTAGTTAACACACTGCTAGAATGGAGTTGGAGGGATGAGAGACAAGGTCTTTCAAGATTTTGTTTTGCCAATAGGTACCCATAGCTAGCTGGCTCAAACACAACCCCGAGGCGAAGAGCTAACCAAAGGGAAGGTCAGTGAAGATCAGAAGAAAAAGACAACAAAAGGATTTGAAGGCTTACCACAATAACATCTTCAAAGAATACGTCTACTTGGGCAAGAAATATACTTCCGTCTATCTGCTCCATAGACTCCATCCAGGCATTTGCCAGCAATCCTCATAACATGACTGTTCTAGAGGGAAGAGGGGGATCATGAAACAACCCTCGCTGGGAAGGCATAGTAGTATGAAAGTGAAACAGTCAAGACTTGGAGGATCTAGGAGCAGTCTCGCTAGGAGCAGGTCGAGTAGAAGTAGAAGGCCTAAAGGATGAGGGCATGGTTGGGGCAGCTGGCAGAGATCACCTCTCAAGAGCACTTTCTTCCCTCCCGACCACGGTTTTCCCGTGGTTGGGCTCCGTCCGACTCCCAGAAGGAATGGTAGAGCCTCTTATGGACCCCGACTCTAGGACAAAGACTGGGGTCGTCCTGGGTATCTGGGCCGCGAAGGATGCCCCAATAGGTCTGGACCTTTTCCGATGCATAAGTGGCTACTTGTCTGAATCGAACGCCTCTTCTGGGGTCATGGAGCGACAAGTAGGAGGAGCAAATGAAGTCTTCTAAGTGGGGTGAGAAGAAGAACAAACAGACCGCATCGCTTGAGTAGCGGAAGGATGAGAGATAGAAATAGCTACGATTGTTAAGGAGGTAGTCAGAGCGGATGGCAAGCTGCCTCGCTTGCCCAGGATTATTCACCCCCAGTAATTTATTTCCATGGTACTCAGTGGAAGGGGCCTAGATAAGGACGCTCAGACGAGAGTGTCTGCTATGGCGGAGAAGAGGTTAGAGTGAGGAGGCAAGAGCACACTAAGATAGTTATCATACTTACCCAAAGAGTGTGGTATCTCTGAAGAAACGGAGGTTAATTCAAACATGTACAAAGCATCTTCTGACAGTAGTTCGTGCTGATCAAAATGTCAGCCCGCTAGCTGTGTCGATGCCTCTATAAAATTCGGATCCTGGTGGGCCACGCTATGGAAAAAGAGAATCTAAGAAAAAAGTACTTCTCTTTCCACTCCGACCCTTGAGGAGGCATGGAAGCAAAAAAGGTTGTCTTAGTACGAGCTTGAAAAAAAAAGAGACTCTTACTATGGCATCAGAAGTGAAAAGGCAGTGAAACAAGCGAGGCATTGATAAGCGCGCAATTGTCACTTGCGCAGGATCAAATTAATTTATTTATACTCAACTAAACCCCTTAACCTACACTAAGGTAGTATAATAGAGGATCAGGTCGCCTCTCACATGGAACCAGTGATAGGACGTTTGTTCTCAGATGAAATCGAATAATGGGGGTTTTATTTTAGAATTTTTACACCTAATGAAAATAAGGAAATCCTAACTAACCAGGAAATATGAACTCACAATGCAGTGTCACTCTACGCTGCGAGGATCCTTTCTACAGAAGAAACATGCATAAAGAAAGCAATAGTTAAACAAAAGCAATTGACTAAACAAACTTAACAACAATTAAAAAAAACCTAATTATGCATAAAAGCTAAACCTGTATCACATTGTCACCCTATGATACAAGATCAACAATCATACATAAATCAAGCTAACATACATTAATGAACTAAACAAGTTCATACTATCAATCTAAGAAGCACTGAAAAACATAACAACCTAATTAAGCAAGACAATAAACTAAATTAACCTCAAACAATTAACATGAAAGTAAACTAACAACTAAGTAATTCAAACATGAATCAAAACAGAAACTACAATATCCAAAATGCATAAGAAGAAAGATAAAGCAAATCAAACATGGAAACAAACTAACCAACCAAATCCACTCCTCCACAATCATACACCAATTCAACTACCTCCGTCGTCACACGGAGGCCTAGATCTAGAACGCCATCACTGGTTAATAGCAACTCAATGATTGATCTCTGATTGGCTGGAAATTGACACACAAATTGAGAGTAAGCTTGCTTCTACCAGAATTGGATGGTCACTGCATTTAAGATGGAGGGTCACTGCTTTCGGAATGCCGTCCACAGGTGAAGGCTGCACAATAGCACAGTGATGGATTTAGAGAGTTCAAACTCGCTGGAGAAGAAGGCACAGTCGGATTCCTCTACTGGAATCCTCTACTTTCGGAACGCCATCCACAGGGAGATGCCCGCTGAGGTAGGGATGAAGAAGGAATACCTTGCCAGAGGAGAAAGCTCCACTGTCAAGGCAACCCTAGACCCACGCCACTGTCTGCTCAAAGAGACCGCCGGAGCTGCTGTCGTCGCCGACTTGAGCAAATCGGAGAAGAGGAGAAATGGATGTGGAGGATCGGGGAAGAGATGCTGACAATACGAGAAGAAAATAAAGTAGAAAGGGTTGGCCGACCGGCGGCAAGGAAAGAAAAGATGTCGTCGGCTGGTGGTAAGGAGAAGAAAGGAAGAAGAGGTGCGCGTGGGAGAAGTCGCCTGCCCTAGCCTAAGTCGGGAGGAAGAGATCGCGAGCCCCGTCCCTGTTCTGTTCATCCGCGTGAAATAATAAAAGGGAGTTTTTCTCTCTTGCGATCTGGGTCACCCATCTTGATAGAGGAGGTGGATGAAGATCTAGCCATTTGATCTTGCTGATGAAGAGATGAGTGGTTCGAATCAAATTGCCTTCTTGCTTAGATCCAATGGTACATATCATTTTAGATCTGGATCAAGGGCAGGATGCTTTAATCTGGATGAAGGAATAAGATTTCTCTTGATCTGGATCAACAGTTCATATTAATTCAGCTTGATTTCTTCCCTTTGACCTCCAAATCAGGTCAAATTCGATCCGGATCGATCCTAATACATAGCTCTTTGAATTTCCAACAAAACCACATAAAAATATAAAATTAAATTTCACAATTGGTAGGAAATTTATAATTAAGTCTAAAATAGATTCTCCTCACAAAATGTAATATAACCATAAAACTAAGCATGTGAGAAGGTAAATATGCTAAGTATAAGAGCCAAAATAATCGATAAAAATGCTAGTTATCAGGCATCAAGGGGATGCCACACAAGCGACAGATGAGAACAACCCGCATAGAATCCGGATGGAATTAGGGACAAGTTGATAAAAGGTGATATGGAAGTAGCGACTCACATCAGAGAACAAGCGGTGAATGGGAAAGTGAAGGCCCGCCATAATTTGTTCCTTAAAGAAAATCATATAGCCATTAGGGGGGTGGTGGGGATGATGAACCTCGGAAGGTATGATAATGTGTATATCAGTGGGCACCTCATATGTAAAGTGAAGATTATCTAGATCTACGCCACTAAAGATTGAAACTGCATGAGCGCACCACAACTCTGAAGGATCCATGAGTGGGTTAAAGAAAGAAGAAAGGAAGGAAAAATAAAATCACAAAAGAAAGGAGAGAATGAAGGATGTTTATGACTAGCAATATGAAATTCAAGGGAGAGGTCGATTGGGGTTTCTTATAGCCAGCAAAGGGGGTACACGGCGCAATGCCTTGGTACAAGCACCAATCAGGAGAACCGTAGAAGAAGCAGGTGGCATCAGCAAGGGGCAAGGGGATTACAATAGCCGTTGGATCATCATAGAATATCATACATATGTTGTCTTATCTAAAAAAGGTAGATCAAAGGGACACATGTCGGCAAGGAAATGGAAGCCTTTATGACATGGGGAGCAGACGAAGCTACATCAATCCCCACCCGGGCAAGTGAAGTGGCTTTGGAACCACCATAGCTTACGTCCGAGTAGGCGGCTGACTTCTACATAGTGAGACTCATCCGGGAAAATAGGATGACTGATACTCAAAATAAGTCGTGCCTAGGGGAATGAGTCTCCTCTGCAATGATACACGCCCGAGTAGAAAGATCGACCGAGCATACACCAAGTGATCAGACACTCAACCTAACACTTAGCCGTAAAAGAGGAAATATTAAAAAGTCACATATGGGCCTAATTGATGAACAAATAACGCAGCTTGCTAATAATATACCTACTCACATAACATTCGCGACAACCACAATAACAAAGTCTAAAAGAAGGTCTAAGAAATTACATTGATGTTTTCTGTTGGGACAAGAGAATACAGTAAAAGGCCGCTCCAAGCTACTCAAAGATAGAAAAAGCTTCTTCAAGGAGCTCTTTGAGCAGACGGGTGTAATCCAAGAAATCTTTGAGAGGGGTTGATCGCGACAGTCCCTTCTCTTGAAGCTATACCAGAGCCCCTTCACCGCTATAGCAGAGCATCTGGTCGATAAGACAACCTACCTTAGCCCTGAAGTCCTTGGAAGCTAAGAAGGGAGTCTTGTAAGCTGCAAGGCGAGAGTCTTCCTCTGCCTTGTACTCCTTTATCTCCTCCTGGGCATTGTTTAGATCAGCTCGTACCTTGGTTAGTTCCAGTTGGGTGGTCGCTGCCTCGGTCTTCGCCGTTGAGAGCTCTGCCTATAAGGACTTGATGGTGGCCTGGTCTGAATTCGTTTATTGTTGAAGGATGACTTCCCGATCAGAACTAGCAGATAGTTTGTCCTTTTTAGCAACCAGGTCCTTCCGTAGGGAGTCATGGGCCGCTTGAAGGTCCTGTAGTTGCGAGGAGAGGTTCACAGCCTCTGTGTTCTTCGCCTCTAGCTCGGCTAGGATGTTGATACGTCTCAGGCCCTCAGACTTGAGTTTAGCAGCGTTGGTTTGTAAGGCGACCTCTAGTGCCTTCACCCTATCAGACTCAACGCGGGCCATGTCTTGGGCGGTCTGTGCATGTTCCTCCACCGTTTGTAGGTTGGACTGTAGTAAACTATCTAGGGTCGTTAGATCAAAAATCCGACCCGCAGTAGAAGGGGATGATAATTCTTGAATGTGAGCCCTCAGAGACTCATTTTCTCGATGCAGGTCGGCCACAAACTATAAGACACTCAGTCCCATGACATAGGTATGCAGAAAGGACATGATTGGCGATGGTTCGGGGATATAAAGACAGGGCAGCTAGGACTTACTGATACCATCTGTTCGAAAAACATGTCGAACAAGTCTAATTGAGGGTATCCCAATATCTGGGTGGCCGCGTCCTTCCACGAGTCGGCCAGGGCGCTATGTAACTATCTTTGGCCGCAGTTGGAGGAAGAACTGGAAGAAGGGACCGAACCCAGTATTAGGAGGGATGGTTGTTGAAAAGAGGAAGTAAATGCATACCGGCCATTGGAGCAACCCTTAGAGTGATGGGAGGAAGCATGAGCCTCTGAAGACGGTTGGGCCAAAGATGTGGGGGGCAAAGATGGCGTAAAAATAATGGGCCAGCCCCCCGATCGGGAGGAGGTCTATTTCTTGGCCCGAGCGAGTGGAGAGGAGACCATGGCCTTTGAAGAGGCTAGAGTGCTCGCTCGAGAAGGAGTCTTTGCCTGATGGACCTCTTGCCCAGGCATAATCTCCTACCCACATTTCCACAAAATGTCACTCGACATAGTGGAAGAGTCAAGGGTGAAAGCTATAAATATGACGACCTCTATAGGTAAAAGAAGATACCTCAGTTAGTGAAGATATGAAAAAAGAGTTGCTTGATCTTACCAAAAGGAGCAGGCAGGGGCGTTTGGATAAGACTCAGCCTGAAGGTATATTGCATGCTCTCTCGTAGCAAGGAATGAAGGAGCTGCACCCCGACTAACTTCCTAGAAGCAGTAAAGCAATCTGGCGCATGTTGATGGTCACTTAACTTAGAGGGGGAGGGAAGACCCGAACGCCACTCAGTGGGCCAAGATACAGACTCGGGTAGCTAGACATAGAAGAAGCGAGATTTCCATTCTTTATTGGAGGAAGGCATACCCTTAAAGAACATACACCCGTGCCAAGACTGCACCATAAAAACACCAGGCTCTGATCATTTGAGGGAATAAAAATGATGAAAAAGCTGAAAGATTAAGGGAATGTTGTATAGGTGACAAAGAACTACCATCCCGCATATAGCACAGAAGGCGTTTGGAGCAAACTAAGACAAGGGGATACAAAAATATCGACTCATCTTGGAGAAGAAAGGATGGATGAGGAATCACATACCACCAAGAAGTTGGTACTTGAAAAAGTAACAAAACCTGAAGGTGAATGACAAGGATGGTCATCGGACCTAGGGATGCGAAGGTTGTAGGCGTTCGAGAGCTTTAAGCTAGATTTCACTAACTTAAGATCACTCTTATCGAAATCAAAACAGAAGAAGACATACTATGGGACTAGAGTTTCTCGGGCCATAATCGAAAAATGCAGGAGCAAGCAAGAAGGGAAAGTAAACACTTACGGAGGAAGCGCATGAAGGCTAACGCAAGTGAGCAAAGAAGGAGAAGAGGAAGCGTCGATGAACAACTGCCCCTCGCCTTTAGGGTTTTTAAACTAAAGCCTTTAAGATATCTGGGGAAGTGGGCTAGGCAATTGAAACGGGGCTGCAAAAGATAGCCGTCGAATCAGAAGAAGGGGAGCACTATCGAGTCTTGTACAGAAAGCGTGAGTCAGTCGCCGTATCAAAATGAGTCAGTTAGACATGTGTCAGCTACCTATGAAACGACATTTATGATGTAAGAGACATGGAAATCATGAGTCTGATACGGGGTCATTGGCACCATACCTCAACGACCGATAATTCCATGCGACTGCATTGGGAAAAGGGGTGGCGGCGGGAAAAGTTGGTCAGGATTTGGCACCTCATCCCAACATCAGAACAGGAGTGAGATTCAAATTTAGCCAACATCTGATTATGCGGTAGAAGTCATGTTCACCTGATTCCTCAAGGGTCATGGGGGTCAAGTCTACGGGTATGTTTTCCTGGATCAGAATGACTGCCCGATTGACTTTCTAGACTCTTGCCTCAGTGCGAGTTATAAGTGAGAATGACTCTCGCGACCAACGACCTCTCGGTCGGGTACAATGACTAGTTGGGCAGGTTTGCTCCTCTGCCCGACACTCATAGTCGTTTCACTCGTTGCTCTGCCCGACACTCACCATTTGAGTCTCACTCGCCACTCTACTTGACACTTATCGCTCAGTTAGTACTCATCCCACTCTCCACTAAGCTCACAGGCTTTGCACCCACCCAACTCACAGGCTTTGTCGGAAAGTTCTTGGCCATTATCACAGTCCCGGAGGATTCTGACGAACATATTATCTTCTCCCCTCACTTCACGGGTATTTGAGAGTCGAGGAATTGACTTGGAGCTTCAGTTAGCCAATAGGTTAGTTTTTCCATTATATTTTTCCCTGACTCCACGGGTATTTAGGAGTCGAAGGACCGAGACAGATCCTCAGCTAGGTAGCACAGCTCCTAGGCCAGGTATGCTACAGGCTTTGCTCCCTCTTTATGGTCACATGATATGCTATTATAATATACCAAAAATATAGATAAAGATGAAAATAATTAAAAGATGGCATAATTAAATTTTATTAAGAAATATAAATATATTTTAGTGGATAATTTATCAAGAAATCAGTTTATATGAATTTATGAAATTTACTATTTTTTTTAGATTTTAAAGGAACCGTTGTAGGTTTTAAGGGATATAAATGGGTAAGAAAAAGCTTGTTTAGGAATAACCATTTAAATTGGGAGTTGATAATACCAATTAACCTAAACTTAGATTACAAAACCTAAGTTTGCATCGTGAACCGTAGCGACGGCTACTGTTCATCTCTTCACGCGATGCGAACGCGCTGCTCGTTGCTTGCGCACCAACCGTCGGTGTCATTCTCCTCTGCGCTGCTCCTACACCCACCCACTCATGGTGGTGTTCTGCCACACGCACGACGGAAGCATTGCTCCCTAAGCGCGGACAATAGGTGCCACCCTCCGCCTAAAGCCGACGCCACTCCTTCACTAATGCGACCGACCGATGTTGGCGTCGCGTCCATGCCCCTTCTCGACTGTCGGTGCCACTCCTCTGACGCGGTGCAACGACATTCCTCTCTTCTCCGCATCGTGCACACGTCGTGTTTCCGTCGAGGACGATTACACTGCCCGACGTCTCTCCGCCCTATCGACGTCGGTTGTAGCCGATCGTCGCCCAGTCGAAGCCAACCGAACGTTGGCACATCTCTACCCACACGCACACAGTGTTTCTACTACTAGAAAGATCAGCTCCACCCAATTACTGCCACTGTCCTGCCTGAACAGTCACCACCTCTACCGGTGAAACCACGCGTATGCTAACCATCTATTGCTATCGTCGTTTCCATACCACAGCAACAACAATCCATCGCTGGTTGTCGCCGTCGGCGACGAAGATGATGAACAATAAAGGTAAATTCGTTGAGTTACGTTTTACATGGTTTAATTAGATTAATCATTAGTTAATTAATCAAAATTGCACTATAACAAAAACTGCAAACGACAACACCCCTACGACAACGGTTTTAAGAGAAAGCGTTGCGTATTTGCTCAAAGACAACGGTTTTTGCCAAAACCGTTGTCTTTGAGCTCCCCATTAAATATAAAAGACAACGGTTTTAGCAAAACTGTTGTCATTGAGCGACTTTTTTTTTAAAACGACAACATTTTTTACAACGGTTTTATAAACCATTGTCTTTATCCACGTTTTTAGCGGCTACGACAACAGTTTTCAAAAAACCGTTGTAGTTGAATTTGGTCATTTCCCCCCTTCGCTGTTTTCCTTTCCCTCGCTGTTTTCTTTTCGGCGCCGTGTTTTCGCGTTCCCAAACCTAAGCCATTTATCTTTCCCTCTCCTCATACGACGTTGTGCTCCTTCTCATTTCCTAGTGAGTAGCGGCATTCTCCAATGGGCTGCCGAAGATCCAGATGCACGGGAGGGAGAAACCGGAGAATGGGATCTGCCACGACGACAGCGCGCCACTGGTGAAGGCAGCGCGGTTTGTGTGGAGTTTCGCAGGGGAGCGGCGGAGGAAGCTTCTTCTAGATTGGTTGGCGCTTCGAAGATGATCACTTTAGGTTCCGCTTCCCCGATTCCATGTCAAGATTCTGTTTCCGAGAGATTTTTGCATTTACTCTTATTTTCTGCTAGGAGAAAAAGAACGATTTTGTCGTTGATCTTCTTTGGTGGTCATAGGTGGGCTTCGAAGATCGTCATGATCTTCCTCTTCTCCTCTTTCTCACGGGCAGGATCGGCTCTTTTTGTTTGGGAATCTCGTCGAATCCCGAAATAAAAAATATCTTTTTTTGGTGAGATCCCGAACCTCTTCTTCTATTGTATTTCATTTGTTCTTTTCTCGCTGGCTATCGCTTTGAATTGCGGTGAGTTCTTGATCTTTTCCGGGTGATTTATGGAGTTCCAGAATTAGATTTTAATGCTAAATGTTGAAAGTCTTTAGCTTTTGTCTTCTTTTCTTATGACAGATCTGGCGAACTTAGTTTTGCGTTCTCTGTGATTAACTTAAGATTCATCATATATACAAGGCTTAACAAATTTGGTTTGTTGCTTGGTCTTCAGATCTTCCACCTGATTTATAGAAGTAAAGCAATTATACACCATGAAAGCACTCATCCTTGTTGGGGGATTTGGCACTCGCCTCCATCCTTTGACACTAAGTTTCCCAAAGCCATTGGTTGATTTCACCAACAAACCAATCGTACTTCATCAGGTATGTGCATTTTGGCCCTATACCATATTGTTGGTACATACATGAATGTAGATATGAAATATCGTGTTGTGAAGTTTGGTGATACAAAAAATATGTTTTACTGATTTCCCTTGTAAGTTCTCAAAGGAAGTAACCGGATACAAAAGGGCAGATAGAGGATGCCATGATGAATTTTCAAAATCTACAACTATTTTACTTCTGGTTGAATTCAGTTTTCCTTTAAATTGTTTTGCTGTCGTTCTGTTGTCTAGTTTTGGGGTTTCAGTTCTACTTTTTGGTTAATTTTGTAATTCCATAAGTAACTATTTCATCTTCATCTGAGGGAGGAAGTTATTTGAAGTTTGATCTATTAACACCTCACCTCTTTGGATAAGGTACACATGCACATCAAGTGTTTGATGTAATTCCTCATAGATCCTAATATGCCATCTGAATGATACAAGGTATTTGTGAATGACCAATTTCTCAACTGGGATCCCGAGCATCAAATCAAAGTTCAAATTGTCTCTGCAAGGGCCTATCATTCCCTGTTCATGCACAACATGTAAGTGAAAAATACTACTAATAAGAATGCTACAGATGCTCTTCAACTCTACAGTTCGACAGTTATCCAGATAAGTCATCTTTGCGTTGGTTCTGTTGATCTCTAGTAGTGAATCATAGTTGTGTTAGTAGCACGCTGGATCATACATATGCATATATTAGTGTTAGTGAGCTAACTATCTCCTCTTTCTCTCCTTAATGTCAAGGGAAAACATGTAAACTAGAAGAAGAAAAACTCTCTTTTGCATGAAATAATTGGAAGGATCGCAGGTGCATCCGTCCTACGCCAGAAGAATTAGAGGATTTCAGTACTTCGGACTTCACAATTTATAATGCTGGCTAGTTTCCATGTAATCGATACACACACTACATGACTTCAGGGCGACAGTTCGGTCGGGAGGCATGTCGTCTACTCATTCCTTTGTCAGAAGCGTTTCTTTTTTTTTAGGCCGTCGCTTCTCTATTTTCCCCTTATTTTGCAATTTGTGAGGTTGAACTATGGAATTTTAATCAATTATGCTTGGATTTTTCTAGGTCGTTACTGCTATGGCTACTTTGCTTGGGCTAGAGAGGTAGGCATGTAAAATTGTTTGATGAAATTCCCCAGTGTGTAGTTATTGTTATTCCCTTCAAGGTCTTGTAATTGAAGTGTACTAACTTAACTGTGTAGGGGATTCTCTGACTCCATCTTTGGCATCTCTGTTGTATTTGCTACTCTAGTTATTGTACGATGCTCAGGTAAACTAGTTTTCTTTTTTGGTTTATGTTCTATAGTCCTTGTGTATGCCATGATGGTAATTTGCAATTAGACTCTATTCATGTGAGTTGACTTTGTATGAATCTAGAAAATGTTTTTTCTTGGGAACTGTGTTAGCCATATTTATCATCGAGGAATATAGTTGAATACTGTTGCCTGAGAGTTAGAATTGGTTTGAGTGAAGCAACTGATAATCCTACAAACTTCTAATGGTTTAGTCTGTCATTGCCATGGGCTAGAACAATTTAATTAGTTTGTTTGCCATATCCATCTCCTGCTCTTCTAGAAGAAAGCTTGTATGATGAACACAATTTATAGTAGAGCTTGTGAAAACAATGAGTTTAAAGTCGTTTCTTTCTCAATCGACTTGTAGACAAAGAAAATTGGTCTTGTTTGGTTAGTGAAAGTTGTCAGATCGTTGTCGGAAGAACTGGCATGAACACTCTTACTAACCAGACTGGCGAAGTTACAAGGTGATCTTACACTTCTATTCCATCTTGTTGTTGATGATAAATGTTAAAGTGCTCTAATTTTGAGAAAAATTTATGCTTGACTTGGACTTCTTTATTTCTTCTTCTAACTCTTGACATTTTGTATGGCCAATAAGTCATTTGCAAGGGATGTTCAATTGAACTATCAGATTATTAGAAGCATGTATCGAGCCAATGTAAGTCCATTTGCATGTCTAAATATCATTTTATTTCTCATTCAGCCACAATATTTTATTATCATTTTTTTGATGCCAGATATGTATTTGAGCGTCAATCTCTAGAGCTGAAGAAACAAGAACTTGCCAAAAAGCTAGTCTTTACATTTTTGTCATTGTTCCCCTCCTTTTTTTTTTTGGCAAGATAATGATAATCTTTAAGCTTATTTTATTCTTTAGATATTCAAAGAGGGAAGATGCAACTAACGATCTTAACACAACAATTGAGGTCATTGCTTGTGCATAACAAGTACTTTTATTGGGACACTTTAGTGTGCTAGAATTTCTCCGTCATTTAATGGATCCTAGTTCCAAAAAAATCTTTGTGATGGAATTATTCTGCTTATTGCTAATTGAATTACTGTATTTATCCTCATCCTTATTTTTCAGGTTCTTGAAGAGCTAAGACTCACTATGGATCAGTTCATTGATTTGTGTATTCTCTCTGATGTGATTATTGTGATAGCATTAAAGGTAAACTTTCTTATGAGATATTGTACATTCAACAAGTTTAACATACAAGGCTAGTACTCTACTGCTTACTGTTTACGAAATTTGATAACTAATGTTCATTCAAATCTCTAGTATGATAATGCTTGTGTAGTTGAATATGGTGCCAGTGCTGCAACTGTTCCATGTCTATGTTACTTAGACTTGATATAGTGTTCAACATGAGTATGATCGCAATCTCTGACATGAATAGACTTGCTTGTGTAGTTGAATATGGTGCCAGTCTGCATCCTAAATAGACATTTGAATAGTTGATTTGTTTCTTTTATCCTGGAATTGCTTGTATTGCATAAGTTTGTATTGCATAAGTTAAATTCTAAGACTATAAGTTGGTTATATTGCTTATATTTTATGTAGATTTATATGAATAAATCTAAATCAGAATTCTGGAATTGAGTGTCGTCATGGAATTGTTTTATATTAGAGCTATGTGAAATCCTGAAATTTCTTGTATTGCATAAGTTTTATTTCTTAGACTATAAGTTGGTTATATTGCTTGTATTTTATGTAGATTTATATGAATAAATCTAAACTGAAATTGATAAGTTTTGTTTAATTTTCCTCTTGCAGGTGCGTAACTCGGCCAATTCGTGAGGCTTGAGATTTTTTATGCAAGGAGTGAGCTTTGTTAGGATGTCTTGTCTTGCTAATTTGTAAATTAAAAGTCATATGGAGAACAACAAATGGAAAACATGTGATTTTAATGTATATGGAGAACAGTAATGGAAAACATGTGAATTTTGATGAGTACCAACTCATTTTGTATATTTTTGTAATATATGTGGCTACAAGATGAATTATATATGGATGTTTATTTTGGATTTAATCTAGTAAATATTTAGTTTTGTATTGGTGGTTTGCTTATATTAAAATAAGATTAGTTGTTTGGTATTAATGAACATTAAAGACAACAGTTAAAAATGTTGTAAAAACTAGGTAAATCACAACGGAATTTTTTTGTAAAAAGTGATAAAAGACAACAATTTTATCTGTTGTAAAATATATTAAAACTGTTGTAAAAAAATAAAACGAGTCAAATATTATCTACCACAACAATTTATATCTGTTGTAAAAAAAGTCTACCACAACGGTTTATTTCTGTTGTTGAAATTATCTACCACAACGGTTTTAAAACGTTGTTGTATCCTTCGTAGCCAAATTTTGAGCATATAAACAACAACGGATAAAAACCGTTGTCAAATGTCTACAAAGACAACGGTTTCAAAACCGTTGTCGTAGGACAATACATTCTACAACACCCTCAGTTACAACGGTTTTTTGACCCTACGACAACGGATAATATCCGTTGTCGTTTGCAGTTTTTGTTGTAGTGTTGGTTGATTAATCAAATGATATTCAATTAATTGATGTTCAAGTAGGGATGATTAGGTTTTGGATTATTGATAATACCATAATTAATTAGTAAGTTAATTAATTATAACTATGAGTGAATTAATTAACAGATTTATTAGTTAATTAATTAATAGTTCAATCACACTATTTGATTTATGAATAAGTGGATGAATAAGATCAGATTGATAAATGAATTGGAGATTAACTAGTATTCATAATTAATGTGGGTAAATTAATTAGATGATCAAGAGTTAGGTAGTAATGAATTAATTTAATCAATAGGTTGATTAAATGATTTATAGATGCTTAGATCGACTTTGTATCATATACTTGTAGGGCTTGAGCTCGATACAGACTTCGGACTTGAAGATGATTTGGACACTCTACATTAAAGGTGGGTAGATTCTGCTTGTCTTTTGAGAGCTTTGATTATAGTGCATGATTATTTACTGTTATGTTTTGATGAGGTCGTAGATACTTGCTTACTTTAAGTCTGTCCTATATCACTTCTGAGTTTGATACCTTATTGATTTTCCTTATATGTTGATCTATTATTGATAGCTATGTAGTTATATTTAATATTCATGACGATGTTTAGGGTGCGTTTGGTTGAGGGTTATCTTTGATAACCTTGGTTATTCATTTAAGGTTATTAATAAAAACCTTATTTGGTTTAGGTAATCGATGATTCTCGAGTAATGTTCTATATCCGACACGTCAACAAAAGGGACATGCAACATGAAATCAGAAAACCTCGGAAAATTGAGATTTTTCTTGATTCCGATGTTAACAAAATTATTTTACCCAAAATACTCTCGAATAAAAAAAAACATGATAAAAATGAAAAGTGTAAAGAAAAAATATAAAAAATAAAATTAAAAAATAAAGAAAATTAAAAATAGAAAAAATGTTTTAAGAATAATAAAAAATGGGGAAAAATAAAAAAATAGAAAAAATGTAAAAAAAATAATAAATAGAAAATAGGAAAAAATTTAAAAACATAAAAAAAAAATAAAAAAAAATAAAAAAGACTTTAAAAGATTTAAAAAATAAAAAAATGGAAAAATTAAAACAACGAAAGGAAATAAAAAATTAAAAAAATAAAAAAAAACACACATAGAAATATAAAAAAAAATGTGAAGAAGAAAAAAATAAAAAAATCGTAGAGTTTAAAAGATATATATGGTTGGTTTTGTAACTAAGTGTAATATAGTAAAATATTAAATTAGGTTATTCATTAAAATCTTCAAACAAATAAGTTTTTGTTGCATTATCTAGGTTGAACCAAACAACATTTGGTTATGTGTTATTCCTCATAACCTTAGTTATGTGATTACTTGGTAATCACATAACCAAGATTATACATGATAACTTGAACCAAACACATCCTTATGAATATGCGTGATATTAGCATACCGTAATGTAGGACATTGGATATTTTGCTAGACCTCTTAATAGATGATTTGAGTCTGTGTTTATTGTTAGGATGATCATACCGTAGTATAGGATATCGAGCATCTTGCTAAACCTGCCTTTATTATTTCATGCTGTAGTGTATGATATTAAGTATCCTAATAGATGGCCCTTGTTGTTATTTAGATTTATAGCTTATGTTCGTGAATTTGTATTATAGTATGGTTATATACTTAGGCTCGTGCCTGCAGGGCACTAATATTATAGGTAGTATAGTTGTATACAGATGCGAGGGCATATATATTGGCGAGATTATACTAACCTAGACTTGATGAAAATCACTCCCTAGAAAGGGTAGTGTATTCCACTAGGTTTACCCCTCTGAATCAGCCCTTAGGATTACTTGATATTGATCTCGTTGTTTATTATATCTACGATGATTCCATGGACTTAGCCGAGATATTAATGCTAGGTGACTAGTAACTTGGGGACATGATTATCTATTTTCTGCCTATATATTAGTAGGACTACATCGTAATATATGGTACCGAGTATCCTAGTAGACCCTTACTTGTTATATAGGCTCATGCCTATACAATAGTAGAATTATATCATAGTTTAGGATTTCGATGATCCTACTAGACCCTTGGTTACTATATCCTGTCGACCATTGTCTCCCATTCATAGTTGAGAGAGTCGTCAACAACCGTTGGTATATCCTGTCCATCATTGTCTCCCATTCGTGGTTGAGAGAGTCATCAACGATCATTAGTATATCTGATCTCCCATGCGTGGTTGAGAGGGTCATTAGTGACCATTGGTATATACCCTGTCTGCCCACGAGACCATCTGTGGTAGAGTGTTCTCTCGCAGGCAGTGACTAGTTATTGACCCTATCTGCCCACGGGACCATTCGTGGTAGAGTGTTCTCCCGCGGACAGTGACTAGTCATTTACCCTGACTGTCCACGGGACCATCCGTGGTAAAGTGTTCTCCCGCAGTCAGTGTTTGTTATATACTTGCTATATGTTGGTTATATATTTGTTCATGCAGGTTTGGATGTACTGTATGTACTCCTGATTTGCTGGTTATACTTGGTTGAGTAGGTTAGTAAAATGCTATGTTATTGATTATACTTTTGGTTAGCTAGTGATTATGTTGGGACACCTACGTTGGTTAGTAAGTATTTTACCTGAGACCGCGTCCTTTGATCTCTTGTCAATATATTATATATGCATTATTTTCTTCTATCCACTGAGTGGTTGTACTCACTACCCTTTGATTTTCCCTTAAATTTCAGGTTAGCTGATAGAGGAGGTGTTGTGTCGCTCAGGGGTCTTGGCTTCCAATCCCGCTTGAGTTAGGTTTCCGTTGAGTTGCTTTATATTATTGTTCCTGCCGTTCTATGGTTGTAGTTTCTTTCTGTATTAGATTTTGAGTATGTTCACATGTACATGCATACATACATGCATTATCATTTGTGACTTGGTGTTACTATATTTCATTGGTGTTTTATGTTAGCTTGAACTAGTTCGATATCATATTTCCTATATTGTCACTAGGGGGTACCGTCCAATTTGACGGACAAGTATACCGTTAGGGCATGACAACTATAGCTCTCCGATAAGAGAGTATGAGCCTAGTTCCATTACCAGAGACTAGGGCCATATATCTTTGATCGGACACTAGGAACATAGCTCCCCGATTAGACACTAGGGGCATAAGCTCCCCGATCAGGGACTAGCGGTACAACTTCCTGATCAAGATCTAGGGGCCTTACTATCTGATCAGGGACTAGGAGTTCAACTCCTTGATCAGGAGTGCCATGGGCTCTACTTAGTCATTATTACGGCCCCCACATTCATTGATATCAAGGTTCAACCTCTCCCGTTCAGAGTCGAACTATCGCCACAGATCTCGGACCGGAGTATCGCCACAGGTCTCAAACTAGAGTATCGTCACTGGTCTTGAATCAGAGTATCGTCACCGGTTTCGGACTGGAGTATCACCATCGGTCTTCGACCGGAGTATCACTACTAGTCGCAGACCAGAGTATCGCAACCGGTCTCCGACTAGAGTATCGCCATTGGTTACGGACCGGAGTATTACCACCGGTCTCGGACCAGAGTATTGTCACTGGTCGCAGACCAGAGTATTGCTACTAGTCACAGACAAGAGTATCGCTACCAATATCGGACCAAAGTATCGCTACCAGTCTCGGATTGGAGTATCGTCATTGGTCGTGGACGAGAGTATCATTACCGGTCTCGGATCGAAGTATCGCCACTGGTCTCAAACCAGAGTATCACCACCGGTCTCGAACTAGAGTATCACCACTAGTCACATACCAGAGTATCACCACCGGTCTTAGACCAAAGTATCACCACCTGTCTCAGATCGGAGTATCACAACTGGTCTCGGACCGGAGTATGACCACTGGTCTTGGACTGGAGTATCGTTGCCAGTCTCGAACTGGAGTATTGCCACCGATCTCGGACCGGAGTATTGCTAACGGTCTTGGACCAGAGTATTGCCACTGGTCTCAGACCAGATTATCGCCACAAATCTCATACCGAAGTATCACCATTGGTCTCGGACCGGAGTATCACCACCGGTCTTGGGTCGGAGTATCACTAACGACCTCCCGGTCGGCTTTCCAAACTCTCACCCCAGTACGAGTTATAAGCGAGTAGTGCTCTTGCGACCATCAACCTCCCGGTCGACTTTCTAGACTATCACCCCAGTGTGAGTTATAAGTGAGCAGGGCTCTCGATACCATCAACTTCTAGGTCGGCTTTCTAGACTCTCGCCCCAGTGCGAGTTATAAGCGAGCAGGGCTCCAGCAACCATCGACCTCTCGGTTGACTTTTCAGACTCTCACCCCAGTGTGAGTTATAAGCGAGCAGAGCTCTCACGACCATCGACCTCCCGGTCGGCTTTCCAGACTCTCGCCCCATTGCGAGTTATAAGCAAGTAAGGCTCTTGCAGCCAACAACCTCCTGGTCGGCTTTCAAAACTCTTACCCCAGTGTGAGTTATAAGTGAGTAGGGCTCTCGCGACTATCGACCTCTAGGTCAGCTTTCTATACTCTTGTCCCAGTGCGACTATCGACCTCTCAGTCAGGTTTATGACTCTCAACCTAGTGCGAGTTATAAGAGAGCAGGGTTCTCATGACCATCGAGCTCTTGGTAGGCTTTCCAGACTCTCGTCCTAGTGTGAGTTATAAGTGAGCATGACTCTTGCGACCAACGACCTCTCGGTTAGGTTCTAGACTCTCACCCTAGTGCGAGTTATAAGCGAGTAGGGCTCTCGCAACCATCGACCTCTCAGTCGACTTTCCAGACTTTCGCCCCAGTGCGAGTTATAAGCGAGCAGGGCTCTCACGACCATCGATCTCTCGGTCGTCTTTCTAGACTCTCGTCCCAGTGTGAGTTATAAGCGAGCGGGGCTCTCGCGACCATTGACCTCCTGGTCAGCTTTCCAGACTCTCACCCGAGTGCGAGTTATAAGCGAGAAAGGCTCTCATGACCAATAACCTTCTGGTCGGCTTTCCAGACTCTCACCCTAATGCAAGTTATAAGTGAGCAAGACTCTCGCAACCATCGACCTCTAGGTTGGATTTCCATACTCTCACCTCAGTACGAGTTATAAGCGCATGGCTCTCGCGACCAACACCCTCTCGGTCAGGTTCCAGACTGTAGGGGATCGGTGGCCGGCTTGAAGGGGGGTTGGATAGACGACACCCCCAAATACTCGCTTTCTACACTTGTTAGTTTACGCAGCGGAAATACAAACTAATATGAATACAAAGAAAGCTAAAGACAAGAAAGAAATCAAACCAAGCTACACAATCATTTAACGTGGTTCGGAGATTGTTTGCTCCTACTCCATGGCGTGTCCTTGAGGTGGACGATCCCTATCCGTCGGTGGATTAGCCCTCGGCAAACTCCGACTATCTCAAGTCACTCCTTGTGGATGGAGAAACCTCACCACAACACCAACCAAGACTCTTGAGACTAGTAGACTACTAATTAGGGTTTACCACCACTAATTTCGTCAGCTCTAACCAAGTTCCCAAGCTTTGTTTATATAGCCCGCAGGTTGAAAACTCCGCCTACCAGTCGATTGCCAAAACATGCAGTCGGCTACCCTCAGTGGAAATTCGACCATTACATCCCAACGGCTCGATACCAGTCGACTACTAAAACTAGCAATCAACTGCTCTACACTGACCGAACGAACAAAAGCATTCTGTTCGCTCCCAGTCGACTGCACGGTCGACTGCACCAGTCGACTGCACGGTCGACTGCACCAGTCGACTGCTAAAACATGCAGTCGACTGCTACAGTAATGCTACAGTATAACTATAGTAACGCTATAGTGTTGCTACAGTAACACTACAGTAACGTTACAGTAAAACCCTAAAACTAGGATTTTACTCCGAGTACAATCTCTCATGCACTCGTACCCTCACTCTTATGACTCACTTGACGCTTCTTTGCAGTCTTGACCTCTTGCCTTCAAGTCTACTTCCTTTGGCTCTCGTCCCTCGGATGAATCCAAGCCCGCGGCTCGTCCCCAATGTCATCCTTTGTGTATGCCTCGAAGTCGCTTCCCTCGGCCTTTGTCCTCGCTGCCTTGTCCACGGTCCCTCGGATGCTCCATCCTTCACTGGACCCAAAGCCATCAACCTGAGTCACATATGTATCCTACATACCTGCACACTCACATACATATATCAAATAACAAGGGTGAACCTAACTTAAACTCTTTGCACAAACACTAAAACACATAGTGCCACAGACCATTGGAATTGCTCCAACAATCTCCCCCTTTTTGATGTTTGACAATACGTTTAAGTTAGGGAAAACATAATAGCAAATAAACATGCTAAAACAAATGAACTTATGTTGCCAAGGCTACACACTTGGACTTACACTACCGAATGGACTTAAGTTGTCAAGGCTACACACTTGGACTTACAACGCCGAATGGACTTACGATGCCAAGGCTACACACTTGGACTTACACTGCCGAAATAAAAATGTACACATGCATTGAAACCTATCCCAAGGCTCCCCCTACACCTATGCTCCCCATTGAGCTAGGAATTTTTCCATAGGAATTTTTAAGAACCTATCACAAGGCTCCCCCTACACAAGGGTACTTAAGGTTTTCCCAACTAAACCTTACTTCTCCCCCTTTGCCTAACATCCAAAAAGCTTTCAATCAATATCCCAATTGTTAAAAACTTATCATCCAACTGACCCTAAACTCATGTATTATCCCCCATGGATCTCATACATCTATACGAGCTGACTCAATCAAAATCTAGTGCTGAAAACACTTTCAGACTGGTTTCAGTCGATTGCAAGAAGTACCGGTCAACTGTCCTTAACGAAATGAGCTTACAGAGACATTCTGTGCTAAAAAATACTGTTACCAGTCGACTTCTAACTGTAGCAGTTGACTGGTACGCTATTTCTAAAAAAATCAACATTATTTGACCAATTTTAGAAATACACCAGAAATTCCACAGACCTTCAAAAAATCTCAAATTTTGTAAAGAGGTCTATTTTATCAATGTCTACTTGGGAAAAATATATATAAAAATATATTTATCATAAATCCCAAGATTGACTCAAAACATAAAACTAGCTAAAAAGTTCAATTGAACATTGACCTAAAGTCCTAGTTTTGGCTTCCTCTTGATGTATTTGCCCATACTAACCCACAATGCATCCCTAGCATTGGTTTATATAACATCTATACATCCAAAACAAATTTTCATGCTATATGACCAATTGTCATATTTCTTGCATGAAACACAACCCAATTGTGCCAAAACCCTAGGTTTGAGACTCAAGTCCATCTTCAAACCACTTGGCACATTCCATGACCCAACCTAAACTCTCAAGTAGTACCCACTTGAGATCCATTGGCCATGGGTCCCAAATTGACTCTTTGAGCTCCCCCAGAGCCCTTAGCCTTAGCCACCTCCCTAGGTGACTCATCTACAATGGCTAGGTCACATCGGTGCACCTCTGGTGACACTTGGCCTACAAACCTAACCTTCTTAACCTTGGACACCTTGTCCTTGATTAATTTCTCCTTACCTTTAAATGGTTTTCCCTTGCCATTTATTGGTTTCTCCTTGCTATAATCATATGCAACCCTAGCATAAGACTTTCCTTTAGCATTGGAGACCCCTAGATCAATATCCTAGACCCGATCTATCATTGTTGGGTCTTTGACTACCCAACACCATGCCTAAACCCTTAGATCCAACATTGAATCTTTCTAGGGTTTTCTCTAAACGATCAAGCTTTGCCTTCAAGGCTTGATTTTCCCTCTCTAGGTTCCTAACTCTAGAGTCAACATGTCCACCATGGACATTCCTAGACCTACCCTTTCTAGGCATATGTCTCCCCTTCTTGGGATTAATGCCTTGGGTCTCCTTAGGTCTATCGTTTCTAGACTTATCGTGAATAAATTTCCTAGGGTTTTGATCTACATTAACCCTATTCCTATCATGATATTTGAATCCAAAATTTCGCATAGGCATACTATGATTAACAAAATCATTTCTCCTAGTATGCATGGGAAACTAAAAATTTGAATTGCATTTCAAATTTAAACTAGGGTTTACTTTACCCTTTACCTTTGGAGCTCCCCCTTGATATGAGCCTCCATTCTTCCTCCACTTCTTTATCTCCTTCTTCAAATGCACCAACTTCTTGATTTCTTTCTTCTTTGGGCATTTGGTGTGGTAATGACCCCGCTCACCACACGTGAAGCACACTATGTGTCATTTCTTCTCCTTCTTCTTCTTGGCACCATCATTCCTACAACCCACATTAGTATCTAAAATAATTTGATTGGGTTTAAGAGCTACCTTCTTCTTACCCAATGGGCACCTATTCTTGTAGTGTCCCTTCTCATTGCACCCGAAGCACACAATGTGGTCCTTTGACTTTGCTTCGGTGGAGGTGCCCATTAGGTTGACCTCCATGACCTCTTCCTCTTCTTCACTTGTCTTGGATTCTTTTTCAACCCTTGAGGATATGGATGATGTCTCATTTTCCTTATCCACACTTGTGGATGGCCTCTCTTCATCCTCCTCGGACGTGACCGAATTCACTTCCTCTTCTTCATTTGATGTTGAATTGGTCTCCACATCCGATTGGTCCTTCTTCTCCTCTTGGACCACTTCACCCTTTTCTTCGGATTTTTCCTCTTCATGTGTAGGCATGAGCTCTTCCCATTGAACCTTCTTTATTTTGCTCCACAAATTGTGAGCATTCTCGTACTCACCTACACACCTCATTATATTAGAAGGCAACATATCAATTAAAATTGATATTATCTTATTGTTTGCCTCCGATCTCGAGGTTTGCTCCACCGTCCAATTTCGTGGTCGGACCTTCTTCCCTTTCTTGTCTTTCGGGACTTCGAACGATTCCTTGATCACCATCATGGTATCCCAATCTGTGTCGAAGAAGACCTCCATCTTCATCATCCAATAGGTGATGTCCCATAAGTCTTCGCCTTCAAACTTCGGCGGTTCAATCAAGTCGGTCATCTTTTGCCTCCTTGGCGGTTAGTCCAATGGAGAGCGTCCTCGCTCTGATACCACTTGTAGGGGATCGGTGGCCGTCTTAAAGGGGGGTTGGATAGACGGCACCCCCAAATACTCGCTTCCTACACTTGTTAGTTTACGCAGCAGAAATACAAACTAATATGAATACAAAGAAAGCTAAAGACAAGAAAGAAATCAAACCAAGCTACACAATCATTTAACGTGGTTCGGAGATTACTTGATCCTACTCCACGGCGTGTCCTTGAGGTGGATGATTCCTATCCGTCGGTGGATTAGCCCTCGACAAACTTCGGCTATCTCAAGTCGCTTCTTGTGGGTGGAGAAACCTCACCACAACACCAACCAAGACTCTTGAGACTAGTAGACTACTAATTAGGGTTTACCACCACTAATTTCGTCAGCTCTAACCAAGCTCCCAAGCTTTGGTTATATAACCCGCGAGTTGAAAACCCCGCCTACCAGTCGACTGCCAAAGCATGTAGTCGACTGCCTTCTGTGAAAATTTGACCGTTACATCCCAACGGCTCAATACCAGTCGACTGCTAAAACTAGTAGTCGACTGCTCTACACTGACCGAATGAACAGAAGCATTCTGTTTGCTCCCAATTGACTGCACGGTCGATTGCACCAGTCGACTGCTAAAACATGCAGTCGACTGCTACAATAACACTACAGTACAACTACAGTGCTGCTACAGTACGCTACAATAAAACCCTAAACCTAGGATTTTACTCCGAGTACAATCTCTCATGCACTCGTACCCTCACCCTTATGACTCACTTGACGCTTCTTTGTAGCCTTGACCTCTTGCCTTCAAGCCTACTTCCTTTGGCTTTCGTCCCTTGGATGCATTCAAGCCCGCGGCTCATCCCCAATGTCATCCTTCGCGTATGCCTCGAAGTCGCTTCCCTCGGTCCTTGTCCTCGCTGCCTTGTCCACGATCCCTCGGATGCTCCATCCTTCACCGGACCCGAAGCCATCAACTTGAGTCACATGTGTATCCTGCATACCTGCACACTCACATACACATATAAAATAACAAGGGTGAACCTAACTTAAAATTTTTGCCCAAACACCAAAACACATTGTCTCACGGACCATTGGGATTGCTCCAACACAGACTTTTGTCCCTATGCGAGTTATAAGCGAGCATGACTCTCATGACCATCGACCTCTCAGTCAGCTTTCCAGACTCAGGTCCCAGTGCGAGTTATAAGTGAGCAGGGCTCTTACGACTATCGACCTTCCGGTCAGCTTTCCAGGCTCTCGCTCCAATGTGAGTTATAAGCAAGCAGGACTCTTGGGACCATCGACCTCTTAGTCAGTTTTCCAAGCTCTCACCCCAGTGCGAGTTATAAGTGAGCATGACTGTCATGAACAACGACCTCTCGGTCAGGTTTCAAACTCTTGCCCCAGTGCGAGTTATAAATGAGCACTCAATCATCTCCTTGCCCTACACATGCCTCATTCTTTAGCACATCAGGCGTTCGGTTTGAGAGAAGAAGTAAATGAGACTAGAGCTTGAGTCCAGTTAGTTGGATAGACCTCTTTTGACTAGATTTGGAGGGGAGACTTATGATACGGTGTGTAAATGATGGGCCTGATAATGCCAGAAAATCAATAGTTAAGAGGTCGTGACAATCAACAGTCAAAGAGAAGTGGCGATTCAGCTTCCTCGCTTCACCCTTCGTATAATTCCCGGGCGGTCACAGACAGGTCGGGCCCTCATGGCTGAGTCTCGGGCTGAGGTTTTAACTAGTTTATGTCTGGCTACCTACTGCTCAGGTTATCGAAGCTCAGTCTCTACATATGGCCTTGGCACATATGCTGGACAATCCCAGACCGGCTCTGCCCTAGTTAGGTCATACAAGCTTAGTCCTCTGTCATAGTTTTAGATGACTCCCGGCCAGTTCTGCACAGCTCATTCTCTTCCCTTGATAGCCCTTGGCCGACTGCATATAGACGAGGGCATCAAGGCTCAATCCTTGCACCACATTTGAACAATCATCTCAAGATGTTTACGATTGAACCTGGGTAGGACGGATAACACTAAGCGAAACAATGTCAGAGAATCATAATTAACCTTCTGTCAAAGAATTGCCATGAGTCAGGGAATATTCCAGTGTTCTGCCACACACTAAGAGTGGAACCTTCCTTTTACCAATGAGAGGCTGCTAGACATCCTCTCTCGCCCGACATGCCCTGACACCTGACATTCTCTAGCAGCGTGTAAACTCAAAAGGCAAGCAGAGTTGTATAAAAAGGGAGGTCATCTTCAATGCGCACATCCGTACGATCTTTAACAATTCTTTTTTCTTCCTTCCTTCCTTCGTACACTGCTTCGCCGCGAAAAGAACCTAACTTGAGCGTCGGAGGGCTTGCACCAGAAAACCCTTCCCTAGTTTTTGGGTCTCTAACACTTCGTGTGCTTGTCTAGGTGTGTGCAGAACCTAAGTACCACTGGTTCCGTTACCACAGGCCTCTGGTTTCACGTAGGGGTTCAAGTTTCCAACGCACACATATAGGGTGTATCAAAGTCATCGCTCCACCAATATCAACACCACCTTCATCGACCTTTATCTGATTCAACTTTCGGACAATATCAACATCTAAATCATTTTCCAAAAGAAAGTCTAATCAACACTTAATTATCAGTTACTTTTTATTTTCTTGCTCTTAGTGGACGCTTAAGCATTTTAAAAATGGAACCAAATGACCAATATCAATTAAATTGAAAAATCTTTTGATCCCGTTGAAATCATTAAAATGTTTGTTTTCGCTTCTTAACTTAGAAGGAAATGGAAAACAATAAAATTTAATTTAATTTATATTTTCTTTTTTTCTCATATTAGACAAAAATCATGAAAAAGAAAATTACACATGCATCTTAAAGATACAAAGTATGTCCCTCTCTTCAATTCCTTGTAAATAAATAAAATAAAAAATAGAATTGTAAGATATCACAAATTTAAATAATAAAAATTATTGGATGAAAAATCTTATGGGATTTTTCAGGAATTTTTAGAAATTTTTCGGAATTTAAACGGAGTCCGTATGACCCGTTTTGATAGAATGAATTCGGGGTACAGTGGAGACCTGTTTTGAAATACCCATTTAAGTGGGAGTTGATTAAGGGTGAACTTAGAGTTTGATTAAGTTAACCCTAAGTGTTAAATCAACCTTAAAATCCCTAAATTCCCAAATTTCTCTCCCGATTCTTCTTCCCTGTTCGTCCCGAGCCTCATCACCACCCCTGACGATTCTCCTCTTTTCCCCCTTCCCTCGGTGTCGCCGGCGAGGAGTCGATCGAGAGCTTTGAGGAGGGAAGGCAAACTACAAGCATTCCTCTTCTTCCTCTCCCTCTCGATTTCTCCTTGCATACTATCGACGCCGATGGAGGGCGGTTCTGCTTCGACAATCTCGGTCTCACCGCGTCACTCGAGCGTCGTCGGAGGACGGTGGCTGGAATCTTGAAGGTACCATCGTTCTTCAAGCGTTCCTTGGTGGAGTGATCGTTTCCTCTACTGGTTCTTGCACGCAGTCGACCGCGATCGACAGAGCCGGATCTAGGGCACAGTGAGGGGCCTTGACTCGCGTCGCCTCCCTAGCAGGTTGACCTCCTTGTTCCTCCTCCGGGATCTGGTTGCTGGAGAATGACCAGCTGTTCTACATCAGCCGGATTGAAGTGAGCGACATCACTTAGAAGCAACCGATTCAAGGTAAGCTTCATCCGGAATTGTGTGACTTCAAAGATCAGTTTCCCCTTTGTGATGTTTGCTATCTGATCTGGTTTAGGAGGAGGCTTCAGATCAACCTGGTGATGGTTCTTCCCTGAGTAGGTCTTGACCTTCCTCCTCCTTGTGGCTGATTGGAGTCTCAGCTGAAGAATTAAGCATCGGTTGAGGTAAGTTTAGTGCGACGAATTAGGGTTTCAGCAAATCTTTTGCTATATGATTGGATTTATGGATTGATCATTGGAAGAATTGATTATGGGTATCCTTTGTAGCTGTTGGCAGGTGTTCTTGTAGGGATTTGTGGATTGGATGAATTATTGTGGATTAAGAATTAAGGTGATTTTATTTCTACATTGGCTTGGATTAGTAGTGATGGATTGTAGGAATTTAAATTAGGTTGTATTGGATTGATTAGTAGATTTAGAAGGATTTATGATGAGTTTGGATTAGTATTTGATTGATGATGAATTATGTGAATTGAATTGGATTAATTCATGATGAGATTTGATTAGTGATGATTGTGGATTATGGTTGGATTTAGAAGGAGTGGAGTTTAAGGATGGACCTATCATCTACTTTGGTTTGGATCATTGGGTTGGAATTTGTGGATATGATGATTGGTTGAGGTAGATTGTTATGTGATCAATCTTAGGATCATTGGATTGATATTGTGGTGGTTTGGTTTGTTGTTGATGATGTTAGGTTGATGTGGATTTATGATGGAGGTTTGATTTTGTGATAGGTTATGGTGGGTTGATATCATTATGAGATGAATTGATATTAGAGAGATGTATTTGTTATTGGATTAAAGGATGTGTTGATTTGGGGGATTAGTCAGAGATCAGATTTGATTGGAGTGAACCTATTGGGTTAGGGATTTTATTTATCTATTTAATTCATATGAATTTAGCTAAATAAAATATAAACATATTGATTGCTGCAGGATTTGGATTCAGGACGAGCGTCTCGACGTGGAATTTGTGGACACGATCGACAGATTAAGGCGGGTATTTCTTCCTTGACTCTATGTAGATTTTATTGAGCTTAGTGCATGGTTTTATGTGATGGATTAGGCTACTTTTCCTTATATCGTATTTGTTGGTTGCCTTCCTGCTTGATCCTTATGCTTGATCTTTGAGATGTCCTAGTTATATCATATGCAGTCTCTACTCTTGATTTCTACTCTGCTGGGATTACGCGTGTAGAGTATGTATAGTGGGGATTGTCGAGTCGTTGGGTTTATCATGCTGATTTATGCATATAATGTTGATTGTATGTAGCTTGGTATGTATTTTAGGAGTCATCATGTTGACCCTACATTTGCATGTTGTATGTACACACGTGTTTGGTTATGTATTTTTGGAGGAGTTGTGTTGATTGTATGTTTATGGTTTATGCACGTGTCTGATGTGGTTATTATTGGAGGATACATGTTGATTGTATTTACGTTCGGTGCATATGTGTCTAGTGGATTATTGGAGATTTTTGGTTGATTATACGCGTATAGTTGTGTATATGTGTTTGGTGGGATGTGTGGGGTATCATGACGATTATACTCATGTTGGAGGTATTTATGAGGTTTGGAGTTATTGCATGGATGATGATTTTATATATATGTATATCATGTTCATCATTCATTGCATCTGATGACCATTGTCTCCCTTGTGGTTGAGAGAGTCATCGATTTGGTTTAACATCGCACACTCGGCCACTCATGGGTAGTGGTAGTTGGAGCAGTTGCTGCTAGTCCTGTCGTGCCACCCGGTCACGAGGTTTAGTGAGATCCGGCGTTGTGAGCAGTCAGGGACCCTGATGCTATTTAGCTAGATAGCTATTAGCGGACTGTCCGCCTCGACCACTATATAGTGAGCTGGAGGGTAGTACAGTCGTCACAGACCCAAGCCTCTCGGCCATACAGGGGTCGTGGTGTTCGGAGAGGTGGCGGGGGTGACCATGGAGCATGCATGCACTTTTGCATATGATGTACGGTGCATCTGAGGGTTATATTTGCATACATGCCTACTAGATACTAGTTGCATGTGTTTGTGGTATGTTGCATTTGTTTGCGATATGATTGTTGCATTTGGTTGCCATGCTGCATACATGTCATTTATTTTACATGTATATGCAGTTGTACTTATATTGCACAGGTGTCACGGGTATATCTGTTGCAGATCCGGTGAGTTTACTGATCATTGTACCATGTGTCGATTCCAGATTGAGTATGTATCTGTCATCATGTTAGTTGTGGTTTGTACAGTTTATATGTCAGGTTATTATGACAGTTATGTTTAGGTGCATTGATTATGATAGTATGATCATGTTCTTATTCCCTACTGAGACTGTATAGTTGTGATCTCCAGGTTGTTTATGGACCATGCACTATCTTTTCTATTACCCGCTGAGTTACCTATACTCACCACCGCATGTATACATTTATGTTTTCAGGTAGCCTGTAGATGGTTGGTGTCGCTCGGAGTATCCTGTCTGCCGGGTCCTATGTCACATCCGAAGATCGTGATTGTTTTCTTTTGTATATTCTTTTCTTATTTTTGGCATTGTATTTGTGTATAGCCATGTGGCTATCCTATGGTTTTGGTGTTGTATTTGTGTTTAAGCCGTGCCGGCATGCATTGTATTTATTTGTGTTGTGTGGGCTTTCCGTTTTCGTTTTTCCGCTGTGTTGGTTTGTTTCATTCCAGCCGTGTGGGCTGTCATTATAACTGCGTGGTTGTGTATATAAATATTCCAGCCGCATGTGGCTGATGTATATTTTGTTTGTAGTGATGCTTCATATTGTCACCGGTACAGGGGAGATGCTGTCGGATTTTTGTCTGGAAGGGACTCCTTTGGGGGCGTGACAATTTTTGGTATCAGAGCGGGTACGATGCCTGTTTTGTTTTGTTTTAGATTTTCGAGAATTATCTGATACCAATTTAGTGGTATCAGAGCAGGTTTACGATACTTGCTATGCGTTTTGGATTTTCGAGATTTATCTGATACCAATTTTTGGTATCAGAGTAGGTACGATGCCTATTATTCGTGTTTTGGATTTCGTGATTCGGTTTTATTGATGTGACTTTTCGGGTTTTGGGACCAGGTAGCCGCAGGATATCTCCAGGCTTTAGGAGGTATGTTTGTATATTGTTATCTTGCATTTTGTTAGTACGTATGCATGGTTGTTCTGATCGTTATGACATGTGTTAGTGTCCTCTTGTTAGTGCTTGTCTAGTTGATTGTATCATACATTTCATGTGTTGGGTCAATCACTGATCACGGTTGACCTACTGGAGATCAAGGATTTACAGTCTCAAGGGATTCTTCATATCATACTACCAGTTGTGTTAGTTGTTGCTACTATTAGTTGGATGAGATTTAGAGTCACATATCAGTGTCTATTATTATTAGCTGGGTAGTGAATGATATCGGTATACCCATGTTGACTCAGTTAGTAGAGTACCGGTTTACTCCTGTTGAGGATTGACTTAGTTGGTTTTGTCAGTGGCGTATTGTTTTACTCATGTTGGTTAGGTTAGTAGATTACCTTCGTTGACTTGGGTAGTGGTGGATTGATTTTACCTTAGTTAGTTTCATCAGTGGATGATTGATTTACTCTTGTTGGATCAGATAGTGTTGATCGATTGATTTTATTGGTCCGACCAGTAGGGGATTGACTTACTCTATTTTTAGAGACGCCTATCTTTGGGATACTCGTGCTGGGTTAGGTATTTTGGGAGACATACTTGAGTACATGACTTGTACAGTCATGGGACGGACTGACTTGCCGTATACCATTGTCGGCTTGGTCAGCCTGTAGAGGGTTGTCGTATCCTATTCCATGGGGACTTTGACCATGGATTGTTTGTACCTGATAGGATGACTTAGAAGGTACATTCGGATATGATACCTCCACTGATGTGGAAAAGTGTAAATCTACCTGCTTAACACTTATGAGATGGATCCACTACTAGGGTGTATGAGTTGGAGAGAACATTTGGATATATGATTTGTACTGACATGAGAGAGTTGAAATTAGCTGCTTAACCTTTACGTGACCCGGTACCACGTGAAGGAAGAAGCAGAGAATATTTTTGGAGATCAGGTCATCACTTAGTGATTTCCTTGAGGTGTTTGGAGAGAGAGTACCTCTTTACCTTGTGTGCATTGCTCGATACTGGAGGTTACTGAACCTCAGATGGAGCAATCACAGTAATAAGGGGTACAAGACAATGGTTAGACGACGCAGCTAACATTGTCTTTATCAGGTGGTTCAAGACCTTAATCCCGTGCTCATTTTACCAGATCTTGTGGTCTATATCTCATATTAGAGGGTTGACCTTTTATCAGCATTTGTCAAGGGACATATGTAGGATGATTATGAGGGTGGTGGAGATACTCTCGTGATGGGTAGACCCTTAGTCAGGAGATTGTGTGACCCTTTGACTTTAGATTGATATTCTTTGACTATGGATATTTGATTATCGGAAAGGATGAGATGATGAGATTTAGCAGACTTTTTAGATACATTTAGTTTGTTGGTAGTGAGTGTTGAAGGTTGGATGCTTTCGTTTTTCTCTATCATTATTTAGGAGACTATCTGGTATGATTGATTGATATTGAGGATGATTGGAGATTGATAGATATTAGGAGATCAGGTGTGATGATATGTTATTTGTTGATGATCTATTGGTGGATATTTGGTTTGATGGTCTACTATTTGGTGTTTGAGGTTGATAGAGACATGAGGAGTAGCACTTGTGTGATATTTATGGATTTAGTGATTTATAGTTGGTGATCAGATCACAGATTTGTTGGGGATCTTATGGTTGAGAAAGTCTGTGGTATGGATATTATGAGTCCTTGGTGTTATCATTTAGGCATACCGTGCCCTAGATGTTTTCATGGACTCAATGTACTTGGTATTTCTAGGATATTTGGATCAGTTTTCATTGTCTTCATTGACGATGTTGCGATCTATTTTCGATCCGAGGTGGATCACGTACACTATCTTTGCATAGTTCTAGAGATGTTTCGACGGGAACATCTATATGTGAAGTTAGTAGTACGTATTGTGATTGTCTTCTGCGAGATTTCTGGGACGTGTTGTCTTTAGTAGAGAGATATTAGTGGATCCATGGGAATTAGAAGTTGTTACCAGTTGGAAGTAGTCGTAGTTTATACCAGAGACTTGCAGCTTCCTTTAGGTTGGCTGGATATTACTAGAGATTGATTGAGGGTTTTCTCCAGCATTTACGCAGTTGACCGGATTGTCTAGGAAGAGTATGGAATTTTCCTGGATAGATGTTTGTGAGATCAGTTTAGATAACTGCACCGTCTTAGTTATGCTTTCTAGGGTAGACGGATTTGTACTCTACACAGATGTATCGTACTTGGGGTTTGGTGCAGTTCCGATATAGCATGAGCGGAGTAGTCTCCTGCTAGTAGTGAGAATTCTCGTGTAATGAGAATGAGATTCTTTATTTTCGTGGGAGATCATGTGTGTTCTCGAGTCACTTCTTATCCGGGAGGAGTTACTGCAGGAAACACATTGATCTGGATTTGTGATATATTCGGTTGACACCTGATGTATGGATATTTGGAGCGTTATTATTGGTGGATTGACCTGAAGAAAGACATCGCGGATTTTGTAGCTTGATGTCTATTATGTCAGTAAGTGGAGGCGGAACATCAGAGATTAGTAGGATTGCCTCCGTTGATTTGGATACTGGAGTGGAGTGGGAGTATGTTATGATGGATCTTGCGGTGAGATTACCCAAGACTCGGAGGGGATATGATGGTTTGGGTAATCATGGTTGGGTGATGACTTGCTTCCTAGCTATGGATTTGTAGGATAGATTCTTTTGGATTGAGTAGTAGGATTATACTCTAGAGGGATTATCGGACTGGATGATGTATCCCTGAGTATGGTTTTGGATGGAGATATGCGATTTCACATCTTGGTTTTGACTGTGGTTACAACAGATTTTGGGATTGGAGCTTTACTATAGTATGGATTTTCACCCTTAGACTAATGGATAGTCTGAGTGTTTTGTACAGATGTTGGAGGATTTGTGGATAGTGGATTTTGGATTCTAGAGGTGTTTGATTTATCCACAGTTGGCTAGATTGCAGAGTTGGAGTAGCGGGAGTAGGGGCTCACAAAGTTGTTGTTAGTCACTTGGAGGAGGATTATCATGTTTGGAGATATGTTTATGATACTAGGGTGGAGTAGTACATGAGGATGCTGTTTGGTTATTATACTTGGAGTGAGTGGTATATGAGTATGTGATTTGGATGTTACCCTTGGATGAGGATCCCTAAATTGACCAGTAAATTTGGGGACCAAATTTTTATTAGTGGGGGAGAATGTAAGATATCACAAATTTAAATAATAAAAATTATTGGATGAAAAATCTTATGGGATTTTTCAGGAATTTTTAGAAATTTTTCGGGATTTAAACGGAGTCCGTATGACCCGTTTTGATGGGATGAATTCGGGGTACAGTGGAGGCCTGTTTTGAAATACCCATTTAAGTGGGAGTTGATTAAGGGTGAACTTAGAGTTTGATTAAGTTAACCCTAAGTGTTAAATCAACCTTAAAATCCCTAAATTCCCAAATTTCTCTCCCGATTCTTCTTCCCTGTTCGTCCCGAGCCTCATCACCACCCCTGACGATTCTCCTCTTTTCCCCCTTCCCTCGGTGTCGCCGGCGAGGAGTCGATCGGGAGCTTTGAGGAGGGAAGGCAAACTACAAGCATTCCTCTTCTTCCTCTCCCTCTCGATTTCTCCTTGCATACTATCGACGCCGATGGAGGGCGGTTCTGCTTCGACAATCTCGGTCTCACCGCGTCACTCGAGCGTCGTCGGAGGACGGTGGCTGGAATCTTGAAGGTACCATCGTTCTTCAAGCGTTCCTTGGTGGAGTGACCGTTTCCTCTACTGGTTCTTGCACGCAGTCGACCGCGATCGACAGAGCCGGATCTAGGGCACAGTGAGGGGCCTTGACTCGCGTCGCCTCCCTAGCCGGTTGACCTCCTTGTTCCTCCTCCGGGATCTGGTTGCTGGAGAATGACCAGCTGTTCTACATCAGCCGGATTGAAGTGAGCGACATCACTTAGAAGCAACCGATTCAAGGTAAGCTTCATCCGGAATTGTGTGACTTCAAAGATCAGTTTCCCCTTTGTGATGTTTGCTATCTGATCTGGTTTAGGAGGAGGCTTCAGATCAACCTGGTGATGGTTCTTCCCTGAGTAGGTCTTGACCTTCTTCCTCCTTGTGGCTGATTGGAGTCTCAGCTGAAGAATTAAGCATCGGTTGAGGTAAGTTTAGTGCGACGAATTAGGGTTTCAGCAAATCTTTTGCTATATGATTGGATTTATGGATTGATCATTGGAAGAATTGATTATGGGTATCCTTTGTAGCTGTTGGCAGGTGTTCTTGTAGGGATTTGTGGATTGGATGAATTATTGTGGATTAAGAATTAAGGTGATTTTATTTCTACATTGGCTTGGATTAGTAGTGATGGATTGTAGGAATTTAAATTAGGTTGTATTGGATTGATTAGTAGATTTAGAAGGATTTATGATGAGTTTGGATTAGTATTTGATTGATGATGAATTATGTGAATTGAATTGGATTAATTCATGATGAGATTTGATTAGTGATGATTGTGGATTATGGTTGGATTTAGAAGGAGTGGAGTTTAAGGATGGACCTATCATCTACTTTGGTTTGGATCATTGGGTTGGAATTTGTGGATATGATGATTGGTTGAGGTAGATTGTTATGTGATCAATCTTAGGATCATTGGATTGATATTGTGGTGGTTTGGTTTGTTGTTGATGATGTTAGGTTGATGTGGATTTATGATGGAGGTTTGATTTTGTGATAGGTTATGGTGGGTTGATATCATTATGAGATGAATTGATATTAGAGAGATGTATTTGTTATTGGATTAAAGGATGTGTTGATTTGGGGGATTAGTCAGAGATCAGATTTGATTGGAGTGAACCTATTGGGTTAGAGATTTTATTTAGCTATTTAATTCATATGAATTTAGCTAAATAAAATATAAACATATTGATTGCTGCAGGATTTGGATTCAGGACGAGCGTCTCGACGTGGAATTTGTGGACACGATCGACAGATTAAGGCGAGTATTTCTTCCTTGACTCTATGTAGATTTTATTGAGCTTAGTGCATGGTTTTATGTGATGGATTAGGCTACTTTTCCTTATATCGTATTTGTTGGTTGCCTTCCTGCTTGATCCTTATGCTTGATCTTTGAGATGTCCTAGTTATATCATATGCAGTCTCTACTCTTGATTTCTACTCTGCTGGGATTACGCGTGTAGAGTATGTATAGTGGGGATTGTCGAGTCGTTGGGTTTATCATGTTGATTTATGCATATAATGTTGATTGTATGTAGCTTGGTATGTATTTTAGGAGTCATCATGTTGACCCTACATTTGCATGTTGTATGTACACACGTGTTTGGTTATGTATTTTTGGAGGAGTTGTGTTGATTGTATGTTTATGGTTTATGCACGTGTCTGATGTGGTTATTATTGGAGGATACATGTTGATTGTACTTACGTTCGGTGCATATGTGTCTAGTGGATTATTGGAGATTTTTGGTTGATTATACGCGTATTGTTGTGTATATGTGTTTGGTGGGATGTGTGGGGTATCATGACGATTATACTCATGTTGGAGGTATTTATGAGGTTTGGAGTTATTGCATGGATGATGATTTTATATATATGTATATCATGTTCATCATTCATTGCATCTGATGACCATTGTCTCCCTTGTGGTTGAGAGAGTCATCGGTTTGGTTTAGCACCGCACACTCGGTCACTCATGGGTAGTGGTAGTTGGAGCGATGCTGCTAGTCCTGTCGTGCCACCCGGCCACGAGGTTTAGTGAGATCCGGCGTTGTGAGGGACCCCGATGCTATTTAGCTAGATAGCTATTAGCGGACTGTCCGCCTCGACCACTATATAGTGGGCTGGAGGGTAGTACTGTCGTCACAGACCCAAGCCTCTCGGCCATACAGGGGTCGTGGTGTTCGGAGAGGTGGCGGGGGTGACCATGGAGCATGCATGCACTTTGCATATGATGCCGTGCATCCGAGGGTTATATTTGCATACATGCCTACTAGATACTAGTTGCATGTGTTTGTGGTATGTTGCATTTGTTTGCGATATGATTGTTGCATTTGTTTTACCGCATACATGTCATTTATTTTACATGTATATGCGATTGCACTTATATTTGCACATGTGTCACGGGTATATCTGTTGCGATCGTGAGTTTACTGATCATTGTACCATGTATCGATTCCAGATTGAGTATGTATCTGTCATCATGTTAGTTGTGGTTTGTACTGTTTATATCGTTATTATGATGATTATGTTTAGGTGCATTGATTATGATAGTATGATCATGTTCTTATTCCCTCCTGAGACTGTATACTTGTGATCTCCGTGTTGTTTATGGACCATGCACTATCTTTTCTATTACCGTGAGTTACCTATACTCACCACCGCATGTATACATTTATGTTTTCGGTGTTTGTAGATGGTTGGTGTCGCTCGGAGTATCCTGCGGGTCCTACGTCACATCCGAAGATCGTGATTGTTTTCTTTTGTATATTCTTTTCTTATTTTTGGCATTGTATTTGTGTATAGCCATGTGGCTATCCTATGGTTTTGGTGTTGTATTTGTGTTTAAGCCGTGCCGGCATGCATTGTATTTATTTGTGTTGTGTGGGCTTTCCGTTTTCGTTTTTCCGCTGTGTTGGTTTGTTTCATTCCAGCCGTGTGGGCTGTCATTATAACTGCGTGGTTGTGTATATAAATATTCCAGCCGCATGTGGCTGATGTATATTTTGTTTGTAGTGATGTTTCATATTGTCACCGGTACAGGGGAGATGTTGTCGGATTTTTGTCTGGCAGGGACTCCTTTGGGGGCGTGACAAGAATAGATTTTTCTTTTCTTTTTTATTTAATTTATTTTAAAAGATGAGATAGTATGGGGAAAAAATAGGATCTTAATTCAGTCAATTTGAAAAGACTAACTAAAAAGTCGTATTTACTTGGGAAAAGAGCAAAAACATAAAAAAAATAAAAAGTAAAATAAAGCACTTGGTTTTCTTGTTTGATGAATGAACTTAATTCGATATATTTACGTTCTTCGTTCTATTTCACCTAAAATTAGATGGAAATAAGCGAAAAAAAACTTACACGTTTCATAAACATAAATAGATATAGAAGAAAACTTTGTTCTTGTTTCCAATATTCTTATAAATTAAGGATTTAGTATATTAATTTAACTAATTCTCCAATTAGCTTACCTTAAACATATAATTTAATCATCTTCAAAGTACATTGAGAATTATTCCAACAGAGTAAACAAATGAAATATTATTTAAAAAGAGAGAGAGAGATTTACT